>NW_006408571.1:16725446-16733738 GCF_000296735.1 Chrysochloris asiatica | reverse complement strand
GTGTTCTTGTGCATCTCCTCTCACTTCATATCAGCTGGATGCTTCACTCTCAGCTCTAGCCTTCTGTGGCTATGTCCTTGTCCATGGGCTCAAGTGTCGTCAGGTCTCACCACACTTTGGACCAACCAGCCCCTCCTCTTCTGTCTCTCATCTCCAGGTCAATGGGAATCAATGGATTGGTTGAACTCAGCCCATTTCTTCATTGATGCCTTTCTCCCTCTTCCACTCACCAGTAGACCAATGTGGTCGCCAGCAAGCTTGCATGCTTCTTTGTATGTTCCCTATGAGTTTCAGTCTTAGAAGGGAGTTTGTCCTGAGGGAACTTGATTGCTTACCTTGATGGCTTCCTGGCAAACAGCTTGCTTATTCTTGTAGTAGCCAGTCATGTTGACATTTTTGTTTTGGGTTTTTCCTGATAAGCTTTCTTTGACTATGTATCTTATGTCACTGTAGCTGTTCCAGGCTGGTCTGCTTGTCCTTGCTAGTGGGAATGTCCCACCTCATAAGGTTCTGGATGGGACTTAGGAGTCCACCTAAGGTCCTATACTCTGCAAAGGCTTTGCAAGAGGCCTATTTCCCTGGGGAAGTTCTAGAATCCCACATGTATTTTTAATATATTTATTTTTAATAGAAAAAATTTAGTCCAACCAACTTTTGTCTCAACCCTGTGTAAAGTCTTGCAATAAAGAGTGCTGGATACAAAGATGGCTGGGACCTGGTTCCTTCCTCAGGGAGCTCATTCTTGAGTAGAGAGACACCTTGGACACACCCCTCGGTAATACAAGACGAGGACTTCCTAGTCGTTTTAGTTATCTAGTGCTGCTATAACAGAAATACCATAAATGGGTGGTTTTATCAAATAGAAATATGTTTGCTCACAGTTCAGGAGACTAGAAGTCCAAATGTAGGGTGCTGGCTCTAAGGGAAAGCTCTGGAGGAAGATTCTTCTTCAGCTTCTGCTTCCTAGTTCCTTAGAGATCTTCACATGTCTTGGCATCTATCTTACCCCATCTCTGCTCTGATTGCTTGTTTAATCTCTTCTATATCTCAAAAACAGATCACCTCAAAACACACTCTACAGCAATTCTGTCTCATTAACATAATAAAGGCGGCCCATTCCCAAATGGGACCATAACCACAGGCACAAAGGGTAGGCTTTACAACACCGTGCTTTCAGAGAAGAGTTTGAAACACCTGAAATGAAGGAGAGGCATAGGTGTAAAAGAAGTTTTGTGAACCCAGAAACTCCATGAAAGTTCAACCCATCTAGCCAGACATGCATCTAACATGCTAAGCCTCTCTGTGCGCCAGTTTTGATTCGACACAAGCTCATCCAGCTGTTGTTAGGTGCCGTTGAGTCGGTACTGACTCATAGCAATCTTATGGACAACAGAAGGAAATACTGCCAAGTCCTGCACCAACCTCACAATTGTTGCTATGCTTGAGCCCATTGCTGCTGTCACTGTGCCAATCCATCTCGTTGGGGGTCTTCATCTTTTTCACTAACCTTCCACTTTACTAAGCATGATGTCATTCTCCAGAACTGGTCTGTCCTGATAATATGTCTGAATTATGAGAGAAAAAATCATGTCATCCTGGCTTCTGAGGAGCATTCTGGCCTACTTCTTCCAACACAGATTTGTTCTTTTGGCGCTCTGTGGTACTTTTAATATTCTCCAACACCATAACTCAAATGCATCAATTTTTCTATGGTCTTCCTTATTCATTGTCCAACTTTTATATGCATATGAGGCTATTGAAAATACTATGGCTTAGGATGGCACACCTTAGTTCTCACAACTGACATCTTTGCTCTTGAACACTTTAAAGAGGTCTTGTGCAGCAAATTTGCCTAATGCAATATATCGGGTGATTTCTTGACTTCCATGAGTATTTATGGTTAATCTGAGCAAAATGAAGTCTTTGACAGTTTCGATCTTTTCTCTTTTTAACCTGATTTTATTTATTGGTCCAGTGATGAGGATTTCTATTTTCTTTACATTGAGGTGCAACACATACCGAAGGCTATGGTCTTTGATCTTCATCAGTATTTTAAGTCCTCTTCACTTTTAACCAACAAGGTTGTATCATCTGCATATCGCAGGTTGTTAATGAGTCTTCTTCCAACCCTGAAGCCACATCATTCTTCATATAATCCAGCTTCTCAGATTATTTGCTCAACATACAGACTGAATAAGTATGGTGAAAGAAAGAACCCTGGCCTGGAGTTGTATAAAACAAAGACTCTCTTAGAGTGTTTGCTTTACACCTGGCATACAAAGAGGCTTAACATGTTAGATACCTGTCACTATGAGTTGCAACTGACTGGATGGCACTCAACAACAACAGTAACCACAATCCTAGGTAGAAAGAGTTAAAAGCTGCAAGAGAGACTGATCGATAATCTCAGAAGTAGGAGAATCTGTATCAGCGTTTAGGAGGTGGGGATGGCCTCTGAAGGAAGGGCGTTAGCTCTGGACACTGAAAGATGAGGAAGATGGTGTGTTGGGGGCATTGACGTATAGGAGTCTCCCCAATGGGATCGAGCATGTCAGGAGTGATCACAACTTATACTGCAGGATTGCAATTGTTATGAGTTAAGTCCCGATCAGGGAGGAGGGACTTTTCTGCTACGCAAACCAAACCAGTTGCATGGAATCCGTGCCAACTCATGGTGATCTCATGTGTGCAGAGTAGCACTGCTCCGAAGCAGATGACCAGGTGTATTTCCTGAGCTACATCTGAGTAGGTTTGAACCACCTTTCTGGCTAGTAGTTGAGCACTTAACCATTTGTGCTACCTGGGAACTCCCTTCCAGGGCCTAGACTTTAAAACATATGAGTGGACCTCAGAAAGTTTTGTGGGAAAAAATTCCATTATCTTTTTGTTTCATTTTCCATGAATGTTCTGAAGCTCCCTGTTTCTCCTCTGCTTCTCTTTCCTTCTTACTTTGACACAGTGCCTGACACATCACAAAAACTCAGTTTACATTTTCATTGAGAGGCCAGAGGCTGCGAGTCTAGGAACCAATGCAAAAAAATGTTGAATGCTTATGTTTTCTGTGGAAATATTTCTGTATTGACCATGTAAAAGACAGCCAGGCTTTTTCCTTCTTAGAGCTACCAATGTAGTTAGTGCCAGGGCAAGGAAGTAAACGTTGGTTTCTTATCTTCCTAAAACAGGGTGGCCCTTGCCAACTCGGGATAAATATCTCCTTCCACAGAGCTATTTTCCACTCAAAGAGCTCTAATTGTATTTGGAGTTGTCGTTCTTCTTCAACTAGTTCAGGCAATTCAGCCACCCGGGGTTGAAGAAGTAGAGTTAATTACAGAGCAATGAGTCACGATGACTTTCAGAGCCAGGAGGAGGGGGGATAAGGGCAGATTCAAAACAAGTGGATAGGATGCTTCCATCCCTCCCCCCTCCCCCCCCCCGTGGGGTTGAGGGCACAACAGTTAAAATTGTTGTACAGCCATGAGTTTAAAAACACATTGCAAGAGTGCATACCATGGTAAATGCAGTGAATGCCATTGAATTGTACATAAGGAAAGGTTAGAAGAGAAAATGGTTCCTCTCTCTCTCTCACACATACACACACACAACAAAGCTAAGCTGCTCTCTTCAAATAATTGACAGCAGAATGCCAATCTGGTACCCAGTCTGCAGCAGCTTGGAGGTCAACTGGAATTTCTTGGATGGATAGCTGGCTTCAGTCTGAAAGGACATCTGGTCTCCTTATGGGATTTCCCAACTTCTTACTTAGCACTTACTATGTGCTCTCTGCTATGAGCTGAAAGGTTGGCGGTTTCAAGCCCATTCAGAGGTGCCTTGGAAGATTGGCCTGAGGATCTGCTTCTGAAAAACCCCTTGAGGCAGTTCTGCTTTGCACACATGGATTCACCATGAATCAAAATGAACTCAATTGCAACTAACAACAAGAATGTTGCGCCAGACACAGTAAAGTTGTCAGGGATACAAAATAGATGAAGTAAGGAATGTAGCATGGATGCACACAACAAAATGGTTTTCTTGGCATGGTCAAGAAAATCATGCCAAGTGAAAGAAGCCACACATTCACACACACAATCCATATATTGTTTGATCCCATTTCTATAAAGTGCTCAGGAAAAGTAAATCTATAGAATAAGAGACGAGTAGTTGCCTGTGGTTGAGGATCAGGAGTCCTGATAGTGCCATGGAAAGAGCTTGGCTAAATGGTGAGAGAAATGTAGGACAGTCTATATCCAAGATCACAGCCTGGAAACCCTATGGGCAGTTCTGTTCCTTCAGAGAGGGTCACTGTGAGTCAAGATTAACTCATTAGCAATGGGTTTGGCTTTAGGTTTGGATTTGGAGCTGACAACGTGAGTTGGTTACCAATGGGCAAAAAGGACCTCTGTGGGGAATATTCTAAAACTGGTTTTTGGTGACGGTTGCATAACTCTGTAAATTTATTATTTAACTGTATACTTAAAATAGATGAATTTTATGATATGTAAATGATACTTCAATAAAACTTAAGCCCAAAACAAAAAAAGAATGAGGTCTCTATCTCTTCCTTGAGGATGGGACCTAGCTCAGGCAAATTTGACCTTGAGGTGGACCTAGCCTGTGTCAGAACCAGTGCTAGGCACCAGAGGGGAGGTGGGTAGAAAGGGTGAAAGGCATGAGGCTGACCCATTTCCACTTTTTGGGAACACACTGCACATAGTGCATGTTTTAACACTTCCCCAATATGCCCCTTCACTCTCTTCTCATCTGTTCTGTTTACCACCTACACTGTCAAGGAATACTTCTCATTCTGGACCTGGACAGAGAAGGCAGGTAAGAGGAAGCAAGAGGCTGGTTCCAACCATGGCCTGAGCAACTGATTCACTTGTGTGATCTTCGGTAAGACTGTTGTTGTTGTGAAGCGCCATCAAGTCAGTTCCGACCCATAGCAACCCTGTATAGGGTTTCCGAAGAGTGACTGGTGAGCTTGAACTGCTGACCTTACAGTTCAAAGCGACTTTGTAATTCGGTGCATGAATCCACAGCCCCTAGCATCAGTGAAATGATGAGGCTGGGCTGCATATCACAGTTCTCTCATTTCAGTTAGGAGAGCCAGGGGAGAATGACCTGTGAAAACAGACATCTCTCATCCAGCTATTTGACCCTTACAACTCTCTGTGAGGGAAAGGTGTGTGAGTGGGGTTAAGAATTTCTGCTTTCTGTTGTTCTGGCTTTGCTAGTCCTTTCCAGAACCCTAGGAGAGCCCTAGTCCCAGCAAGTAAAGGGCTAACACCTAGCTCAAGACCCTGCCAGTGCTTGCTCTGATTGGTCGGAACTGACTTGATTGGTAGGCACTGTCCTGGTGGTTTATGATAGTCAGTTCTGTGTGGAAGTTTCAGTTTACCCCACCCAGTCTTAGAACACCATGGTCTAGCAGAGAAAGAGACTGTTATCCTGGCTTAGATAGCAAATTGGTGGGTTTAAACCTAGGTTTCCAGAACCCATGGCTCTTTCTTCTTCTCAACAGATGGACTCTCTGGGCTCCCATACAACCAGCTCTCCAGGATGCGGCTGGGAGAACCTGAGGCTGACACAGGGGCATGTCTTTGAGTTCTTAGATGAGGGCAATCTGGGCTTGAAGTTTAGCTCTCACACTGGGAAAAATCATGTTCCCTCTCTTGGGGACCAAGAGTCTGTGGCTGTAACATGTAGGCAAGGGCGAAGTAAGCTCTTGGGAAGGTTTGATCTCTTTTAAATAAAGGTCTTTCTCCTGGGAGTGTTACAGTTCTAACCTGCCCAGGAGCCTGGGACATCCCTGCCAGTAGGCAACCCCGGCAGGTGAGTCACTGGGGGAAAAGAGAGGGTAAATCCATTATGGAAGGGGGCCACCCACTGGGGCTTTATTATCCAGCATAATAAAGTAATTGCCTCCACTTATCCTAGTAGACACTCCAGTGTCTACTAGGAACCCGGCACTGTGGTAGGTGCTTCCCAGTCTTCGGCCCACTTGATCCTTGCAGGAGCACGGCAAAGGCAGGTGGGATTGTTTGTATTTTACAAAGGAGGAAACTGAGTCTCAGAGAGGGTATGCATTCCCTGCCCACATCTGCTCACTGAAATCTTACTCATGACTCAATATCCTTTCTGCCTCCTGTCGATCTCCTTGTAACAATTACAGCCTAGGAAACCCTGTGGAGCAGTTCACTGAGTCAGAACCAACTCCATGGTATACAACACTATACACGCTATTGGTAATAAACCCTGCCCGTGGTTACGAATCGGGCTGCTAATCACATGGTCAGCAGTTCAAAACTACCAGCTGCTCCGTGGGAGAAAAATGAGGCTTTCTGCTTCTGTAAAGATTTACAGCCTTGGAAAACCTGTACAGGATCGCTATGAGTAGGAACTGACTCCACAGCTCATAAAAACAACAACAATGTGCTTAGGAATCCTGGTGTAGCACTGTGGGATAAAGCACTGGACCGCAAGGTCTGTTTGAACCACAAGGTTGGTGGTTCAAACTCATCAGTAGCTCCTTGGATACCCTATGCAGTATCACTATGAGTCAGAACCAACTCAGTGGCACTTAATAACTGTGTACTTCACATTGCCCCCATGAACACTAAAATTTCTTCTCACCTGTTATGTTTATTGCTTGTTTTGTTACAGGTTATTGAGGGTCCTGGAAGGTGAGTGTCTAAAAGGACATTGGATATGTTCACGTCACTCAGTCTGAGAGAGCTTGTGACTTGCTCACAGCACAAGGAAATCCTTGATTCTAGGACCCAAATCACAGATGTGCTTTTCACTGTCTCATTCTGGAGGCTCATAGTTCATTGGTCAGATCTAATCACATGAAGCTGTCTTACTTTAAGACAACAGAAAGTATAGATTCTTCAATGTTCAGGGGAAAAATGAGAAACCAAAGCATTATTAAAATCTTCTACAAATCGAGTCCTTATGTAGTGCTGTGTTGCAGACCGTGTAAGCCTGGTCAGAGGTTCAAGGCCCTATAGGCCCGAGTGTAACAGATCTAGCCACTTGGCAGTTAATGGCAAATTGTTTTTCATCTTAGTGTTCAGTTATATTTATTTAATTCCAAACATGAGCCCTTAATGTCCACAGATAAATGTGATATTTTCCTAAAAGCCCAGACTGTAAAGGTTGCAAGATCAAGCCTTTCTCCAAAAGATTAACTGAAAATATCTTAGCTACTTCCCGGGTCTTTGTTCTACAGACAAAAAAGCCATCTTCCCTAAATCTGTCCCAAGTGTTAGCTTTTCAGCCAAGTTCCTGAAAACCTGGCTCAGGAAGCCGAAACAGCGGGACTCCACCCAAGCCTTTTGTCCTTCCCTTTCACCTTGCCCCAACTGAGCTCAGGGGCTATAGATATGTTCATTGAACCTGAGAAACCAAGTTGCTGACCTGGGATTCGAACCAGTGAAGTACGATGTAAAGTTACCTGAATGTCTGGAAAATTACTGATGTTGGCTGTGCCTTGTCTTAGTCCCTCCCAGCTTGGTGTGAAGCTCCTCCCCTAAATAAAACAGAGGCCCAGGCCAGCCCAGGTGTGCATTACAAGTTGGTGGGCATGCAGTAAAGATTGCAGAGCAATGAGTTGCTGCCTGCAGAGGCCACGATGCCTGTACTCCCAAGTCTGCCCACCAGTGATGTATCCACCCTGGCTTTGGGGTGTCTCTTTGTCTCCTTCCTTCTGTCTGTCTGCGTATTCTTTCATTATCCCTATCGCCGCCAGATATCCCCTCCTTGTGAACCAAACACTCGTGAACAACACAACTATGTCGAGGACAGTCCCTGACAGTGCTGTAGGATAAGCACTGAATTTCTAGCCACCAGGTCAGTGGTTCAAACCCACCAACTGCTTCTGGGAGGGTTGCTATGAGTTGAAACTGACTCAATAGAACTTAACAACACATATCATTCCTATTGGGTGGCTCTTGTAAGTGAAGAAACTAAAGCACAGAGAAATAAGATGAACACTGCCACACTGATGGAAAGAGTGGTGCCAGGATTTGAATCCAGGTAGCCTGGCTCCAAAGTTCTAACTCCCAGTTAGAATTCTTAGCATATAGCCAGCAATCTATTTGTAGTATTTGCAAAAGACTGCTATAATAACTTACTACATACTCAATGCCTTAGAACAACATAAGCTTATTCTCTTGCAGTTCCAGAGACCAGAGGACTAAAATCTGTTTCAATAAGCTAAGTTAGATGCCAGTAGGGATGGCTACTTCTGGGAGCTCTAAGGGAGAATCTGGTTGTCTTTTTTTTTTTTTTTTT
>NW_006408571.1:16686383-16696289 GCF_000296735.1 Chrysochloris asiatica | reverse complement strand
GAGCTCCTTACTGCACTTCCACCCAGTCCACCATCTTGTTTGTTCTTCTCGTGTGTGTTTTTTAAAAAGAGATTTAAAAGTCAAATTGAGTTGCCACCTAGCTGTCCTTGGATTATCTGGAGTTTTTGCACTCTATACAGAAATGTACAGAAAGAATATTATTGTTGTAAAGTGCCATCAAGTAGGTTCTGACCCATAGCGACCTTGTATAGGGTTTCCAAGGAGCAACTGGTGAGCTTGAACTGCCAACCTTGCAGTTCAACTGGCTTTGCAGTCTGGTGCATTACTCACAGCGCCACTATTTGGAGTCTTGGTGTGGTTTGTGCTGTAGGATAAGCACTGGACAGCTAACCGCAAGGTGAATGGTTCAACCCCACCAGAGGCTCCTTAGAATCCCTACACAGGGTTGCTATGAGTTGGAACCAGCTCAGTGGTACCACCACCAACGTAAGTGGCCAGAGTTACAGTTGTCCCGCTTTTCTGGATACAGCTAGACGCATGTTCGTATTTTTTGACAATGCTTTTTCAATGTTTTTACCATATATTGATGTGAAAACTATTTTAGTGTTACAAGTAATTTTTATAGATTATTAATGGTCACCAATATCTACTACTCCTCTGCTTCTGGGTACGTGGAAACATATATTCTTGTGCCCCTTGAAATAAAGCATGGCTATGTAACTATTTTTATATACTAAACCAAAACCAGTCATTACTGTTTAGTCCATTCTGAGTCATGCTGGCTCCATGTGCTGCATACTAGAACTGCTTCATAATGTTTTCTTGGCTGTAATCTTTATGGATTACATGGTCTTCCTTCTGTGATGCCACTGGGTTGGTTAGAACTGCCAACTCTTAGGCTATTAGTTCAGTGTGAACTGTGTTATTCAGGGATCTTTTTAATGGCCCTGAATATGATCTATCTTGGTCATAAGGCTATTTACATTTAATGTGCCCATTGATAGGGACAGACTTAAGTTTATCACCTTGTTCTGTTTTCCATTTGTCCTATAGGGTCTTTGTTCCCTTTTTAAGTATTTTCTTGCTTTCTTCTGAATCAAATGAGTTAAATTTCTTTTATTTAAAAAAATTTCTTCTTAAATAACTATAGAGTCACAGGAGGTTGCAAATACATGTACAGGGGAATCCTGTGCACTCTTCCTCATTCTTTCCCAATGTCAACACCTTATAACCATAGTTATAACAAAAGGTTGGCAGTTCAAACCCAGCCAGAGGTACTTTGGAAGACAGGCCTGACTCTCTGCTTCCAAAAGGTTGCAGCCTTAAAAGCCCATGAAGCAGCTCCACTCTCCATTCATTGGGTCATCATGAGTTGGAATCAATTCCACAGCAACTCACAATGACAAAAATAGTTGTATATGTGTGCATCCAGAACCACAACAGATTTTAGAACATCTTTATTACTCCACAAAGAAATCCTGCTTTCCTTAGTTTTCATTGCCCAATCCTATATCCCTCCTCCCCCAGCCCTAGGCAACCTCTATGTTGTTGCTGTTCAGTGACTGGTGGGTTTGAACTGCCAACTCTGTGGTTAGCAACCCTGTGTTTATCCTACAACACCACCCATTGCCTATTTTAGATATTTCATACAAGTGGAATCATATACATTACATGATCATGTATCATGATTTATTTAATTTTTTTTTCATGCCCTTTTCTCCTTCTCCTCTCCTTCAGGTACTCTAATTTATTTTCAAATGATTTTGAAAACTGTATTCCAGCAAATTGTTTTTTTAAAAATTATTATTACTTTGTATATTCTATTTTATGCATTTCAAAACATTATTATAAGATGTCCATAGAATTTACCAGACTACAAGATCAGTTCTTGGCCCAAAATGTTGAATAGAATACCCCTATTCAAGATAGTGTTGTAGATAAGTGTTTTCTAAACTGGTTTTTCAAAGAAAACAATTCCTTAGCACATTAACAGTTACTTCAATAGAGGCATTGTTTAATTAAATAAGTTTGGGTGCTGAGTGAAACAACATTAAGCATCTTTTTTTTTTCTGTTGTTGGACTTATTTAACTAAAAAAAAAATTTTTTTTTTTTTTAAATTGATCTTTAGGTGAAAGTTTACATAGCAAATGTTGTTGTTACGTGCCGTGGAGTCGGTTCCAATTCATTGCGCCCCTGTACAGGGTTTCTGAGGCTGTAAATCTTTATAGGAGCAGAAAGCTTCATCTTTCTCCTGCAGAACAACTGGTAGTTTTGAACTTCTGACCTTGAGGTTCACAGCCCGATACGTAACTACTACACTACCAGAAAAAGAGGAAGACCCCCAACGAGATGGATTGGCCAAGTGGTAGCATAGATGGACTCAAGCATGGCAACAGTAGTGAGGTTGGCCCAGGATCGGGCAGTGTTTTGTTCTGCTGTGCATAAGGTTGCTATGGGTTGGTACCAACTCAATGGCACCTAACAACAACAACAACCACAATGCTACCAGAGCTCCTTACATAGCAAATAAGGTTCCACAAACAATAGTTTCTACGCAGATTAATCTGTGACTTTGGTTGAAATCCCCACAATGTGTCAGTACTCTCCTTGTTTCCTCCCTAGGTTCTCATCTCTCCCTTTTCATCTTTGGTTTGGGGCTAATGTTGCCCTGTAGGTCTTTTTTGATTGTTCTGAGGAGCACATTCTTCACATTGTCTTATGGTCCCATCTATCACTTGGCTAGGAGGTGGGCTCTGGGAGTGTCTTCAGTTTCAAGTGAGATGGTTTTCTCAGGGCCATAGTCTCAGGAGCTCCTTTAGTCTCATTCTAACCAGGAAGTCTGGTCTTTTATTTGTTTTGAATTTTGTTCTACTTCTTTCTTTCTTTTTTTTTTTTTAACTCATTCAAACTGACACCTTTTATTGTGGTCTTAGAGTGTTGAGTAGTGTTAGCTGGACACCAATTGTTCAGGGCTCAGGTAAGAGGAGGCTGGGGCTGATGTGGGCCACTAGTCCTTTGGACTAACTGCTTCCCTGAATTTTCATTCCTCTGTTCTGCTATGCTCCAAGAGGATCGTGATGGCTCCATAGTATAAGTACTGGACTACGAACCATAAGGTTGGCAGTTCGAGCCCACTAATTGCTCCATGGGAGAAAGATGAGACTTTCTGCTTCTGCAAAGATTTTTTAAAGCCTCAGAAACCCTATACAGGATCACTATGAGTTAGAACTGACTCCATGACACTTTACAACAACAACAACTATGCTCCAGGAGGGGAGAAACCTATAGTTGCTTCTTAGATGACTGTTTACAAGCTTTTAAAACCCCAGACACTACTCACCAGACAAGGATGTAGAATATTATCTATATGAATTGTGTTTTGCCAGTTGACCTAGATGTCCCCCAAAGCTATGGTTGTTAGCCTTGCCGTCCAATGATTCAGTTTTGATATCTAAGTAGTTCCTATACCTGTGGCCCCTATATGTTTGCTAAAATGTTTAGTATAGAATATGTGAGAGGAGATGTGATATGCAACATTTTTCAAATCTAGTTTAGGAGAAATACATAGGATACATTTATTTTAATTTGTTATAAGAAAACCTCTGTTAATAGCTAGTTGAATGAATTCTGAAAATGAAATGCTACAAAACATACATCTCTTTAAAAAGGGCCACAATGGTTTACATTATTATAGATGTTTCTGGAACTAAGAATAGAGGATCAATTTATGGACCCATTTAAAAGGGAAAAACAAAACCTCACAGATTTTCCAGTATTGGCTTAAATATATTTTAGTGTGATTTAAATTTATACAAATACAAAACTAGATATATCATCTACTACAAACAATGAAACCTAAACAGTTTTACAAATTAAATACAATACTACAAAACCTGCCAAAATCTAAACTAGCAACATGCATTTAATGGGATGGATTTTTTTCTTTTTCTTGCTGATGCTAAACAGCTACTCACAGTATTGTTGTTGTTATGTGCCGTGGAGTCGGTTCCGACTCATAGCGACCCTACACAGGGTTTCCGAGGCTGCAAATCTTTACGGGAGCAGATCGCCTCATCTTTGTCCAGCGGAACTGCTGGTAGTTTCCAACTGCTGACCTTGCAGCTCGCAGCCCGATTCATAACCACTGCGCTACTATGGGGTTTTTCTGTTAAGGGACAAGTTCTTTGGAATCCATCATGGTATATATTGTGTACATGGGAAGATTCAGTGCTCCTGCCGCTTTCTCCATTCAAACTTCTGAAATATCATTTCAGTTGGTATGACCGCATCACCATGAGATTATATCTGTCTTGCTTTTCTTATTAACAATTACAGTTAAAGTACTACTGGTTGGCCCCAATTCCACCATAAACATTGTCAACTTGGGCACTGACAATAGTGATAAGGTATAATTTTTAAGTATAAACATTTCCATGCAAAATATGGGATATGTTGTTGTTACTGTTAAGTGCCACCAAGTCATAGTGACTCTGTGTAGGGTTTCCAAGGAGCGGCTGGTGAGCTTGAACTGCCAACCTTGTAGTTCAAACTAACCTTGCAGTCCATTGCATTAACCCACAAGACTCCATATGGGATATAGTAATACTAAAAAATTATTGTTTCTCTGAAATTTAGATATACCTGGAAGTCCTGTGTTTTATTTGGTAACTCTACATCTAGTTGGGGAGTGCGGTGGCTCTGTAGGATAAGTACTGGATTTTGAACCACAAGGTCAACGCTTTGAGCCCACCAGCTGCTCCATGGGAGAAAGATGAGACTTTCTGCTCCCACAAAGATTTGCAGCCTTGGAAACCCTATACCGGGTCACTATGAGTCATTACTGATTCGATGGCACTTAACAACAACAACTTCTAGTTAATGTAAAATATTATTATTTATTAAGGTTTTTATTAAGGATAAAAAAATTCTTTCTGAAAACTTGAGGATGGGTCTACAAACTCCAACTGAAACCTGCTGTGGTATTTATTTGAGCAGCACTTGTGTAGACTGACTTGGGAGCTGCCTGCCAACACCACTGCACCAGCCAGGAGCAAAATGGCAGACTCTGTGTACCTTGTGCTCCACCAGAGAAAACCTGACCCTAAGTGTCTGGGTTCAGGTAGGTGGTTCAGGTAGCTTCCTCCTCAGAAGCCCTCACAGTGAACTTAAGGGACAGCCACCTATGGGAATAATCCCTCGTGAGGCTCACTCTGGTTATGGTACCACTGGCAGGTCCAGGAGGGAACTGGTGCCCACCAGACACATGCCTTCTGCCTCAAGTTCATCTTTCCCTAGGAGATGTTCATGACTAATCTCAAGATGCCTCATATTCCTGGTTTCTTCAATTATCTCCAGAAACCCTAGCTCCTCAAATCAAGAGTCCCTAATCCCCATGTTACTCTGGATGTCCCTCATTCTGGTCAAGGTCAACCCCTCTATTTGTACTTTGGACCTCATTCAGCATTTCCAGCTCTCCCTACTACCTTATTCCGACAGTCATCCTGTATCTGCCTTTCAACTGGTCTGCCTTTCTTAACTGGTCCAACTTTCTTTAGAGTGGTTTATACTCACCACCCCCACTTCCTCATTGCCTATTTACTCTTCTACCCACTGCACGGTGTCCCCAGGTCTGCCTTAGTTTTCCCTAAGGATACCAAGAACTCCAAACCTATTAGAAGCTATGCAGCCTCTCTCTGACTCTACCTCTTTGCATTTAACAGCTGAGGAGCCTCTCCTCTGGATACGCTACTCCTTTGCACCACTTGAGACTGAATTGTCCTGATTCCCCTCTTACTTGCCTTCTTTGTGGCTCCTCTTCCTCTGTTGTTTCTTAAAATGTTAGTGTTCTTCAGGCTCCACTCTTACCTTACGGCTCTGTCTTATCTTGTTCTCTCCTGTGGTTTGAGTTATTGCTCATATGCTGAGAAGGCACTGGGTATCCTGGCAAGAACACTGTAACTTCAACTTGAATTAGAAAATCAATTCTGAACTTCCTCTCAGCCTTAAGACTCAACTCAGACACTGTCTCTTCCAAAGTTTTCCAATCCTCCTGACCAAGACTAGGAAGAACTGTCTTCTCTTTACCTACACATATCTCTACAATGGCACTTCCATGTTGTTTAGTATTTCATCTGCTTAGTCACCAGAATGTGAACTCCTGGAAGGCAGGGATTTTATCCTGTTTAACTACATGTCTCAGCACTTGTCACATTCCCTGCTCAATACATATTTGTAGAATGAATGAATGAATCCTACCGGTAACAGGTGAGGCTAATTGTGATGGCCTTATTTCTGTTTAAAAGATGACAAATTTGAAAATTGGAGAAGGGAAGAAGTATTGGAGGCAGTTTGAGGCAGAGCTAGGTCAGTGGTTCTTTCTACTTTCTCACTGCCTAAGACAAGATTTTTGTGGCTTTCCCAAGCACTGTAATCAGGGACCCGGAAACACTGCAGAGTGAGATTCTCAGAGGTTTTCTAGTTCGTCCTTCCTGCTTGGAAGGCAACCTCCCAGTTCTATTGCTACTCTGACAGCTTTTGCTTCAAACTCTGCACAGCTTTGGCAGTTCTGCTCTGGTTTGCAGCTCCCCCTTGGTTTTGATCTTGGAAAATGCCCTTCTTTTCTATGAGCTCCACTACCTGCATTTCAAGTAACTAAAACATTGTACCTGGCATTTGTGGGTGTTTGGTAGCAGAGGTGCTTCAGGTTATTTGGTTTATTGAAGTGAAATGTAAAGGTTCAGTACAGTTAACCTTCATCTCCTCCATCTTGATGTAGCCTGTCCAGAAAGAAGGACATCTAGATAGAGAAAAAACATGAGGAAATTCTCAGAAAGCTCAGGAGAAAATAGTTCTTATTTTTTTCTTCATGGGCTTTCTGAGATTTTCCTCATGAACCAAAAAGGTTGCCTTTCTTGACCCTAAAGCTGCTGTTTAAGCCACTGTGAAAAGGATTCTGGGGCAGAAAGATTTATGGTTGGGGTTTTCCAAATCTAGGAGGACGCTGTGCATTGTCCCATGAAATGGTGTCGAACAGGTAGGACAGGTATGTGGAAGAGAACTTCACATTCATTGGGGTCCTCTTCCCAAGCCCAGCAGTGGTCCTTTGGCTCTCTGCTGCCTACACAGCAAAGTCTGCTGTCCTCAGCCTGACCTTTCACCACCTGGCTCCACTGACTTTTCCAACTTCATCTTCCCCTTCAAACAATGAAGACGAACAATCATATGATCTACCGATTATTAAACAAATGCAACTCACGCACTCCTGCCTTCAGACTTTGCCTCATGCTATTCTGAGATACCCTTTCTCCACATTTTGCACCTCAGATCTTCCCTGTCTTTCAAGGTCAATATCAAATGTCACCTTCCAGGAAAGTGGAGTTTCTCTTCTTGTCTCCTGGACTACATCAAGATGGAGTGAGGCTGGTGGAGGAGAAGAGTTTCAGTGTAATGAACAAAGGCTACTGTTTTACATTTCACCTCAAAACCCTAAATAACCTGAAGTGCCTCTGCTACAAAACACCCCAAAATGCCAGGTACAGTGTTTTAGTAAGTCTCTGCTCTTACTTCCAGTGGCCCTGGGTGGTGTTGAGCATACTTTACTGTTGCTGGAGTTCATGTATGTATGTCTTTGGAGGCTGTGCTCTTCCTGAGGGGAAGTCATCTTTGACTTGCTTTGCTCTAACAGGGCTCAGCAAACATTTTGTTCATGGTAGGTGCTTAGTACACTTGTGTAGAGCGATGGGAACAGGTCAGTGAGCCTACCAAAGCAGTGTGCTCTGATCACTGGGCAATGACCAAATTACAGGAGTCCCTGAACTTTATGGAAGGTGAACACTAAGATCCTCTCCAGGACTGGGACTAAGAACTCAAGAGGCAATGGAGGGAGGATGGCTTTGCCACTGACTGGAGGAAAGTTTAAGGCTTTCACATTGTAGGTCCTGGGAGGAGACAAGATGCTATGCCCTGAAAATTCACTTCAACACCCAGACTTCCTAATGGAGGAGAAAGTGATTGAGAAGTTAGTTGATGATGGAGAGATTCACCAGGGTGATTTTGAGTATGGTGACTTTGTGCTTTACATACTCACTTTGACCACAGCTCCCATGTCAAGTCTGCCACCTCCACCTTAGTGTCAGCAGAAATGAATGAGTGCTCAAACAGTAGAATTCAGAGAATCTTGAAAGATCATTAGACCTAATTCTTAGTTTTGTAGATATGAATCATTGCAATAATGTTTTGAGAGCTGACTTTGCTAGCTACTATGCTAAGCATTTACATATATGATCTAGGTTTTCTTTTCAACAACCATGTGAGGTGAATATTGTTAAATTTATGCACCAACCACTAAAGTCAGTGATGATAAAATTCTGCCAAGTTCTTCAGTCTGAAATTGATCAAACATGCAATCAAGGTGTATTGTACTGGTGATTAGAATGCAAAGGTTGGAAACAAATAGGAAGGATCAGTAGTTGGAAAATATGATCTTGGTGACAGAAAAGACTCTGGAGAACGCATGATAGAATTTTGTAAGACCAATAACGTATTCATTGCAAACACCGTTTTAAAACAACATAAAAGATGACTATACATATGAACCTCACCAGATAGAATACATAGAAATCAAATTGACTACATCTGTGGGAAGAGTCAGTGAAAAAACTTCATATCATAGACCCAAACAAGGCTAGGGGCAGACTGTTCAGACTGCAAGTTCAGGCTGAAGCCGGAGTCCATGAGAGCCAAAATTTGACCTTGAACACATCCCACCTGACTTTAGAGATTATCTCAAAAACAGATGTGATGCATTAGAAACTAATGACTGAAGACCAGATGTGTTGTGGAATTACATCAAGAACATTATAGAAGAAGAATGCAAAAGGTCATTAAGAAGATAGGAAAGAAGGAAAACACCAAAATGGAAGAGACAATGAAATTTGCTTTCCAACATAGAAATGCTAAAGCAAATGGAAGAAATAAGGAAATAAAAGAGCTGAACAGAAAATTTCAAAGGGCAGCTTGAGAACACAAAGTCAAGTATTATAATGAAATGCACGAAAACCTGGAGTTAGAAACCAGAAGAGAAGAACATGCTCAGCATTTCGCAGGCTGAAAAAACTGAAGAGAAAAATCAAGCCTCAACTTGCAGTATTGCAGAGCTCTCTGAGCAAAATATTGAATGATGCCTAAAGCATCAAAAGAAGATAAGAGGAATATAGAGAGTCACTGTACCAAAAAGAAATGGTTGATATTCAATGATTTCAAGAGATAGCATATGATAACAAGCCAATGGCACTAAAGGAAGAAGTCCAAGGTGCACTGAAGGCATTGGCAAAAAACAAGGCTCTAGGAAATGATGAAATACAAATTGAAATCTTTTAACAAACTGATGAAGTACTGGAGGCACTCACTTATCTATGCCAAGAAATTTGAAAGACAGCTACTTGGCCAACTGATTGGAAAAGTTCCATATCTGTGCTTATTCCAAAGAGAGGTGACCCAATGGAATGCGGAAATCATGCTACAGCATCATTAAAATTGGGATGCAAGTAAAATTTTGCTCAAGATTATTCAAAAAGGACTGCAACAGTACAATGACAGGAAACTGTCAGAGGTTCAAACTGGATTCAGAGAAAGATATGGAATGAGGGATGTCATTGCTGATGTCAGATGTAGCTTGGCTGAAAGCAGAGAGTAACAGGAACATGTTTACCTGTGCATTATTGTCTATGCAAAGACTTTCAACTGTGTGGATCATGATAAACTATGGACAACATTGCAGAGAATGAGCATTCTGGAACATATATTTGCATTTACAAGGAACCTGAACATAGACCTAGAGGCTGTTGTTTGAACAGAACAAGGCAACACTTAATGGTTTAAAATTAGGAAAGGTGTGTACCAGGGTTGTATTCTTTCACTATATTTTTTCTATTTGCCTGCTGAGC
>NW_006408571.1:16683816-16686078 GCF_000296735.1 Chrysochloris asiatica | reverse complement strand
AAGAAATCAAATGACACTGCATGGGGCAAATCTGCTGTACAAGACCTCTTTAAAGTGTTCAAGAACAAAAATGTCAGTTTGAAGACTAAGGTGCACCTGACTGAAGCCATGGTATTTTCAATAGCCTCTTATGCTGGAGAAGAATATTAAAAATACCATGAACTTCCAGAAGAACAAACAAATCTGTGTTGGTAGAAGTACAGCCAGAATACTCCTTAGAAGCCAGGATGGCAAGACATTGTCTCTCATACTTCAGACATATTATCAGGAGGGACCAGTCTCTGGAGAAGGACATCATGCTTGGTCTGAGGGTCAATGAAAAAGAGGAAGACCTTCAACAAGATGGATTGGCACAGTGGCAGCAGCAATAGGCTCAAGCTTAACAAGACTGTGAGGCTGACACAGGATGTGGCAGTGCTTCGTTCTGTTGTGCATAAAGTAGCTGTGAGTTGGAGGTGACTTGATGGCCCCTAACAACAATGACAAACATTATAAATAGGGAACAAGGCATAGAGAGGTTCCATAATTCACCTAAGGTTACACAGCTGGTGAGTTACAAAAGCACTTGGCTCTTGAGTCCACTGGTTAACAATACACCATAATGCTTCTCATTTCTTCTGGAGGAAATAGAGACCCATAGAAGTGCAATAACTTGATGGAGCATTGAATGCAGGACAACCACTTTACTCAGAGGCGCCTTCATTCCTGGGCCTTCCAAGACACCTGGCTGCAAGGACACCATGAAGAGGATAAAAAGAATTTCAAGTACGTTCTAAGAGCCACATGCATTCTCTCACTGGGTAGGGAGGGAGCTTGCACTCAAAGACTCATCCAGGAAGAAAGATTTGATCTCCTGAGCAGGATCCACTTCCCATGGCGACGCCTTCTTGAGTCTCAGCTCTGGTATGAAGTAAGACTTGTTTAAAGCAGTTAAAAGCAGCAATCCCCATTGTGTCAAGTGGTGACAGTATAATCCTCCTTAATAATTTGGTTCCCTGTCTCTCCAAACTCCCCTCCATTATGCATCCTTAAAATGTGACTTCAGATGCCTGTAAGTGCAGTGGGATTTGGGCAGAGGAGAGTTTAAGAAGGTCTTTCTTGCACTCAAATCAGTCAGAGATTCTTCACTAGAAATAACTCCCTCTCCCCTTTTTGGCTGGCTATTTGTTTCAAATATTTGCCTTTTTAAAATGAAAATTTAAATTACACAAGAAGGAGATTAGTATATTAAACTTCCATGTACCCATCACCTAACTTCAATAATACCAGCATATGGCCAATCTTGTTTTACTTGTCCCTTATCCACACCATCCCCCCTTACCATTGGATTATGTTTAAGGAAATCTCAGACATTTTGCAATTTTTTCCCATGAGTACTTCAGTATGTATCTCTAAAAGATACAGGCTCTTTTGAAATTTTCCTACAATGTCGTATTATACCTAAAAATTAAAAATATTTTTTAAATATCATGAAACATTTGGTCATATTCATATAGATATTTAGATACATGAAGATAAGTTTAAAAGTATTGTGAGTAGGGTTCCAGTTCATAAATCCATGAGTTTATTCTCAAGAAAATATTTCTAAACCTATCTCAGTGATCAGTGGATTACTGCAGACAAGTTCTCTCAGTGATACACGTGTCTTAGTCTTGTTAGAGTGCCTGCAAAAAAAGGTCCAATCAAAGCAATGAAATTCAAGACTGACAGGTGAGCTCAGAAGATTATATGGACACTGTTTTTTTGGGAAAATTCTAAAGGCATACATAATCTTTGATAGATTCTTTTAACAGACACAGGTCAATCATGGGGACTTATGAAGATGTTTTAAGAAGATAGAAAACTGCATGGGTAAGAAAAAGGCCAGGAAAGTTGTGCCAAGGAATTGTTTCATATTATGAAAATGCAACTGTTCCTTCTTCGAGGGTAGCAAGGGCTGTCCATGAGAATTTCGTTGGAAAATCTTATCTCATCCATTCAACATCTTGATCTTGCTCCTTCAGACTTCTTTTTGTTCCCCCAAACTCGAAGAACATTGAAAAGGGACATATTTTGAGTCCTCCTGGGATGCCCAAACTGCCATTTGACTTGGTGCAAATCAAAGAGTGCAGAATTCTTCAGGAAAGGATTAGAGAGATGAAAACATGACCTTCAGAAGTGTACAGACCTAGCAAACCAGCCTGGAGCGGCTAGAAGAACAGAAGATACTTCTTGAAAGAAAGACCTACAGGAAAAATACAAAACAATAGAGGCAGATGGACT
>NW_006408571.1:16675737-16682621 GCF_000296735.1 Chrysochloris asiatica | reverse complement strand
AGCTGGACGATATGCTAAAAAACAATAGCTTCACAATTTGCTATTTTTGTTTAATAAAGGTTTCTATTATTTGATAGTGATACTTTTTGACCTGCCATTGTATGTAAAAACATATCTATTTATCTCACAATCTAAAGACAGTTTACACTTTGAATTTGGTTAATATGCCTCTTTTAATCAACAGATTTTTTCCCCTTCTTTTTGCTTTTTAAAAACTGTGTTTTGAAGGACCATAGCTGTGTGTCCTATAGAGTTTCCCATTTCCTGGACTTTTCTGATTGCACCCCAGGGAGATTATTTAGCATGTCCCTCTGGGCCTGGATGGTGAAGTCTAGAGATGCTATCAGATTCAGGTTTGATTTATTGACCAAAATGGCTTAGAAAGGGTGTGTACTACTTGTTCCCTCACATTAGGAGCTCCATGATGTCTGATTTTCTCTTGTTTTGAGTTCTTAAGAAGATACTGATCAGTGGGTTCAAGTGTTTCCAGTCCAATCCATCCATTATAACATTCCTCATCAACTTTTTACCTAATGATTTATGCCATCATTGATGATCATTACCTAGCTTTATTAAGTCACTGTTATAATTAACTGCTATTGAGTCAGTTCTGACTCAGCTACCCTGTATAGGGTTTCCAAAGAGTGGCTGGTGGGTTTGAACTGCTGATGTGGCAGTTACCAGTCCACTGCTTGTCGTACAGTACCAGGACTCCATCCTGTCACTAGCAATTTCAAAATGGTGACATTTTAATTCTAATGTTCCTTCTTCACTTATTAGTTGTGATTCTTCTGTAAAGAAGTACTTGCTTTCATCAACTATTTGGTAAAGCTGATGCACACTTCTTAAACAAATGCTTGATGCTTTATTTACCTGTTTTTGGAATAATGAGTTAGTTATCAAGCATCCTCCAAAGATAATGTTCTGGTTATATATTGTTGTTATTGTTGTTAAGTGTTATTGAGTCAGTTCTGCCTCATAGCTACTCTGTATAGGGTTTCTGAGGAGCTGCTGTTGGATTTGAACCACCAGCCTTATGGTGCTGCATACTAAATACCCTCCAAATTAGTGTCATTAAACAAAAACCCCCATTTTACTATGCCTAGTAATTTTGTGGGTCAGGAATGATTTAAAGACTGCTTTTCTGGCATTGTTGACCAGAATGCTTAACATAAACTCTCCAGTATAGCAGTCGCAGGACTTTTAAAAAATCTGTCTTCCCTACTAGCCATGTGTACCTTGAGAAAGGGCTCTGTGCCTTGCATCTCTTGTTTCTGTTGTGCAGTATAGAGCCTGATGATAGCAACACCAAACCAGACCCACTGCCACCAAGTTCATTCTGATGGAGGGCTCCTTGTGAAAGGTTCCATGAGGGGAAAATCCCAAATTAACAGAAACAGCAGTGACTCGCCTTGGACTTTCCATTTCAAAGATCTCAATACATCATTTTATAATTTTCTCTAAATGTTGTTGGCGAATATACACAGCAAAACATACACCAATTTAGTAAGATTGAAGTTGTGAAGGACTTCGTTCTTCTTGGATCAACTATCAACACTCATGGAAGCAGCAGTCAGGAGATCAGACGACTGTATTGCATTGGGCAAATCTGCGGCATAAGACCTTCTTAAAGTGTTGAAGAGCAAAGATGTCAGCGTGAGGACTAAGGTGCGCCTGACCCAAGCCATGGTATTTTCAATAACCTCATATGCATGTGAAAGCTGGAGAGTGAATAAGGAAGACCGTAGAAGAATTGATGTTTTTGAGTTATGGTGTTGGAGGAGAATATTGAAAGTGCCATGGGCTGCCAAAAGAACTGACAGATCTATGTTGGAAGAAGTTCAGCCAGAATGCTCCTTGGAGGCCAGGTTGGCCAAACTTCATCTCTCATACTTCGGACACAGTGTCAGGAGGGACCAGATGCTGGAGAAGGATATCACGTTTGGTAAGGTAGAGGGTCAGAGAAAAAGAGGAAGACCCCCAGAGAGATGGATTGGCCAAGTGGCAATATCAATGGGCTCAAACATGGCAATGATAGTGAGGTTGACCCAGGATCAGGCAGTGTTTCGTTCTGCTGTGCATAAGGTTGCTATGAATCAGTATCGACTCGATGGCACCTAACAACAACAACCAACTTCTTCAATCTGAAATTGATCAAACACGCAATCTAGATGTATTGATCATTACTTGTGATTGGAATGCAAAGGCTGGGAGCAAAGAGGAAGAATCAGTAGTTGGAAAATATGGCCTTGGTGATGGAAATGATGCTGGAGATTGCATGATAAAATTCTGCAAAATCAATGATTTGTTCATTTCAAATACCTACTTTAGACAGCATAAGAGATAACTATACACATGGACCTTGCCAGATGGAATACATAGAAATCAAATTGACTACATCTGCAGAAAGAGATAGAAAAGTTCCATATCATCAGTCAAAACAAGGCCAGGGGCAGACTGTGGAACAGACCATCAACTGCTCATACTGCAAATTCAAACGGAAGCTGAAGAAAATGAAAACAACCCCATGGACTCAGTGTAGGAGGGTCCAAGTCTCTCTATACACTCACCATCATTTATTTTTTTTCACCTTTCCTTTTTTTTTTAAGGCTTTGCTATTAATGCTGGGATAATATGGTATCTCATTGTTTTGGTTTGCATCTTTCTAATTGGTGTGGCGCTGTGGATTAATGCGCCAGACTGCAAAGCCGTTTGAACTACAAGGTCGGTGGTTCAAGCTCACCAGCTGCTCCTTGGAAACCCTATACATGGTCACTATGGGTCGGAACTGACTCAATGCCACTTAACAACAACAACAACAATTGGTATGGTGCTGTGGATTAATGTGTCAGACTGCAAAGCCATTTGAACTACAAGGTCAGCAGTCTAAACTCACCAGCTGCTCCTCAGAAACCCTATTCAGGGTCTCTATGAGTCCGAATCGACTCAACAGCACTTAACAACAACAATGGAGTCCTGGTGTGGCGTTGTGGGTTAATTTGACAGACTGCAAAGCAGTATGAACTGCAAGGACAGCGGTTCAAGCTCACCAGCTGCTCCTTGGAAATCCTATACAGGATTGTTATGGGTCGGCACCAACTCAATGGGACTTAACAACAACAACAATGGCTAATGATCTTGAGCATTTCTTCGTATGTTTGTTGGCCATCTGAATGTCTTCTTTGGTGAAGTGTCTGTTCGTGTCCTCTATCCATTTAACAATTAGATCATTTATCTTCATGTTGTTGAGGTGTTGAAGTGTTCTATAATTTTTAGAAGGTAGTCCTTGTCTGATATATAATTGCCAAAAATTTTTCCCAGTCTGTGGGTTCTCTTTTTGCTCTTTTGATGAAATCTTTTGATGCACGCAAGTGTCTGTTTTTAGGAAGTTCTAGTCTTCTATTTTGTCTTCTACTGTGTATGTGTCTTCAATTTTGTTTAATCATGTATTTATGCCTTGTATCAGAGCTCCTAAGTTTGTCCCTAAAATTTTCATTGATAATCTTTATGTTTTACATTTAGGTCTTTAATCTGTGCTGAGTTCGTTTTTGTATATTGTGTAAGATACAAGTTTTATTTTAATCTTCTGCAAATGGATTTCCAGTTTTGCATGCACCATTTGTTGAAGAGACTGTATGTTTGGTCTTTTGTCAAAAATCAACTGAGCGTAGATATATGGATTTACTTTTGTGTTTTAAATTCTGTCCTATTGATCTATGTGTCTTTTATTTGACCAGTACCAGGCTGTTTTTATTACTGGGGCTGCGTAGTAAGATTTTGAGATAAGGAAGTGAGAGGCTACCTACTTTGTTCTTCTGTTTTAGTAATGCTTTGCTTATCTGGGATCTCATTCCTTTCCATATAAAGTTATTGATTTGTTTTTCTATATCTTTAAAGAATGATGTTGGAATCTGGATTGAGATTGCATTATATC
Source organism: Chrysochloris asiatica (assembly GCF_000296735.1). Lineage (NCBI taxonomy): Eukaryota > Metazoa > Chordata > Mammalia > Afrosoricida > Chrysochloridae > Chrysochloris > Chrysochloris asiatica. The sequence continues at coordinate 16,678,687 of NW_006408571.1, read as the reverse complement.
TGTAGAATGCTCAAATGCTCTGGGTAGTGTTGACATTTTTACAATGCTCAGTCTTCCTACCCAGGAGCCTGATATATATATTTATATATATATATATATAGTGTGTGTGTGTGTGAGTCTCTTGGTTTCTTGTAGTAGTGTTTGGTAGTTTTCTTTATATGGGTCTTTTCTTTCTCTGGATAAATTTATTCCTAATTATTTCATTTTTTGGGTGGCTATTACAAATGGCACTGTTTTCCTGATTTCCTTTTCAGAGCTCTGACCCCAGGACTTTTCATATGGTGGATTGGGACTGCCAGAGAGTGTTCTAAGAGACCCATACAGAAGCAGCAAGGCTTTTTCCTGACCTTGGCTCAGAAGTCAACAGCATCACGTCTGCTGTTTTCTATTGGTTACAGGTGAGTCCTTGGTCCAGCCTGTGTTCAAGAATTGGGCTGCACAAGGATGTGAATGCCAGAAGGCATAGTTCAATGGAATCCTCTTACAGTTGTGGAGCAGAGTCAGAAGCCCCCTTACTACCTAGCTTCTTTGAATGAGCTTAGCCTCTTCTCCCCAGACGGTCTGGATGTCTGGATGTCTTCTTTATTTTGGTAGGATGCTGACTATAGAGTACAGGAGATAAGTCTTGCTTCAAGTGTCCACAGTCTTTTCATGGCTATATTAAGTAGAGTCAATATCAACCTCCTGCAATACTGGAGGGCCCAGTGCTAGCCGCAATCTGGTCAGGAGCTCCTTCCAGCTCACTGCCCTCTGGTACCTCATAAACTCAGGCTTAAGTGGAATACCTTCAGTGGGAACACTGAGAAACTTGGCCTTGTCTTGCTTGAACACTTGAGCAAGGATCTGTTCTGAGAGCTTGGTCCTCTCTTAAACAATCCAACAAAGAAACACTCCAGCAGTCCTCTCAGGGGGATTTGTGGGTAGGACTAAGAGTACCATAATGATTGCTTTTGATTAGTAGATCAAAAATAATTAATCACATAATTAATCATTCAGTGGATGCAACATTACCAACCACTTCCTTAGCGCTATAGTTTTTTGTACTTTTTGATGATTTACAAGTAATACTGTATATTCTTGTGTGTAAAGCCTTTTGTATAATTTTTTGTTTAGGACTAATTTCCAAGAAAGAATTATTTTTGATTCTTGACATATAATATCAATTTGTTTCCCTAAAGGTGAACATCGTTTAAATTCTAACAGCATTGTTGTTGTTGTTGTTAAGTGTCTTTGAGGCAGTTCTGACTCATAGCAACCCTGTATAGGGTTCCCAAAGAGTGGCTGGTGAGTTTGAACTGCTGACCAATGCCACACCAGGACAGGGAGAGAATTATTATGACCATTTCACAGATGAGGACTTTGAAGCTGAGAGCAGTTAAGTGCATAACGACTCATCTAGTTAATGGCCAACAAGTAGAATCCAGGCTTTCTGACTCCAAGTGAGTTTGTTCCTAAATTTATTAAAGTCATTAGTAGCTAAGTACCTTGTGTGGTGCTATAGGATCAACACTGGACTTCAAATCACAAGGTTGGCAGTTCAAATCTACCAGCCGCTCCTCAGAAACACTATACAAGGTCACTATCAGTTGGAATGACTCAATGGCACTTAATACCAACCGTATTCCAGGCAATAGACTCGTTGTTGTTGTTAAGTGCTGTCGAGTAGGTTCCAACTCATAGTGAACCTATAGCAAGTTTCCAAGGAGCTAGTGGGTTTGAATACCAACCTTGCAGTTGAAAGTGACCTTCCGGTTCAGTGCTTATCCTACAGTACCACACTATGACTCCAGGAAATAGGCTAAGAGCTGGGACCTTGTAATAAATATGTCATAAATGTGTCACTGTGAAGTTTATAGTCTAACAGGAGAGATGGACAATAGTCATACAAATTGGGAAGCACAGAATTGCTAAACAGCACAAAATAAGAATATTCAACCTGACCTGGAGGGACGGGGATCAAGGCAGGCTTTCTGGAAGAGGTAAGATGAAAGTGAACTCTAAATGGTGAGCGACCGACAAAGGAAGTGAGTGTATCCAGAGGTGAGAGTATGTATGGAGGTGGACTTGATGAATCTTAGGAATGGTTGGATGTGGGAGGTGATGGAGAGAGCTTCACAGAGGATGATGCCCAGGTTTCTGGCATAAGTAGTTGGGAGGATGTGAATACCATTTGTGAAGAAGAGCAGTAGAGGAGAAAGAGCAGGTTTGGTGTGTGTATGTATTAAATGCTAAGCTCTGAAAACCCTACCTTTTCCTAAAATAAACAAACAAAAAACTATAATCCAATGAGGGAAGCAAGGACAAAAATAATCCCAACATCAACTGAGAGGTGTTGTGTGGCAGACAGCTGTACAAGGTCTGGGGGTAAGTATAGAAGAGAGGGAGGGCTAAATCTGCAGAGTGGGAAGGAAGAGCCCCATCAGAGGAAGCTTTCTAGAGGATGTGAGAAGCAGGAATGTGAGAAGAAGGCAAGAGGGTTCCGAATAGAAGAGATGTAAGCCAGCTGGTGATTTCTGGAGATGGCAAGCCAGAAGTTCCGTCTGCTGGTTCAGAACGTATAACTGGGATTGTTCCTGGGCTGGAGAGGTTGGCAAAGGGCTGAGGGCTATTGACTTTACCTTGATGATGAACTAGAATTCAAGAAATCCTTCCTCAGTCACTAGGGTGTAATAGTAGTCACTAGAATGTAAGCTCCAAGGGGCAAGGATCTTTTTAATTGACTTTTGATGACTTTAAGGTCATTGAATAATGCCTGAAACATAGGTGCCCAGGAAATATTTATCGAATGAATGAATGAATGATAGCCGATACTGAAATCTTTGCTTTCAAGCTCCCATATTGTTGTACATTTCAGGCATCATCTATTTCTTTTTATCCTATATGTACATTTCATAATAAGGTTTAAAGTAAAATTTATATAAAAAGTTAAAAGCAGAAACAAAACTTGCAA
>NW_006408571.1:16673644-16675541 GCF_000296735.1 Chrysochloris asiatica | reverse complement strand
TGCAGATTTCCAGGCTTTTTCTTCCTTGATACCCTTGGGTGAGAGCGGCTTAAACCACTAGCTAGGCCAAGCTCTGTATAGAACTTCACCCTCTTTTTCCTTAATCATTGGTTCGGGAGTCAGCCAGACATCCAAGATGGACAGTTATGACTTGAATTGTGTCCCCCAAAATACATATTGTAAATCCTAACCTCTATGCTTATAGTTATGGTCCCATTTGAGAATGATCTGTCCTTGTTAGGTTAGTTAGAAAAGATTAGTATAGGATGTGTTTTAATTAATCTCTTTTGAGATAAAAAAGATGAAGCAAGCAAGTACAACAAAACTGAAGCTAGGGGGAAGAGAGATGCCAAGTCACATGAAGACCACCCAGGAGCAGTAGCTCAGAGACCAGGACTTTTCTCCAGAGCCAACACAGAGAAGAGCCTTCCCTTAGAACCAGCATTTTAGATTCACTTCTAGCTTCCTAAGCTGTGAAAAATAAATGCCTGCTCCTTAAAGCCACCCATTTGTATTAGCAGCACCAAAGAACTAATACATGGACCAACCAGAATCCTTCCCTGGAATTTGTGATCATGGAGCTGGGAAAGAAAAGGACCTTTCCTGTCTGGTTGTGGAGCTGTGAGGATGTGAGTGCAGAACTGGGTGGCTAGTCCTGTGTCATGTGGAAAGTATGAGGACAGAAGTAAAAAACGAGAGAGGCAAAGAGCAATCCAGATGAAAGAAGTGGGAATTGAATTTCTCATTCTAGTCACCAAGGCATAGCCAGCCTTTCTAAGTTTTTTTGTTTTGTTTTGTTTCTGGTTTTAAGCACCAATATATGTATCCTTTTAACAACCACTCCTCTTTTTTTGTTGTTAAGCAAGTTGAATTGAGTTCTTGTCACTTGCATCCAAAGAGTCTAGCCCAGAATTTCCCAACAGCAGCACTATTGACATTTTGGGCGGGATTACTCTGTGTATGTGCTAGGTGTGTGTTGGGCGGGGGGGGGGGTGGGGGCAGGGGAGATGGAAGGGATAGTGCTCTGTGCATTGTAGGGATGTTCAGCAGTTTCCCCAACATTTACTCAGTAGATGCCAGTAGTATCCTATTCCAGTTGTGACAACCAAAAATGTTTCCAGATGTAGCCAAATAGCCCCTGGAGGGGCAAAGGCAAAATAATTTCTAGTTCAGAACTATTGGTCGAGTTTAACACACATGAATACTTTTAGTTTCAGAAACAGAATGAGGAAATTGAGTCTCAGCAAGGTTATGGAACTTTTTTCAAAGTGGCAAGGACAGGACAACCAAATCAAGCTACAGGGATCCAGGAAGTGATACTACAAAGAGATGTTGGTACATGCAGATGTTGGCTCCCTTCTAGCTTCTGGAACAATAACAAACTCCACAAAATGATTTGAGATTTTACCCATGACACAGGCGGTAACTTTCTACCTAAGAATTCTCACGCATCTCACAAGATGGTGAAACAAATCGTTGCCAATTAGTTTCACATCTGTTGTTTTAGCTCTTTCTGGTGAGTGACTTGGAGACTTGGGTTCACTGAATTTTGACCGAGTATCTTTAGAAGGCTTGTTTCATGCTCTTCTGAAGCAGATACCCAGGAAGCCAAGTCTTGCTACATTTAAAGACATATAATATATAACACATATATATTCATTGTATAATGTTGTGTACTTGGGATTAGTAAAATACTGTAGTGAAGCTTCATTTTTTTTTTTTTTAAGACAGTGCTCTTCAGAGGAGGCATTGTGAGAGAAAGTCCTGGCCCAGTAATCAAGAGGTCTGGAAGTGAGTCTGACTCTGCCTCAAATGATGGGTGACATTGTACAACTCTCTGCCATCTCAGGCCTCAGTTTCCTTCTTTGTGTCATGAGGGATTGGATCAGCCAGACAC
>NW_006408571.1:16663593-16671529 GCF_000296735.1 Chrysochloris asiatica | reverse complement strand
GACCCTGTACAGGGTTTCCGAGGCTGTAAATCTTTAGGGGAGGAGAACATCTCATTTTTCTCCCGAATATATATATATAAAATAAAAAATAATTATCTTCCTCATTCTTTCTCACTCCTCCTCCTAATAATTGCTTTCCACTCTTTTAGCTGTTTCTTCTGATACTTACATCTGCATTTCTAAATTATATACTTTTCTTGATTTATCAATTCTAGATATCATCTGTTGATTTCCTACTATTATAGAAGAGGATTTAACCCTTTTAATTAATCTTACTTAACTTTCCTCCTTTCATCCTCTCACTATACTATCATAAATGTTTAGTTTAATCAGTAGTCAATGTTTACATTAATATGACTGTGTAAATACTGCTCAACACTAAACCAAGTATATATCTACTGTTTCTCTTCTTTTACTTCTTTCTGTTTTTCTTGCTGTCACCTTGATTTTTTTTTGACTCATTTTCTAGGTACTGTTCTCTCATTCTAACCAAATGTTTCAACTAATCTGTAGAACACCTATTGATACATAGATCTAAAAAGTTATTTTTATTCTGGTAGTGTAGTGGTTACAAATCGGACTGTGAACCACAAGGTCAGCAGTTCAAAACTACCAGCTGTTCTGTGGGAGAAAGATGAGGCTTCCTGCTCCCATAAAGATTTACAGCCTCGGAAACCCTGTACAGGGTCGCTATGAGTTAGAACCGACTCTGCGGCACATAACCAACCAACCAATACATATATATATTTCAAAGACTCAAATCACTCTATGAGATTTGATAGCAATATCAAATTCTCATCTCTCCTTCTGCCAAAACAACTTTTTTTTTTTTTTAACTGTTTGACTAGTTCTTTTGGTATTTTGCCTCCATATTTCTAAATAACATATTTAAATTGCTACTACCTGTTTTTCACATTTATGATTTAACAGTCTGGAAGATGAAGATACAGTTTTCTTGAAGCATTCTGCCTTTCTCCAATTTAGACCTTTTGGCCTTTCTGACCCATGCACAGCCACCACTTTGGGATCACCCTTCACCAACATTCTGGGGAGTCCCTTCATCTTTCTCCTGTGTTACAAGACGGCAAACTAGGCAGACCCGCTGTACAGAGAGACCCTCTACAACAAAGATATGGGAGACCAAATGAAGCAGACGCAGAGGACAATCCTGGACCCCTGAGAATCAGAGGAAAGGTTACAGAAGTGGACAGAATACCTGCTGGGAGGAGAAGCTGAGCAGGGCCGGGGAAAGGAGACTGACCTGTTGAATGGAAGGCCTGCCAGCCAGATGCAGTGAGACCATCTTGAACATTTGTAAGCAGCTTTGGAGAGACAGCCAGATGGTAGCCTGACAGCACAGATTCACATGGCAATGGAAGAGGTGGGATTCCTTCCTGCTCCCCACACTCCCCTGGATAATAGAGTTGAGATCAGCTGCCAGCCTCATCTACTCCCAGTACAGATCCTGCTCTCCAGGAGTTCTGAGCTACACAGTTTAAACCAGTGTGAGGTGTGTGTTCGCTTTGCTGCCTTGGCACCTGGATTCAGGAGGGCTCTGTTTCATAGCTACAGAACCCACAGAACCTCCAGGTCAGAATTAGACTAGCAGGAACCTTCATAATCAGCCACCCACCCCCAGCTGCCCTCTGGTTCTGACAGAGCTGAAACTAGCAACCTGAAAGGTCTCCACAAACTACTTCTGGGTCAGGTGCCCTGAACATCCACAAAACCTAGGCTTACGGGAACTCCATCTAGAACGGGGGACTCAGCTGTCACATTCCTCCATCCACCTTGTGAGTTCCTTGGCCGGCAGGAGCCCCCCAGAGTTTTGTCTTCTCAGGACCCAATAACTGCTTGGGGTTTTTTGTTTATTTTTCCTACCATTGTTTCAGTTGTTTATTCTTTCTGCTCCCCCCTTTCTTTCCCTTCCCTTAATTTTTATCCTTTCTGTCTCTGCTTTAGTTTTTTCTTCTTTTCTTCTGTTTCTCATTTGCACCCTCTTCTCTTTTTTTCTATTGATTTTTCTTTACTACACTCTGGTCTCTCTTTTCATCTTCCCTCTCCCTTTTTTTTTTTTTTTTTTTTTTTGGTATCCTTTCTCTTCCTTTTATTTTGTCTCTTATCTTTCTCATGTACAGCTCTATTCTCCAGTCCTTCTCTCTTTTTAGTTAGTATGTTCTTTTTTTTCTTGTTGCCACCATTTTCCTCCTTTATTATTTTCTTTTTTCGCTGTTGTTGCATGTTTGTTTGTTCTATTTTGTTTTCCTGCGTATATTTTCTCCTCTTGCCCCACGTGATGGGAGACAAAAGCTGTGCCCACGAAGCTCAGCCATGGCCAAACCCTTTGCAACTCTACTCACTGAACAAGAACCAATACCAGGTTCTGTATCACCTGATATATAGACATCAGCCAACACCTGCCAAACCCACCCTAAAATAAACTGCATGAAGAGCAAGTGGTAAACAGTGCCCATGTTTTAATTTTCTTATCATTTAAAGAGAAAACAGTTGGTGAGAGCCTAAGAATACACCACTATGCAATCATCAGTTAAATACAAATACAATAACACCACAATGTCTCATAGACAACAGAAGATTTAGCTCACACGACAGAGTGGCACAACCAAATGACCAAGATGCAGATCCAGAAAACATTTCTGAAGAAGAATAGGTAATGGAACTACTTGAGAAAGAATGATATTTAGGTGCCGTCAGTGGATTAACAGAGAGATCGAGGAAAGCAAAAGAATACAGAAAAAACTTCAGAAGAATTTAGGAAATCAACACAAGAACAAACATAAAATGAATGCAAATTTTGAAACAATACAAAATCTGCAAATAGAAATCAAGAAGATTAATGCTGTGATCTCAAAAATGGACAATAATACATTGAAAGGGCAAATGAGAAGATTTGAATCAATGGAGGGCTGAATTAGTGACCTTGAAGATAAATTTCTTGATACTAGCAAGCTAGAAGAACAATCTGAAAATAGACTGAATAAATTGGACAAAAGCTTAGGATTTATGTGTGACACTATGAAGATGAATAATTTATGGGTGATCAGAATTCCAAAACAGGAAAAGGCAATGATAAATGTGGAGAATGTTTCTAATTTGTGTTGAAAGAAAACTTTCTGAGCCTCATGAAAATGAGAAGATAACAGTTCAAGAAATTGCATGAACTCCAAACAGGATAGACCCCAAAAGAAAATCACCAAGACATATCATAATTAAATATTTCAAAACCAGAGAAGAAACGAATCCTGAGAGCAGCTCGGGAAAAATGAAAATTTACCTAAAAAGGAGAACCAATAAGAACCAACTCTGATTTCTGAGCAGAAACCATGCAGGCAAGAAGACAATGGAACAATATACACAAAACTCTGAAAAGAAAACCTTGTCAAGAAAGAATCATATGCCCAGCAAAGTTGTCCCCCAAATATTATGGTGAAGTGGGGACATTTTTAGATAAACTGACATTACAGGAATTTGTAATAACTAGGCCAACTTAACCAAAAATATTGAAGGGAGTTCTTTGGGCTGAAAACCAACAGCAGCAGACAATAACCTGAGATCAACATACATGACAACATCCACCTAGAGTTTAATCCAAAAACAGAAGTATCCAAAGTATCCAAAGTACCCTGTTGTGGTGCTTTGGGTTAATGTGCTGAACTGCAAAGTCAGTTTGGATTTGCAAAGTCAGCAGTTCAAGCTCACCAGCTACTCCTCAGAAATCCTATATAAGATCGCTACAGATTGGAACCAACTTGACAGCACTTGACAACAAGGACAAAGGAAAATAAACCTACAAGACTGAAAATAGGGAATCAGAGATATTGATTTGTAATGAAGTCAACTACAGAGCAAAAAGAGAGAATAGTGTAGATATGTTATTGTTGTGTGCTGTGGAGTCGGTTCTGACTCATAGCAACCCTATACAGGGTTTCCGAGGCTGTAAATCTTTATGGGAGCAGAAAGCCTCATCTTTCTCCTGCGGAACAGCTGGTAGTTTCGAACTGCTGACCTTGTGGTTCACAGCCTGATTCGTAATCACTACACTACAAGAGCTCCTAGTATAGGACTCCCAAACAGCAAGGAAATCAAGTAGATTTTAAGATAAAACAGATGGTTTTAAACAGGGGGGAAAATGTTTACTATATTACAGGGTAACCTCAAAGAAAATTAATGTAATTTCACATCAAAATAAAAAAGAGGAAAATAAGAAGGATTCAGTAAACATTAAAACAGCAATGAGGAAATTGAAAACAAAACCCACAAACAAAATGAACTCAGAACAGAAATTTATGTGGAAAAAAAGAAGCTAGCTACTTTTTTACACACACACACACACACACACACACACACACACACACATACAAAACACAGCAAAATGACAGTCATCAATTCATACCTATCGATAGTTACACTGAATGGAAATGGATTAAAAGCACCAGTCAAGAGACAGAGTAATAGAATACATACAAACCTTGGTTCACATATGTGGCGGAATATTATGTAACACTGAAGAATAATTACAAATCTGCAAAGCACCTCATAACATAGATGAACCAACCTGCAGGACATTATGTTTTGTGAAATTAGTCATCACAATAGGACAAATGAGATCACTGTAGTAAAAAGTTGAGAGATAGTTTTCTTGTTAAAAAAAACATTCTGTGATGGTTACCACATGTTAACTTGGATAATGGGAAAGGCAATATGCAATAAGAGGGAGGTTAACACAGGAAAGGATGAAAGTAGTGGCAGACAAGGAGGAGTGCAATAGTTAAAGTGAACAGAGGTTAAATCATTACAGTGATTACAATTGCTTAGAGGCTCCATCAGTTAACAGTATTTAACTGGTGGTATCTCAAAGTGATTGCAATCATTGTAATGATACATAGTGTATAAACTGTTGGATGTGGGACTGATGATCATTCTGTAAACCTTCATTCAATTAAAAAAAAGACTGGGACTTGAGTGCTATGGGTTAATGCTCTGGACTGCAAGGTTGGTTTGAACTGTAAGGTTGGCAGTTCAAGCTCACCAGCCGTTCCTCGGAAACCCTATACAGGGTCCCTATGGATCAGAACCAACTCAATGGCACTTAACAACAACAACAACCCGTAATCCCACCACTACCCGGATCTAAGTTATGAGATTCCCAATGGTGTGGAATGCAAAAACTTAAAAGAGAAGGAGATAAACTTGAGCAGACTAAGAGGGAGCTACTACTGACTCGACAGCACTTAACCACCACCACCAAGATAGAAGAGCCAGGAGTGGAGAGCATCCCTGGGACCAGGGTTCCTGTCCTGTGAAGCTGGATCCAGGGGAAGAGGAATGCCAAGGTGGGTGGAGCTCTCCAAAGAATACTGGGCCTACAGATGCTGAGAGGGGACAAGGACCTTTCCCCAGAGCTGACAAACAGAAAGCTTTCCTCAAGAACCAGCACTCTGAATTTGGACTTTTAGCCTCCTGGGACAGACTTCTGTTGCAGCGCTTTAGGATAAGCACTGGACTGACTGTGAACCAAAAGGTTGGCAGTTCAGACCCCCCAGCTGCTCCTCGGAAACTCTGTACAGGGTCGCTACAAGTCAGAATCAGTTCAATAGCACTTAACAACAATAAACTGTAAGAGAATAAATTTCTGGTTGTTAAAACCACCCACTTGTGTTATTTCTGTTATAGCCACACTAGATAGCTAAGTTATTGTTGTCAATTTGATCTCATACAGATAATTCTCTAAAACAACACAATGTTCAAGACAAACATTCTTCACTAATTCAACTAAATTGTTGTTTAGTTAAAAAATGACTTCAGGATATAGTTTTGGTTCAAGGTTCAGAGATTTTTTCAAGGAACCTAATTCAGGTGTTCATCCAGTCTCACTTGGTCCAATAAATTTGGATTCCATAAGCTCTTTGAAATTGTGTTCCACACTTCCATCCTTTTAATCAGGATTAATCTAGTAGCTGGGTCCCATCCAGTTTTTCTGGTTACATGACAAAGGAGGTAGTTTTTGAACCTGCAGTTCAATTCTTTCTCCAATTCCTGGGTTTCTTTCTCTGCTGTTTTAGTAAATAGAAACACACTGTTGCATCTTGGATGACAGTTTGAAAACTTTTAAGAGTCCAGATACTACTCTGTTCTACCAAACTGGGGGGTAGACCAGAAACTGTCAAAACAACATTAGGCAGATTGGTTGAGCAGTTCCATGAAGTCATGACTCTTGATCCTCAAACCAAGAGAATGAATCCCACAGGTGTTTGGCTGGGCCTAAGAAGTGTCACCTGCACCTTTTTTCTTTTGACTGCTGCTGCTGTTGTATAGAACACATTTGCTGTTTCATGCTTTTTCAGATGTATGTCTTATGATATCAGTTATATTTATCAAGTTGTGTAATCATTATCCTTTATCAACATAAATTTTCCCATCATCTAGACTTCAGCAAAAAGAATATTCAAGTGATCAAAAACACATAAAAAATGCTCATTATGATGGGCCATTGTTGTTAAGTGCTGTCGAGTCAGTTCCAACTCTTAGTGACCCTGTATAGGGTTTCCGAGGAGCGACTGGTGAGTTTGAACTGCCCACCATGTGTTTCAAACTGACTTTGCAGTCCAGTGCTTATCTTACAGCGCCACACCAGGACTCCCATTGTTGTTGATGATGTTGTTAAGTGCCATCGAGTTGGTTCTAACTCACAGTAACCTTGTATAGGGTTTCCGAGGAGTGGCTGATGAGCTTGAACTGCCGATCTTGTGTTTCAAACCAATCTTGCAATCTAGTGCATTAACCCACAGTGCCACACCAGGACTCCAAGACTCCCATTGGAGAGATGCAAATCAAAACAATGAAATACCACCTCACCCCTATTAGGATGGCAATGATTAAAAACAAAACAAAGTAAATGTTAGTGAGGATATAGGGAAATCAGAACCCTTATCCATAGCTAGTAGGAATAACTGCACAATGGTGCAGTTATTATGGAAAACAATATGATGATTCCTCAAAAAACATTAAAAATAGAACAACCATTTGATCCAGAAATTCCATGTACATATGTATATATACTGTTGTTGTTAAGTCCCTAGAGTCAGATTCCTACTCATAGAGAGCCTGTATAGGGTTTCCAAGGAGCAGCTGGTGGATTTGAACTGCTGACCTTGTGGTTCAAACCGACCTTGTTGTCCAGTACTTTATCCCACAGCACCACACCAGGACTCCCTAGGGACCTTAAAGTAGTGGTATGGACAGACATATTTATATTTGCACCTATGTTCATTACAGCACAAGCAAAAAGGTGAAATAACCTAAGTGCCCATCAGTGACTGAATGGATAAACAAAATGTGGTATATACATACAATGAAATATGACTTAGTCATACAGATAAATGAAATACTGGTGTATGCTGCCTCATATATGAACCTTGAAGATGTGCTGAGTGCAATAAGTCAATCGTAAGTGGACAACTAGTGCATGACCTCACTTAAATGAGATGACAAAAATAGGTGAAGACAGAGAAACCAATAGTTATTGGCTACCTAGGGTGGGAGTCTGCTCCCATAAAGATTACAATCTGGGAAGCTTTATGGCACCATTTCACTCTGTCCTATAGGGTCGCTGTGAGTGGACTTGCAGGCAGCGGGCGTTCTTGTTTGGTTTAGAGCAGCAGCCAAGAGAAGAAGGGAATCATTCTTTGAGAAGTAGTGAGTTTAAGTTATGGTAATAGGAAGACCTGTGCATTCTTTTTGTAGGTGTTCAATTGACCTTTATGTCGCAGAATGCCTAAAAATCTCAAGGGCCAGCTTGTTGTTGTTGTTGTTGTCAGGTGCCATCAAGTCGGAACCGACTCATAGTGACCCCGTGCACAGCAGAACTAAACAATGTCCGATCCTGGGCCAACCTCACTATCACTGCCACACTTGA
>NW_006408571.1:16648595-16659928 GCF_000296735.1 Chrysochloris asiatica | reverse complement strand
CATCTCCAAAGGGCACATTCTGCAAGTCTGCTCCTGGCCACCAACTCTTAGTCCTTCTCTTCTTAGTTGATGAATCTAGAGTCCTCAGCCGCTCCACCTCTCCATGCCCCCATCTCTGCCTCCATCTCTGGTGCTGTTGCTTCTCTGGATAAGGTCCTACATTCTGCTTGTGCGCGTTTCTCTCTTGATGGTCCTAGGGTCCTCTGTTTCTGGACTGTAAGATTAACCACTCCCCTTTTTTTTTTGTTATCAGTATCATTGACTCGTGATCATATGCTACCTCTTGAGACCTGTGCATTTTTATAGATCTATTTTCTTTTGTTGTTTTGAAAATCAAGACATTTCACAACACCCTGCTTTTTTCTACCTCTTCTTTTCTCTGTGAATTCTCAAATTACAGGGAATTCTTTTGAGACTATAGTTACAACATCCATTCACACCTTGAGATGGAATTTGTCTAGACTTGGAGGCATATTAATTATTATATTAAACACAAAATGCGCATATAAAAAATAACAGATACTGTATGTTGATACTTATTCTGTGCCAACTCTGTTCTAAATGTTCCCACTCTTTAGTATATTTAATCCTCACAAAAATTCTCTGAGGTAGGAATTATTACCCCCATTTTACAGATGAGGAAGTTGAGACCCGTTGAGGTTAATGACTAGTAAATGACAGAATTATTCAGGCTTTGTCTTAGCTATCTAGTGCTGCTATGGCAGAAGTACCTCGAGTGGATGACTTCTCTCACAGTTTGTTGTTGTTGTTAAGTGCCATCAAGTCAGTTCTGCCTCACAGCAACTGCATGGGGTTTTCAAGGAACAGCTGGTGGGTTTGAACCACCAACCTTGCACTTAGCAGTCCAGTGCTTAGGCTACAGTGACACACCAGGACCCAGCAACTCTCGCAGCTTATGAGGCCAGACTTCTGAATTCATGGTTCCAGCTCTGTTGTTATTAAGTGCCATGAGTCAGTTCCGACTCATAGAGACTTGGTATAAGGTTTCCAAGGAATGGTTGGTGAGTTTGAACTGTCAATCTTGTGGTTCAAACTGACCTTGCATTCCAGTGCTTATCCAACAGCATCATACCAGGTTCCAGCTCTAGGAGAAGGTATTTCTCTGTCAACTCTAGAAGGAGGTCTTTGTCTTCTTTTAGGATCTGTAGGTCCAGCTTTCTTTGGAAATTTCTGTGTATCTTGTTATCAATCTTCCCGTCGATCTAGAAGATTCCCTCCATAGGAACCTGGTTCCAAAGAACATACTCTGCTCCCTGGTTTTCGTTTGTGGTGGAAGTTAAGCCCCTTCATCTCTCTGCTGCTTCTCTCTCCTTTCATCTCTTGTAATATAATAAAAGGTATTGCAGGTCATACCCCCGGAAACTTATATATCCAATAAGTACTGTGATGTCAATAAAGGTGTTGCATCCGTAGTGGTTATGAATCAGGCCGCTAACCTCAAGGTCAGCAGTTGGACACTACTAATTGTTCCGCGAGGAAAAAGATGAGGCTTTCTGCTCCCGTGAAGATTTGCAGCCTTGGAAACCCTGTGCAGGGTCACTATAAGTTTAAACAGACTCCATGATACTTAACAACAATAACAAATCCCACCCTAGTCCTCCTTACAACTGATTGTTGTCGTTACGTGCTGTCAAGTCGGTTCTGACCCAAAGCAATCCTGTATAGAGTTTCCAAGGAGTGGCTGGTGAGCTTGAACCGCTGACTTTGAGGTTCAAACTAACGTTGCAGTCCAGCGCATTAACCCGCAGCTCTGCACGATCATATATTGGGGAATGATTGTATCATTACATAACTGCCGGACCATTGAGAGTCATTGCCTAGCCTAGTGGACGCATATTTGGAGGATACAATTCAGTCCACTCTTAACATTGCACTATGCTGCCATTTTGGAGTCCTGGTATGGTGCTGTGGGTTAATGCGCCAGACTGCAAAGCCGGTGGTTTAAGCTCACCAGTCATTTCTTGGAAACCCTACCCAGGGTCGCTATGGGTCAGAACTGACTCTACGGCACTTAACAACAACATACTGCCTTTTGGAACCTATGCATCTCTTAAAACATTCACGTCTTTTCAGGATAAAAAATATTTCTGAGGGAAAGTATTAGAATCTGTAGTTTTCCATTACATGAGACTCATCGAAGATGTGAGGGATCGACTGTTCTCCTGAGGACCCTTCTAAGGGAGTATAAAATGAATTCTGAAAAGAGAGAGTCTACCATGGCTGGATTAGGCATTGTGCTGTAACAGAATAGAAACATCCAGAAGAGGAAAATAGGAAGAAAGGGGTAAAAATAATATAACTGAGACTCAACTTAGGACCCACAAGTTTTAGACTGATGGGAATTCTGGAAAGGTAGTTGTTGTTGCTAAGTGCCGTGAAGTCATTTCCGACCCACAGCGACCCTAGAATGGTAGAAGAGAGACAGGAGATTTGGAAGTCATTGATCGTTTCTCCCAGTAAAATGGCATTGTACCCTAAAAAATGCCTGCTAGGAGTCACCTCCTGCTCCAAAAACGGCCTCTCTTTTTGGCGGTGCTGACTTCTACTGTGGCTGCGATTTTTTGAGTGCTCTGGGTTTCATTGTGGGCACAGATGGCTGCCCTCCTCCTGTGGGCTGCAGCCTTCCTTCCAGAAGATGGCAGAGGGAGGGAGGACACAGGTGTACTGGCACATGCCCGGGTCTCGCTCCCAGTGGGGCTGCTGCTCCCAGTGGGGCTGCCGCTGAGCGGTTTCACCGGTTCCATCTTCAGCAGTGAGAGCTGGTAGTTTCGAACTGCTGACTTTGCGGTTCACAGCCTGATTTGTAACCTCTACACTACCAGGCCAGTTAGTCCTTCCCAATATCAACTACCTGCATGTTACACCTGCTTTTCTACTAGAACTGATATTTTAAAGACATTTCACTTAGCATGGTTGGTTTTTTTGTTTGTTTGTTTGTTTGTTTTTATCTCTTCCCCAGAAGGCAATGATGAGCCACTGAATTTGTGATACCATACATATTCCAGGTTTGGGAATGGAAGCCCAGAGAGGGAAAATGACCAACCTAAATTCACATAGCCAGTGTCTAGAAGACCTGGCATTTCCCCAACCATACCTATGTCTGGACTCCTGGTGTGGCAACTGTAGGATCAGCACTGGACTGCTAGCCTCAAGGTGGGCAGTTCAAAGCTACCAGCTGCTCCTCAGAAACCCTATACAGGGTTGCTACAAGACAGAGCTGGCTCGATGGCATTTAACACAACATACCTACATGTGGAAACACTCCTTTGGGTCCAGACTGGTCAATTCCAGAGTTTGCTCTGAAGATAAAGGACTTCTGAGAAGGGATTAGAAAACTGGGTGGTGCAGGAGTTAAAGTGCCTAGCTGCTAACTGAAAGGTCACTGGTTTGAACCCACCAGCCTCACCAAAGGAGAAAGAGGTGGCAGTCTGCTTCTGTAAAGATTGCAGCCTTGGAAACCCTATGGAAATCCAGACCTAGAGGGTTGCTATGAGCTGGAATTTACTTGATGGCAATGAGTTTGGGTTTGGAATGTGACTCATTTTAAGCAGGTTAGAATAAATCACTTCTCAGGGCTCAGGGACTGGCAAGATTGAGTGGAGTTGGCAGCATCCGAAGCCAGGATGTGAAAGGCGAGAATATCTCCACACCCTTTAATCCTAGCTATAGGGTCTCTATCTTTAAAGATTCCTACACAGTGTCACACATAGCCCTCGAGGGACTTAAACTTGACATATAGACAGGTAAGCAGGGGCAGGTAGGTAATCTTCTCTTGAGCCCTGCTGCCACCTTGGCTGGCTGGTTGAGAATCCGATCATCTTAATCCCCACCAGGCAGATCTCTTCTTGCTTCTGATGGTAAGCAGAGAGTAAGGAATGAAAAATGGCCCCAGGCCTGAAGCCAAAACTTGGTCTAAAACATAGGAAGAGAACTGTGTTCAGAAAAGACCAAAAAGATTCCTTCATGACTTGGGCTGTGCTCAGGGTCTCTTTCACACATGGCTAAAGAGTTGTTGGAGCCTAAACCCCAGAGACAGGAGGATGCATGTGTCCCCAGCCATTTTCACCAGAAGCAAGGCCAAGGGGATTCCTTTGTCTTCACCTTTAGAGAGCAATCCTGGTGGCACAGTGGTTAAATGCTTGGCTGCTAACAGAAAGGTCGGTGGTTTGAACCCATCAGCTACTCAATGGGAGGAAGCTGTGGCAGTCTGCTTCTGTAAAAGTCACAGCTTTGGACACCCTCTGAGGCAGTTCTGCTTGCCCTATAGGGCCACTATGAGTTAGAGTCAATTCAATGGCCCTAAGGTGGGATTTTACACCCTTCGTGCAGCACTGCCAGGTAAGAAGGAAGTGATCCTCTTGCCTTGGGACCCCAAATCTTCTTGACCCTCATCCTCAGTCCTAATGTACAGATTCTCCCCAAGGCCCAAGTTTTCATAATTAGTAATCTCATGCAAATCTTTGGAAGGGCACCAGTGATGACTCAGCTGTGGCTCTGGAAATAGAGAGATGGGCTGCAGCTGTGACCCACACCCAGGACATCCTGGGACAGGTGTGTGGTCTGGGGATGGGGACAAACAGCTGGCCTGGAAAGAGAGGCAGGGGCTTGACTAAGGCTTCCACGCCAAATCCCTGCTTCTGAGGTTCATAGTCACACTTGGGTTGGGACAGACTGGTGGTAGAGACCAGAGAGCTCCGGATTAGAAGTCGCTGTGGCATCTCATGTGAGAGAGAAGAGCTTGAGGCTCAGAGCAGTTGATGACTTGCCCTCAGCTTTGCTCAGGGCCATCCAGCCTATTAGTGCTGGAAGTGCTAACAGCACACAGTAACTGAGTGTTTACTGTATATCAAACATAGAGCAAAAAGCTTTGAATCCATCCATCCATTTAATGGCCTCAACACTCTGTGAGGGGTTAACCATTCCTTCTCCCATTTTAGAGTCGAGCAAATGAATGCTCAGAGAAGTGAAGTCATTTGCCAAAGCCATGGGACTGGCTAGAAAGAGACAGAAGTGTGACTTGAACCAGGGCAATCTGTTGCCAAAGTCCTTGAAAGTGGACTTCAGTGAAAGATTAAGTAGGAAAATGCTTTGGGTAGAAATCAGTCTTGCATTCCCCTGTCCCTGTGTTCTCATGTCACTCAGCACTAAGTTAAGGAAGACTTTGGATGGCCATGCTAGAGTGGGGAGTCAGAAGATCTTGAGTCCCAGTGTCCTGCTTGACTTGCTGTGTGATTCAGGACAAGTGCTTCCTTCCCCTCCTTGCCCCTCTGTTTCCTGTCTCGGAGCGGAGTGGTGAAAGCACATTGTATGCTGCAAAATAAGCATAGCCACGATGTGAGGAGAGCTGCTGTGGACGTGTTTCTGTTCAGCCCTCAGTGGCATGAGGCAGAAAGGCCACCAGAGTGGATTCTGGGCGGTGGTTCCTGGTCTGGCCTCCCACTAGGCTGGGTCGCTTCTAGCCCACCAGCCAGGCAGGCCACCAGAAACCCTCCACTTTTGTTTGACTTGGCTTCTTGTCCCTTGTTTAGTCTGCAGAGCAGGGAGCTTATCCTGCTGCCTTTGTCACAGGCCATTAGAACACACATAATCCCCAGAGCTTTACACTGGTGCTTTCCTTAGGAATTCAGGGCGGGCCACAGAGGGAGCTGAGCTTTTAGGAGCCAGTCCCCTCCCTCAGCAGAACAGCCATGGTACCATGTGCTCCTGGTTTGCAATTCGGGCTGTGTGACCTTGGCCGGTCTCTCCCAGTCTCTGGATCTCTGTCTGCCCACCTGTGCACGGAGGCATTGGCTCAGATACCCGCAAAGGATTTCAGCCCCCTGAGGATGTAAAACACATTCCTGAATGGTTCTTCCCCTCCAGCCTCCCTCTCCCCTCCATTGCCCTCTCCCCCAATTCTGAAGCAATTTGTAGTATCTGCTCTGTTTTCACTGATCCCATCCCTGCCTGGTGCCTGGGGCCAATCCCTCTTCTGTTCAACCTCCTGCTTGTAAATTAGGGATAATAATACCCAATAACTCACCCTTCTGCCACGGGGATTAACTAATTAGTGGTTATTAAGGGTGGAGAAACACAATGTGCTCTGTTCCCTTTTAAGACAATTCTTCTTCTCTGATTTCCTGCTACTGTCTGCACAATCTCCAAGTGCTAGTATCTGTAAACCCCAGAGATCCTGACGTTCAGCACTTCCATTATACAGATGGAGAAACCAAGACCAAGGAGAGAAGAGCCACAGGTTGCATAGCTGTTTTACAGCAGAGAGGAGATTAGAACTCAGGGCTCCAACAATGGCCTAGTGCTTCTCCACCATACACCGGAAATGTCCCTGTCTGTGGAGGTGATCTCTATGCTGGGTGGTATGCCAAAAGGCTCCCACAACAAACTGGAGTCTGGCTTACAGGTGTCCAGTTTGTCAGAGAAGAAACTTAGACTCTGGGCAGGCTTGGTTTACTGAGTGACGTGGGCATGTCCCCTCTACTTAACTGCCAGTTTCTTCACCTGTAAACTGAAGACAATAACACATCCTTGAGAGGTGCTGTGAAGAGTGACCCACAGCAGGTGCTCCTGAAACAGTAACTATTATTAGTTTTACTTCTGAGTCCGGCTGCCTTGATGTTCAGAGCTCGCCACAAGAGTGGGAGTCACCAAGCACCCCTGCATGCTACCCCTGCCTAGAAGCTTCCATGAACAGCATCTCATTTCGCCCTGACCTGAGTCAAGTGAGGTGCTATGACCCCACTTGGCAGAGTTGAACATGGAGGCTCAAAGAGGAAAATAACTTTCCCAAAGCCATGGTTTCTTCAAGGTTGTTTTTAGGTGTCTTCTCTTTCCTTTCCATCTCCCTTCCTCTCTCTCCACCTCTCTACTATCCATCCCCCGTCTCTTTTCTGTAGAGAACTATGGGTAATGCCTGGCTGCCCACAGGAGCAGCTGCTGCCCCTCACAGGTCCTCATTGTCTCCCCCACCATTCCTGCTTAGTACAGCTGAACTTGTCTCAGATATCAAGAGTTTGCTGGGAGCAATGTGGGGGTGCAGGAGTCATCGTGCCTGGGTCTGGGCTCTTCATGAGAGTACTGATGATAAAGTCAGTATTATCTCTTGTTGCTGGGCACTTCTAAGTACCATGCGCAGAGTTAAACATTCGTCGTCTCCTCACGGTAACACCCTGGTCTCTGTACTCTGTATTAACTATACTACTAACTCCATTCTACATATGAAGAACTGGAGGCTTAGAGAAGTGAAGTGACTTGCCCCTAGTGAGTGACTGTGGCTTTACCTTGGACTGCCCCAAGGACTGAGCTCATAACTGGATTCTGTATACTTCTGAACTCCTCCACTGTACCTGGAGCCTGGGGTCCCAGATTGTCTCTGCTTACTCATCTATCCCTCACCTGGTATAACACACATACACATATGCAGTCTATCTACTTCTGAGATGGGAATAATAATGACTCAATGGTGTGGCACTATGGGCTAATGCATCAGACTGCAAAGTCATTTGAACTGCAAGTCGGTGGTTCAAGCTCACCAGCTGCTCCTTGGAAACCCTATACAGGGTCACTATGGATTGGAATAGACTCAACGGCACTTAACAACAACAGTGGAATAAAGGGGTTCATGTGCTAATGGGATCATTTCTTGTCTCTGATGGCCTGTGGAGACTGCAGCCTGGACAAATGCACATTTGGGAACAAGGTCACTGCCTCTATCTGTGGGAGTCCCAGGGGGCAAAGCTAGGCAAGGAGCTGCAGGACAGAGGCTGGTTTTAAATGCTCAAGGAAAGAAAGCTGCCGTAAGTGGAGGTGTGAGCTGAGGCTGAAAATTAGCTGGCTTTGATGTGGCAGGACCACATGACTTCTAAGGTTCCAGGGTGGGGATTACAAAAAGACTTATTTTGATTTCTCATAAGCAAGAATGTCTTAGCACTGCTCAGGAAATGGTAGTGAGGCTCACATCATGGGGAATATTTAAGCAGAAGATGGATACACACTTTTAATGCTTTATTGTGAATTATGTGATAGTTTACATGGGAGGACATCAGTTTCACATTGATCCCGTTGTATATCATTTCCTTGCCATGGTTACAATCCCTTCCATGCATCATCCATCAACCAAAGGGTATATCCCACAAGCCTGTCCTCCCTCTCCCCGCCCGCCAGTCGTCCTATACAGCCCCCCTCGCCCTCTATGGGTCCAAAGTCTCCAGCTGCTCTATCTCCCCACGTCATAGTCTCTGCCTCCATCCCTGGCATCACTGCTTCTCTGGGTACGGTTCTGTTCTCCGCTCTTCTCCTTTGATGGTCCCAGGGACCTCTGCTCCTAAACTGCAAGGTTAATCACTCCCCTCCCTTTGCCCCAAAATGTCTACGTTTACATTTCCAGCCCTTACAATCTGTCCTGATAACAATTATTCACTATTGTATCTCAAGAGACCTATCCGCATCTCCTTTTATCAGCCCTGACTAGGCAGAATGGATACTACTCAGTGGAGATTCTACCTTGCTCCATGCCCTCTGGATCTAGGTTCCCTCTTGAAAGCTTGTAAGCCAGTCACTTCTTGCCTCTGTAGCCCCCTGATTCTTGGTAGCCAATGTCCATGTTGCCCATCCCTGTCCTCTCGGTGTGCGGAGGAAGTGGGAATGATCCTCGCTGTGAAGATTTGTTCACTCTTTTGAGCTGTTGCTTCCATAAGTGTATGTCAAGTTCATCAAATTGTATCAGATTTTATTTTTTCCCTTGTCTTTCTTCTTCTGTTTGAGCTCTGATCATCCAGCCATTGAAGCCAGGTCAAGTGGATATTATCTGCAAGTGTGGGTGTATCTGCATGTGCCTTCTCTTCGTATAAGCTGGACGCTTCACTCTCCACTCTAGTCTTCTGTGGCTATGTCACTGACTCTGGGTCCAAGAGTCCCCTGGACTTGGCACACTGCTGGCCAACCAAGTCTCCATTTGGGTTCACAGGAGTCTATTGAGCGTTGTAGTGCTTAGATCACAGCTTCATTGCTGTTTTTCCCTCACTTCTGCTTATCTGTGATGAACGTGGTCACCAATCAGAGCATGCATTCCCATTGAGCCTTAGTCTTAGAAGGGGGTTTGCCCTGAGGGGATTTGCCTTGATGTCTCCTGGGCGAGCCTTGACAGGGTTTTTGATGAAGGGATTAATGCACCATGTATCAGGTAGGATTAGATGACCCCATAGGGACAGCAGACATGGCACACAGGGCCTAGAGTCTAACATGGGATCTGAGTTTGCCTCTGACATTTGCCAGCTGGTTAAACTTGGAAGACTCAGTTTCCTCACCTGTCAAATGAAAATGATAATCCCTACTCTTCCCACCTTGTAGGACTTTAGTGTAGGGTCTGAGATAGCCAGACTATAAAAAGGCTTTGTGAACTCTGAAGTCCCTTGCACATGAGGGGCTTCAGAATCATTCTCCTAACCATGGAGTGATGGAGAAAGGGAGGGGTGGAGAAAGATGGGTAGAAAGAGAGAAGGGGATGGAAAAAAAGAGGATATGCCTGGGTTTGTGCTGGTTGTTGGATTGGAGAAGAAAGGAGTTTATAGAATGGTCTTCAGCCCCCTCTTAGAGCTGAAGAAAGGGTTCAGTCTCTTGACAATGTTATCCACAAAATTTCTTGCAATGAAGGAATTGCTTTATATTTATACTGCCCAGTTGGTAGACGAAGGAGCTCTGGTAGCGTAGTGGTTACGAATCGGGCTGCGAACCGGAAGGTCAGCAGTTTGAAACTACCAGCTGCTCCGCGGGAGAAAAGATGAGGCGATCTGCTCCCATAAAGATTTACAGCCTCGGAAACCCTATTCAGGGTCGCTATGGGTCGAAACCGACTCGATGGCACTTAACAACAACAACAACAACAGTTGGTAGACAGGAGTCCTGGTGTGGCGCTGTAAGATAAGCAGTGGACTGCTTCCACAGAGTTGGCAGTTCAAACCCACCAGTCACTCTTCAGAAACCCTATACAGCATTGCTGAGTTGGAATTGACTCAATGACACTTAACAACAATAACATTAGTAGACACTAGTACATGTGACTGTTGAGCCCTTGAAATGTAGCTAGTATGATTGAGAAACTGGAGCTTTGGTTTCATTTAGCCACAAATGCTAGTGGCTACCATATTGGGCAGCTTAGTTCCAGAGAAAATAGCAGACCACGCGTGCTCCCCTCTCCTCCCACCCCTGCTTTCCTGTCCTCGCCTCCTAAGCCACAAAAGATGTGGCTTTCTGTTGTGCTGGGTACCATGCAAATTACAGAATGGATCTCATAGCTCATCCTGGGAGATAAACAGACTTCATGAGGATAGGAATGACAACCCAAGGTGAGGCATATAGCCCTACAGCTGTATGAGAGGAAAAGGAGGGAGCTGCTTACCCAGCTGGGACTCCAGGTGCTGCATTGTGGAGGATGAAGAAGTGAGGAGTTTCTATGGGAAAAGTGTTCCTGAGGAAAGAATAGCATAGGTGAAGACTTGAAGGCAAGCGAGAGCACAGAATGTTTGGAGAGTGATAGTTGGGGTAAGGATGGAGGAGGAACAGTAGCAGGTATCAAATTCCTGATTCCTATTCCAATCACCCAAGGAATACCTAGTGAGCTGAAGATGAAGGTCCTGTCTGCCCAATCTGCCTGGCACCATTCAGAACAAGTGAATAGGAGGGTGTTGGAAATCTCTTCCTTTTACCTCTTATTCACACAGTCTTGTCTCCTTGCCTTGTCTTCATGGAAGAACTCAGGGTCCTAATGTCCTCTTTGGCAGAATTCCTGAAAGGTCTCCCTCTCAGAACACACACTTGTTCTCAGCCTTTCCATTGGAAACTTGCTCATAACTCATGTCTTGATGTTACTGGGCAGCACTGTCTCCTTGTTTCCTGGGTCCTGAGCTGACAGCCCTACTTCATTGCAGTCCAACCACCACATCCACCAGGAACTTCATCAATGGAATTGGGAGGGCAAACATTGACACCAGAAGTTTGGTGCTAGACATACCTCTTGCAGAGACTTAATGGGAGAAAACGTCCTGCCTAGGAATTTGATGTGGTCTAAGTTTAAGGGTAAAAGATGACTATACACATGGAGCTCACCAGATGGAATACACAGGAACCTATACAGGGTCGCTATGGGTCAGACTCGACTCGACGACAATTAACAACAAGAACAAAATGGAAGAGATGATGGAGAAGTTTACTATCACCTGACAGAACAAGGCCAGGGCCTGACTGTGGAACACACCATTAATTGTTTATAGTGGCAGTAGCAGTAGTTAGGTGCCATCGAGCTGGTACCGACTCATAGC
>NW_006408571.1:16637695-16648245 GCF_000296735.1 Chrysochloris asiatica | reverse complement strand
GGTTTTAATTACTCCTCATCGCCTGTGTTCCCAATCAGACTAAGAGGCCATGAGGGCTGTTTTGTTCCTCTCTATTTTCAGAGCCTAGTACTATGCTTGGAGTCCTGGTGTGGCACTGCAGGATAATGCACTAGACTGCAAGGTCACTTTAAACCTCAAGGTCGGCAGTTCAACCCCCCCAGCCACTCCTCGGAAACCCTAAACAGGGTTGCTATGAGTCAGAACCGACTCAACGGCACTTAACAACAACAACTTAGAATCCTAATGCTTCATTATACACAGTCATAAGCATCAGCTTCTGGAAGACTGTAACTCCACTCTCAACTCCATAGGTGAGTCTGATTAGCCTAAGAAAAATTCCATTTTGTTTGCCAGGGATCGGTTGATGAAAGACATGAGAACTGATTTTGGCAAATGAAAATAGGAGGTACAATTGGGGACTTCTAGTGAAGGTTACCTTGCCTCACCTCTGAGGAGACATAGTAAGAATTGATTCCTGTGCTTTGGGTTGGCATCATGTGGATGGTATCATATGAATGTGATGCCAGAAATCATATGGTCATCTTGGTTCTAGACAGAGAGGGAACTTGGAAGAAACTTGATGTCACTATTTGAATGCATAAATTAACCCACCTTGAAGATCATTGCATTTTGTAAGGTAATACATTTCTATTTGCTGCAGAAAGCTTGTTAAACCAACACCAGGAGGTGCAGTGTATTGGTCACAACTCTCAGTTTCAAGTGATAGAAATCCAATTCCAAGTGTTTAAGCAAAAAAAAAAAAAAAAAAAGAAGACAATACTACTTAGTATAATAATGTAAAATGTGTGTCCAAGTGGATAAGGGAATCTGTGTAGATTACATGGGTTTAGAAAAGTGGTTTTCTTCTAATAGCCTAAAGCTGATACTGTCTTTAAGAATTATTGCATAGCTTTGGAAGATTGTGCACATGTGTGTATATTTCAAACATTGCCAATAGGAAATTTGTGGAAAGAATGAGCAGCATTTTTATTTCATCTTGGTGGAGACTCCTTGAAAATAATTGTTTCAGGAGTGCCCAAGCTCACCCCATGTTATTCTGCTGGGATCCAGCATGGTTATTCTAGATTCAGACTTTGGAGAATAAACTACAAGTGGGCTATTGTGACCTGTGATAGCATTTTTCCTAATTTAGTGAAGGTTCACCTGGTGAAGAACTACGAAGGGGTTTCTCTTTCAGAGAAGGGGAAGGGAAGTAGTTTTCAAAACAAGCAACATGAGGAGTGTTTTTTTTTTCTTAGATTCTTGAAAGGGTTATATTTCAAATCCTGTTTCAATTCCCTGTTGTGCTCTTTGACCTTCCGTATAGGTTGATAGATGTCTATAACCTTGTGGGGAAGACTGGAGCATTAGGAATGGACTGAATGTGGGGTGGGTCCTTTAACAGTTCCTGCAAGCTGAAGCCCTGTAGTGGAAGCTACATCATAAAGTAGATGCTCTGAGAAGAGCAAGTGGAACCACAAGTGGATGAGAGGAGTGGCCATTGAGACCTTTTCAGATTCATCTCTCAGTCTCTGTTGCTGTTGTTGTTAGGTGCCATGGAGTCTATTTGGGCTCATAGTAACCCCGTGTGACAGGGTTTTCTTGGCTGCAGTCTTTAAGGAAGCCGATTGTCAGGTCTTTCTCCTGCAGAGCTGCTGGACGAGTTCAAACTGACAACTGAGTGCTTAACTGTGTGTGCCACTAGGGCTCCATTCCCTTTGTCTCTAATTGTTGTTGTTGCTGCTAAGTGCCATCGAGTTGGTTCCAACTCACAGCAACCCTGTCCACGGTTTCCGAAGAGTGGCTGGTGAGTTTAAACCACTAACCTTGCAGTTCAAACAGACCTTGTGGTTCAGTGCAATAGGCCTTTAATATTTTGATCTCAAGCACTGCGTGTCAAGGTTAAGGTGGAACTTGGCGAGAGTGGGCCACAAATCTAAGAAGACGCATTTTCCCCAGAAACTCCTCTGGCCTGTTGGGCCCTTTTAAAGCTGCCCCTGTGGGTGGGGCTCCATTTTCCCTGTGGGGTCTGAGATGTGGGTCCAGGTGCCTGCAGACTGGGGTATCTGTCCTCGACAAGGAACAGCGATGCTTTCTTACCTCCTCTCTTGTGCTAGAAGGCTTAGGGACTTAGTGGCTGTTGAGAAATAAATCTATTTAAGTGGTGAGCATTATATTTTGATCCAAACACATCAAGCAAAGCCTGGCAGACTTCTTTTCCCCTCCAAAAGGATTCTAAATTGCTTGATTAAACACGACATGGGAAGCGGCTTACTTCTGTGATGCGGAATATTCCTCTACTGTGTTCACTGAGGGATCCTGTTAAAATGTTACATCACATCATCTCTCTTCTCAACATTCTCTAGAGACTCCTCATAGTGCCCCAACCAGTGTCCAGAACATAGTAGTAGACACCCAATAGATATTTGTAGAATAAATGAATGAATGAGTCATCCCTACCCTTGAGTCACAAGAGCCACTAAGAACTGTCCCTGGTGCTGTCCCAGCTCTGTCCTGGCCACTGACCCATCTCTCCTTGTTCTCTTTGCAGCTTCATGCTGACCTCAGCTTGCTTGGTCACACTCAGCTCCTCTGTCTCCTTCGCTACTAATTCTTCAGAAGGCAGATGAGGAAGTCACTAAGATACAAAGTAAAGTGTATGAGGACTGTGAACTCAATTCTCAATGGCTCTCAAGATCAAGTCCAAACTCCTTGACATGCCTGCCTTTCATGGCTCCCGCCTTCCTCTTTAGTCAAACCTTCTGCTGCCAGTTCACTCAGCATCCGCCTGGTCCTTGAACACACCGCACTCTTGTTCCTTCCTCCCTTTTTGTCCAATCACAAATCCCATGTAACCTTCAGATTTTGGTGAATATCACTTTCTCTGGGAGATCTCATCTGATTCCAGGATGGGTTCACACAGAAGTCCCTGATCCTCCCTTTTGGGCAATGTGTTTCCTCCAATGGGGACTTACTTAGCTTCTGAGGTACAGAGAGATTACTGGGAGGCAAGCCCAAGGATACCCCCTTCCTTTCTAATCAAAGACAAACAGCCAGTTATGCTTTTTTTCCGTTTAATTTTTAAAAATTTGTTATTGAGAAGATACACAGGAAAACATATACCAAATACAACAGTTTCTGCATGTGCAATTGAGTGACGTTGATTACAGTCTTTGAGTTGTGCAACCTTCTCAGACTTCTTTTCTTGAGTTGTTCCTCCTCTGTTAATATAACCTCACTGCACCCTAAGCTTCCCATCGAATCTGTAGAGCTCCTGTTGTTGTCAGTTTAATCCTAGAAAAAATCGTTCTTAAAAGGAAACACTGCTTAAGGCTGACAGTTTTTACTAGTTAAATTTAACATTATGGTTTTAATTACTCCTCATCGCCTGTGTTCCCAATCAGACTAAGAGGCCATGAGGGCTGTTTTGTTCCTCTCTATTTTCAGAGCCTAGTACTATGTTTGGAGTCCTGGTGTGGCACTGCAGGATAATGCACTAGACTGCAAGGTCACTTTAAACCTCAAGGTCGGCAGTTCAAACCCACCAGCCACTCCTCAGAAACCCTAAACAGGGTTGCTATGAGTTGGAACCAACTCAATGGCACTTAATAACAACAAGTACAATGCTTGGCATATGCGATAAAATCTGTGAAAGTTGGAATCTGTGTAAGGTGAAAACCTGCTGGAGAAGGAAAATGAAAATATTTTCCACTATATAGAGAGAGCTCTTGTAGCATAGTGGTTACAAGTTGGGCTGCTAACCTCAAGGTCAGTAGTTTGGATCTACCAGCAGTTCCATGGGAAAAAGATAAGGCTTTCTGCTCTCATAAAGATTTATAGCCTGTGAAACCCTGGACAGGGCTGTTATGATTTAGAACCGACTCCACAGCCTATAACCACCACCACCTTATACAGAGTGATAGAAATGTGGCGAGAACACCTTACCAAAGGTGGGAAACTTGTGAGACCCGAAAAACAAGGCAATCTCATTAAGCATTGGCTCTCACTGGATTCAGTGAGAAACCAGTTCAATAAATCACTGAACACAGGGTTTAATAGTTCAGTGCTGGACCAGAGAGTGATGTAAAAGGAAACCAGAAGAGGCATCCCAGAAAGAGGCTATGCTCTGGAATCTGGATGACTTGGGTTTCAATCCCAGCTCTGTCACTTAAAGCTGTGTGCTCATAAGTCAGTCCCCTGTATGAACCTCCATGTCTCATCTCTAAAACATAGAGAATAATATAGCTTTACTAGTATTTCTGGTAGTGTAGTAGGTTACACATTGGTCTGCTAAATGCAAGGTCAGCAACTCAAATCCATCAGCAGCTCTATAGAAAGAGGCTTTCTGCTCCCGTAAATATTTACAGCCTGGAAAACTCATACAGGGTCACCATGAGTCAAAACCAACTCTGTGGCACACCATCACCACCACCACCACTAGGGTTGCTGAGATACTTACATGCAATAATAAGCAGAAACGTGGCACTTGGAGGGTGCTATGTAAATGGTAACCACATTAACAATGAACAGTTCTGAACTACTAACAGGCATCTCTCCTTGCTCAGCCTCTGCCTTCGATCCCAGTGTCTCCTTTCCTTTATTTAAAAGAAACTCTGAGGAAGGAAAGGCAGGTGTGGAAAATGAGATTAGAAAGGTTCAGCAATGTGCCCAGGGGTCACCCAGCATCATGGGACTAAGCTGAGATTAGAAAAACTCAGAGGTTCGTCTTCTAGGCCTTTGCCACTCTGCTTTGTATTTTAGCTACTTGAGACCAAACACTGTTGCTATTAAGTGCCTTTGAGTCAGTTTCAACTCATAGCAACCCTGTATAGGGTTTCTAAGAAGCAGCTGGTGGGTTTGAACTGCCAACTTTGTGGTTCACAGTCTAGTGCTAATCCTGCAGCAAGTACTACACCAGGGTCTAAACATTACTATATTGTAAATGACAAACTTTGTTCCCAATTTATTTCATAATCCTCAGTTCCCAGTGCAGAGTCTGACAGAGAGCAGGCAGTTGAAATGTTCGCTGAGTTGAAATGTACACGAGTTTATCCATGACTCTCTTGGCTCATCAAGCTCTCTTGGCCATTCAGTTTAGAGTGGGATCTACAGACCACTTCTCATCAGTCCATTTTGGAAGGGCTAAAGGCAGGCTTCCAGAAAGATGGGTGCCAGAGGAGGTAGCCCTGGGTGTCATCAGAGCATGTCCTCGACTCCATCAAAAGACAAATCAGATGCCCCCTGTAGCTCTGGCCCTCTTTGCAAGCCTGACCATCTCTCTTTCCCAACACCTGCTTGGGAACACACTTATATATGACAACTAGGTCAGGAGCAGTGTTAAGAGGGCAATTTGTGTGCAGCCAGCCACCCCGGGGTAACTACATTTGATTCAAGTGGGCTTGAACAGCATCTCTGAGCTCCATGGGAAGCCAGGCCCAACCTTCTGGGAGAAGGTAGAATACTGGAACCTAGAAAATCTTCTCCTAGTCATTATCTGGTAGAATTTAAAGGCTGTCTGAGGACCTGAACTATTTCTCTCATTTTGCTGATTCCAAGAAGTCTCTGCCTTATGCAAGGGAGCTTAAAAAAAAAAAAAAAAAAAACTCATGGAAAAAATAAAATGGAAAGATAATGGATTTTTTCCATGAACTTTTTGAAGAAAGCACGTATCAATCTCCTCAGCAGAATGATGAGAGGTCAGGGAAGAGTCACAGAACCTGGATTATTGTCCCAACTGTTTCCCACTGTGGTGTAACTCTGAGCAAGGCATTTCCTCCCATGGGGACTTAGCTTCTGAGGTAGAAAGACATTATTGGGAGGCAAGCCCAAGGATACTCCTTCCTTTCTAATCAAAGATAAGCAGCCTGTTAGAATGTAAAGGTCACGGGATTCAGAATCAGAAGACTTCTTTGACCTTTAAAAAGTCACCTCATATTACAACAACAGTAATAACAATAATAAGAGATCCTGGGCTCAGCTAAGCCAAGAACCAGGAACTGCAAATAAACCAGGTGAAAATTACTTCTATAAAACCTGGCAGAAAGATGGAGCTCAGAGCACTGAGGAAAACCTCCAAATAAACTCTTCCAGTGATTGAGGTACCTAAAGTAATATTTAAAAAGTTAAAATTCAAATATTAAAATTTAATTTTTCATTTAGGCAATTTCCACTGAAAAAAATTATTTGGAGTCCCAGGAAACATATTGACTGTGAGACCTTGGACAAGTCACTTGATCTCTGTGAACCTCAATTTCCTCATCTGTAGAATTAATAATGCATGGTGGCTACATAATTCTCCACAGAAAGACTTGAATTATTTGACAGCAAGAAGGAGAAGGTTACACCCATAAGTATTATCTGTTATCTGAAAAAATGGATGGACATTCTTTGCGGTTTCCTTCGCATGAGGAAAGATTGAATATCAAAGCTCCTATAAAGGGCACAGTTCTCTTATTGGTAAATAATGAGATCTAACTGGCAATTTAAGAAGCTCTGGTAGCATAGTGGTTACAAATCAGGCTGCTAACCTCAAGGTCGGCAGTTTGAACCTTCCAGCTGTTCCGTGGGAGAAAGATGAGGCTTTCTGCTCCCATAAAGATTTGCAGCCTTGGAAACCCTGTGCAGGGTCACTATGTGTTGGAACTGACTCCATGGTACTTAACAACAACTTGCAATTTACATAGCCCAAGCCTCAACTTTACTTTGGGATAAACAAATTAAAATCATCTCTAGAGATTTATTGGTAGTGATTTTTGTAGCAAATAATCCATCCGTATTCTTTCCAGGAGAGATCATGTAGGCCAAGGGTTATAAAGTCTAATAATGATGGTAATGTTAATTAATGAACATTCACTGAGTATTTATCAATGCCAGGCATTCTGTGAGGCAACATATTATGATTTTTCATTTAGTTGCTGTATCATCCTTATAATGTGGGCATTAATGTTATTCCCATTTTCAGATGAGGAAACCAAGGTACAGAGAAAAGACAGCAACTTACTGCATTAGTATTAGTGGGGAACAGAATCTACCCAGATGGCTCAAATAAAGACAATTTAATGAAAGAGCTACAATCAATGTCCATAGAAACCACAGTCAAGACACCAAACAATGAATTTCATTGGACAAATCTGCTACAAAAGACCTTTTTAAAGTTTTTAAAAACAAAGGTGTCACTTTGATGTTAAGTTGTACCTGACCCAAGGCTTGGTCTTTTCAATGGCCTCATATGCATATGAAAGCTATCCTTTGAAACAGGAAGATAGAAGAAGAATGGATACATTCAAATTGTGGTACTGGTGAAGAATATTGACTATACCACAGACTGTCAGAAGAACTTAATCAATTTTAGGAGAAATACACTGAGAATATTCCTTAGAAGTGACAATGATAGTCTTACTTTGGACACACCATTAGGAAAGGCCAATCAGTAGAAAAATTCATCATGTTTGGTAAAGTGGAGGCTCTGAAAAAAACAAAAGAACCCCTCCGTGAGATGGATTGACATGAAGGTAGTTGTATGATTGGGCATGTTTTGTTCTGTTATACAAAAGATTTCCATGAATTGGAGCCTACTTCATGGTAACTAACAAGACAATGACAGAACTACTTTCAGAGGAGGAATAAAGTTAAGAGAATAAGCAAGAGATGTTGAGAGACCCAGAGACTAGTCACACTGCAAAGGGGCAAAGGAAGGGCACAGAGTTACCAATGCCTAAGGAGCTCTGGTAGTGTAGTGGTTACAAATTGGGCTGCTAACCTCAAGGTTGGCAGTTTGAAACTACCAGCCGTTCCATGGGAGAAAGATGAGGCTTTCTGCTCCCACAAAGATTTACGTCCTCTTAAACCCAGTGTAGGGTCTCTATGAGAACTGCCTTAGCTGTGCTCAACAATAACAATGAGGGCTGGAACTGGGGAGGAGGGGCTGCCCAGCAGGAACCATAGTTTTGAAGGGCAAAACTCTATTGCCAGAGATTAAGTGCCCAAGCAGGGCACGTGGGGGGCATATCTCACTGTTGTTGGAGTTGATTCTGACTCACAGCAACCCCATGTTACAGAATAGAATTGTTCCATAGGGTTTTCTTGGCTGTAATCTTTATGAAAGTAGATCAAGACACTTTTCTCCCACAGCTGCTGGGTGGGTTTGATCCAACGATCTTTAGGTTAGCAGCAGATTGTCTCCTCCCACCATTTGTTTGATCCCTCATTAGCACTTCCTCTTGGAAGTGCAAGCAAAGGAGTCTGGGAGATGCAGTTACTGAGATCAGCCTCCCAGGACATACAGCAGGACAGAAATGGATGAAGTTAGGATTGGGGGACAGGAAGTACTGCATATTTACTTAAAGTCATCCTGCTTATAAGATGCAAAGCCTGCACTAAATGCTTACCAGGACCTGGTAGGTCACATAGGAGGGAATGAAGACTGTAGTTAAGTAGGGTTCCCTCTGCCCATCCAAAGTAGGTTGTTCCTGTTCAATTCCCATCAACTGTTGTCATCTGAGAAGACAGACCCAGTGATGCCAAATCTTGCAGTTTTTCGAGAGAAGCTGAAAATCTGGGTTTCGATGTAGCAAACACACTGCAACCTTAAATGTTCCTTAAATGTTGTCAGTTAATTCCAGTTTTAAAATCGTCTGTGGGTCAAATGAAACACATGCCTGCTGGATCAAGGCATTAGTTTGTGGCTTCTGATCTAAGTCGACTATTTCATTTTACAGATGGAGAAATCCAGGGCCAGGGAAGGAAAGGGGCCCCAGCAGTATGTAAAATCAAGTGAAAGCAAAGCTTCACATCTCAGGATGCGGGGTGGGGGGGTGGGGTATGTGTGTGTGTGGGGGGAGGCTTCTCTAGGAAAACCTGTGCTTGTGGAGGAAGAGATGGCTGAGGACAAAGACCAGTGGCAAGCTTTGGCACCGGCCAGGCTGGTTGGCTGAAATGCACCAGTAGGCAGTGAGAGCCTCCAAGAGCCTAGACATTCTTAGTGTCCATGTTTATTTAGCCGGAGACCCCATTCCCTACCAGCTTAGCCTGATCAGAGTCACCGAGTTGGATGCAGAAAGGAGTGGACCCTTGTGATCCTTGTATGTTCCTTAGAGCAGAAGCAAGTTGTAGAAGACAGGAACTTGTCATCTCAGGGCCCAGTTACAATAATACTGTTACGGTAATAGGGGGCATTTGAGGACTGCTAGGTGGTTTTCCTGTGTGGTGCTATAGTTTAAGCACTGGACTGCTAACCCTACGATTGGCAGTTCAAATCCACCAGCTGCTCCTTGGAAACCCTACAAAGGGTCACTATGAGTTGGAACCGACTCAATGGTACTTAACTAACTAATTACTGTATCTCCATTATTTATCCCTACTCCATGAGGGCTTTGAATCTATTTTTGTTTTATCAATGAATAAACTGAGACCAGAGAGGTTACGTGTGCCTTGTTATCAACACAGCCAGTGAATGGCAAGCTGGAATTTGAATTCAAGCCTTCTTTTTTACCTTAAAGATAAGATTTGGCTAAGTAGATAAAGAAGACGTTCTGGTGGTGCAGGGATTAAAGCGCTCAGATGCTAACCAAAAAGTTGTTGGTTTGAATGCAACAGCTGCTCCGTAGGAGAAAGATGAGATCATCTGCCTCCAAAAAGATGTATAGCCTAGGAGACTCTATGGGGCAGTTCTACCCTGTTTTATAGGATTACTGTGAGTTGGAATTGACTCCATAGCCAGGGATTTGGTTTGTTTTAGAGCTGTTAATAAGCACTGTACTCTAGCTGTGGCGTTGCAGCTTAGTGCGCTGGACCCCAAAGTCGGTTTGAACTGCAAGGTTGGTGGTTCAAGCTCACCAGCCCCTCCTCAGAAACCATATAAACCAACTTGACAGCACTTAACAACAACAACGTACTCTAGTTGATAAGTCTGTTTCTCACAGGAAAAGAGGTTAGCCTTCTAAAACTACATGTATACTTGTTGTTAAGTACTGTAGAGTTGGTTCCGACTCACAGCGACCCTGAATAGGGTTTCTGAGGAGTGACTGGTGAATTTGAACCACAGACCTTGCTGTTCAAACCAACTTTGTGGTCTGGTGCTTTATTCCACAACAGTACACCAAGACTCCACATGTGTGCTGGAGTTGAACAAATAGGTAAATAACTTGTAGGTAAGGGGAATAGGGTTTTGTACTGCTAGAGAAAGAAGTTGAAAATGAACAAAAGGTAAAGACTAGAACCAACCCTGTACTGCTAGACTCAAGTTGAATGTATCACTGTGAATTTGTGTTTCTTTTCATACATGTACATATGGACAGGACTCCTGGTGTGGTGCTTTAGGATGAGCACTGGATTGCAAACCAAAAAGTCAGAGTTCAAACCTTCCAGCTGCTCCTCAGAAACCTTATCCAGGGTTGCTGTGGGTCGGAACCGACTCAATGGCACTCAACACAACAACATATCAGACAGGTACAGAAACAAATATAGACATTGTTGGTGTCCAGTCGGTTCTGACCCATAGTGACCTGTATAGGGTTTCCAAGGAGCAGCTA
>NW_006408571.1:16624461-16633175 GCF_000296735.1 Chrysochloris asiatica | reverse complement strand
TTGTTGTTGTTGTTAATTTGATAATTGCACAAGACATCAGAGGAAACTGGATGACGGGGCTCCAAGCACCCTGTAATTTTTCTTTGCAATTCTTCTGTAAATTGAAAAGGTTTTCAAAATAAAAAGTTAAAAAATGAAATTGTATTTGGTGTGCAAACAGAGTGATAGCCACTCCAAGGCAATATCAAAGCCAATGGGGATTCAGCCTGCTGTGTCATTGTAGCTTGGAGTGAGAAAGATAAGGCTTTCTGCTCCCGTAAAGATTTTCAGCCTTGGAAACCCTATCCATGATCCCTATAAGTTGAAATTGATGTTTGCAATGGGTTTGGCTAGGTTATATTTCTAAAGGAGCACTGGTGGTGTTATTGGTTAGTCATTGGGCTGTTAACTTCAAGGTTAGTGGTTCAAACTCGCCAACTGTTCCATAGGAGAAAGATGAGGCTGTTTGCTTCCATAAAGATCTGTAGTCTCAGAAATCCTATACTGCTATGAGTTAGAATCGACTAGCTCTATAGCAGTGGATTTTTTTTTTTTAAATCAGTTCTCACACATCTGTATGTGAGCAGTGGGTTCAGCATGACAAGAACTGTGAGGACAGTGAGGGACTAGGCAGAGTTTCATTCTATTGTGCATTGGGTTGCTATGAGTCAGAACCAACTTGACAGCACCTAACAATAACAACAACAACACACATCTGCAGTCACCATTAGCCTTCAATTCTTCAATCTAGCTTACATTACACTACCCCTTGTTGATCCTTCTAACTACTGGGAGAGTGAAGTTAGACATTTACTACAATGTCTAACTTTACTGCCCATTGCACAGATGAAGAAACTGAGGTACAGTTAATCATGTCCTACCCTCTCATTGAATTGATGGAGAGGATGTGTCCCTGTTCACCCAACAGATCAGAGGGCCAATCCGGGTCTAGATGTCGGTTGCTGTTTCAAGGCAGCTGCAAACAGAGCTTTAAGTTGGACTGTTTGAGAAAAGCAAAGGAAGGAGAATAATTTTCATGTTGCTCCCACCCCCTTCTCACCTTTGAGTTAAGCAATAAAGCTGAAAAGATCCTTCAACAAACAAATCCCTCCTCATTACAGAATCCCTGGGCACATCAGCTCTTAGGAAACCTGAAAGGCAAGCTTAGGAGGGAGGGCTGTTCATACACGCCTGTCCACGTACCCTCTTCCCTCTTCATTCTAAAGAAGACAGGATGTCTGCAGTTCCATGGACACTTGGCTTCCCAGAGCCCTTTGAGGGTGCTGACTTGGGGTAATAAGAACAACAGGCCTCCAAGAGCAGACACTCCTGGAAGGTATGTTGTCTAAGGTGCACTTACATGTCTCTATTCAAAATTGGATTCATCTTGATGTTGGGAAATGCCCCAAAGTACTCATTGATAGGAAAAAGCATTTGTGAAGTCAGGCTCATGTGGGTGATCAAGCAAAGATTGTCCCCAGACAGACAATTAGTGCAGAAATGACAAATCCTTTTCTCTTCAAATGAAAAATGGAGCCTACTTCTCCCTTTGTTGTTAAGTGCCGTCGAGTCGATTCCTACCTCATAGGTACCCTGTATAGGGTTTCCAAGGAGCAGCTGGTGAGCTTGAACCACCAACCTCATGGTTCAAAGGACTTTGCAGTCTGATGCATTAGCCCACAGCACCACACCAGCTTGTCCTTTTAAGTGATGTGAAAATGGATTAATAGGAAGCGGTTTAGCTCCTGAAATTGGGGCCAGGGATTCTGGGATACACTGAGAGGTCAAATTGCCTTACAGCAGGAAAAAAACTTCCTTAAGTGTTCGAAAGTCAGAGAAAAGACCCCACCTGAGCATCTTATTTGAAAGATGGAGAATGGTTTCCCATTTGCATAAACAAAATATTAAAGCTTTTTGTTCAAGAAACCAGTATCTCAGGGGAAAGGAATGCCATCATTCCAGTAATTAATAATTCCCCCCAAGAAGTGTGGTTTGCATCATACTTGATTTTTTTCATTTTGATCCTCTTGGTTCCCGGAAAATGCACTGTGTCTCCTCCAGGGCCCCATGGAGGGGGATGGTATGAACAATAAGACGTTGCATAGCTATGATGTCAGAATTCAGTGTGTCAACTCATGGCTGAGTAGCTTTTACGACTAGAAAATAGAATGTGGTGTAGGCAGGATCCTAACTGTGGCTGCCACATTAACCTGGGTTCAAATCCTGGTCCCTATTCCATAGCTGTGTGACTGGCCTTCAAAGAGTTAGGCTCTCTAAATTTTGGCTTCTCCTCTTAAATTGTTAAGCTTTCTGAGGTGGGGCTGGTGGGTTTGAACTGCTGGCCTTGCAGTTAGCAGACCAGTGATTAGCCTACAGTGCCAGATATAATAATATAACCATTTGTGTTTACGTTTTTGTGATGTATGTTTTTCTTTTTTATTGAGTAATTTCCTAGGAGTGGAATTGCTGGGGTGTGGTGTTGCTGGATAAGCACTGGACTGCTAACTGCAAGGTTAATGGTTCAAACTCACCAATGGCTCCTCAGAAACCCTATACAAGTATGCTATGAGTCAGGATGACAACAAGGATAATATTGTAACTCTGGAGTCCTGGTGTGGCACTGTATGATAAGCACTGGACTACTAACTACAAGATTTGTGGTTCAAACCCACCAGCCACTCCTTGGAAATCCAAACAGAGTCTCTATAAGTCAGAACAGACTCAACGGAACTTATCAATAATATGGTAATTTTACATTTAACTTTTTGTGGAACTGCCCAGTGCTTAGGCCATATTATTGTTGCGTATCTGTTGAATCTCATTTCTTTAATTTACTCTTAATTATCCTGTTTTGTGTTGATAAATGATAACTTTTTAATTTCTTTCAGAAAAAGAAGGACTTCTTTTTCCTGCTCTCTTTTAACAACTGCCTCACAGAGCTATGCAAAAGCTCATTTTAATGACAACTGTAGAAACATTCAAGCAGATCAACTTCAGCCAGCACTTCCTACTCAGAAGAGGCTTACAAATGCTCCTAGGTAGCTCCCTCTACCTATGCCTGGTAGTAATTACCACCGTTCTAATTAACTAATTAATTGTAGAATGAATTGTTTAATGATCAACTGGACTGCTAATTGCAACATCGGTAGTTCAAACCCACCAGCCATTCTGTAGGGGAAGGATGAGGGTTTCTGCTCTTGTAAAAATTTACGGCCTTAGAAAAACCTACACAAGGTCACTGTGAGTCAAGATAGAATCAGTAGCAGTGGGCTGGGTCTTACCATATTGTAAGATGTATGAATGCAGGGACAGTGCCACATTGACTGCATACCAGTTATCTACTTGAATATAAGGAGCTCTGGTAGCATAGTGGTTATGAATTGGGCTGCAAATCTTAAGGTCAGTGGTTTGAAACTACCAGCTGTTCCACAGGAGAAAGATGAGGCTTTCTGCTCCTGTAAACATTTATAGTCTTGGAAACCCTGTACAGGGTCACTATGAGTTGGAACCATCTTTACTGCACATAACAACAACTTGAATATATGAATGAGTACATTTTGGAACAAAACCAACCAACAAAGAAAGGTATTCCTATATTGAAAGGGGGAAAAAAAACTTCACGAAATATTATGGAAGATGATAATGCGTTGTTTTTAAAATTACATTTTGACTGAATTGCATATGGAATTTTAGCCCTGAACTGTGTATGAAAGGTGAGTGTGGAAATATTAGAATTGAAAGCTTCAAATTACAAATTCTGTCACTTCCTAACTGTGCAACTTTAGGCAAGTAAGAACTTTTATATATCTGAGCCTCCATTTTTCCCGCTGTAAAAGAGATATGATAACATTTATCTCAGGGCTTTGCTCTGAGTGTTAACATGGTGCCAAATAAAAAGTAGCTGTTTGATAAACTTGGCTGCATTGAGTGGTACAGCATAGTGGCTAAGAACATAGCTTTCGGTGAGGAGCTGGATTGGCACAGCCACAGCTATTGTGAGGATGGCCCAGGACTGGGCAGTATTTTGTTCATTTGTGCATAGGGTCTCTATGGGTGTAACCGACTCAACAGCATCTAACAACAACAAACCATTATTTATTAGCTGTGTGACTCTGTACAAGTAAATGAATCTCTCTCTGCCATGTTTTTCTCCTGTATGACAGGGAAATAATGATAATAGTAGTACCTTCCTTTCATAGTCGCTGTGAGACTGAAATATGCTAACATAGGAAAAACACTTAGAGCAGTATTTGGCATATCCATAGCTACTTCACTATAAGTGTTGTTATTTTTCAGTAATGCATGCTTATCCTTTGAGGGTACAGTCATTTCCAGAAGCAGCCAAAAGTTAATTCCAGTTACATAAGTGATCAAGCTAAGAAATAGGAATTTTGGCAAAAAAAAAAAATCAAGTGTTTTTTAAATCCATTCATTCCATCAATATTCCTTTAGCACTAAATGTCAGGAGTTGGGAAGTTGTGCATGCACTGGACACTCTGCTTGCCCTCAAGGGTTCTCCAGTCAGGCT
The DNA here is from genome assembly GCF_000296735.1 of Chrysochloris asiatica. NCBI lineage: Eukaryota > Metazoa > Chordata > Mammalia > Afrosoricida > Chrysochloridae > Chrysochloris > Chrysochloris asiatica. The sequence goes on along the minus strand of NW_006408571.1, from coordinate 16,628,668 downwards.
GCAGACACAGATAACTGTACAGCAACGGCAGGGAAAGCCAGAGACTTGTAGCTGAGACAGGAAGTTTGAGTTCTCCTTCCAGCTGTGCTTTGCACTTATTGTGTGGCCTTGGGCATGTCTCTGGGCCTTACTGTTGGAGAAATAGATTTGATGTGCTCTGTGGGACCACCCTGCTTTGTGGCCCTTGGATCTTACAAGTCTTTTCAATAAAATGGTGCTCCTTCCAGCAGTTTCCATCTCCCGAAGCCAGTGCGGCCCCTACAGGAAGACTTGTGAATTCCACCTGCTGGAAGTTTTCCAAACTGTCAGCCCCACCAGCCAGCCTGGAGTTTCGCACCTTTATTGATCCTGGGGAGGAGTCCAGAGGCTTGATTCCTCCTCTCATTAGCTGTGTGACCCAGGAAGAACTCCTGCCACTCTCTGGGCCTTAGCATCCCATAAGCAAAGGAAGAGGCTCTACAAAGAGGTCTCCAGGAGCCCTTTAACTCCTCCATCTTGTGCTCTCTGGTCATCCTCAGGACAGTCAGAGCTGCTATTAGCTAGCACATTGTATCACAAACTGTGATCAGTTAGGCATCAGTGCTGTGTGAGAGCCCGGTGGGAGGCAGGATAGTCTCAGCCTCAAATAAGTGTGGAAAATGTTCAATTTAAACAAGACTCCTTCCTCAGGGTGTATGAGAATATGCTAATTGCACACTGAATGTCCTCCTGGGTCAGTAAAAGAGAGGAAGATTGGCCTCATGGCTGGGCTTTGAAGCTTGGTTTTAGCTGTGCTCCTGGGGCAATTTCACTGACCTCTCTGAGCTGCACTTGCCTTTTAGGGTTGGTGTAAGATGTAAGATGCTTTCCACCGTGTCTGGAACGGAAGAACTGGAGCACGTCAGGCATTATTATGATGGTTCCTATGGAATTCTTGTATGGAAGAGTAGTTAATAGCATCTCTCAGGATTCTAGTATTTCAAGAACACACTTGGGGAAATGCTGAAGCACACTTCACTGCTTTGTCATTCTGACTTTGAAAAACTCTTGTGAATAAATGCCCCACCTCTCCACCCAGTTGCCCTGGCCATGGCGTCTCAGGACATGTTGGTGACAGAGTTTGGGTGCTAAATACAGGGTTTTGAAAACTTGCGATGAGTCCAGAAACAAGTGAGTAGGTGGGTGCGGCAGGAGGGGTACCTGAAGGAGAGTTATAAAGGAGAGGTGGTTTTAGGGAAGACTGGGATGGGTGGTGGTGGATGCCAGGGTGAGAAACTTTGACTGCAGGTTGCTGCTGGAGGTATCTGAGCACAGTTGCTAGATCCAAAGTGTCCAGAAACATTGCCTCTTGTGCCCTCTTGTCACAGTTCTTCTGCTGTGGGCATCTCAGGCCAGGTCAGGAGTTCAATAGCAGGAGCAGAGCAGTGAACCCGGAGACACAAGTAAGTGTGTTAGCTCCCTACTGAATAGGGGGGTACCTGGGACGTGTCCCGTTACCTCTGTATGTCTCAGTCTCTACTTCTATAAAATGGGAGGAGCCATAGTTCTGGGTCACAGGGCTGCACTGAGAGTTCAGTGAGACTAAGTACTTCAGCAAGCACTTACATTCAGACCTGAGAAAGATCAAAAGGAAGAGCCCCTTTGAGGGGATGGAAACCCACTAGTTATAATATGCTGTTGTTGTTGTCGTTAAGTGCCGTGGAGTCGGTTCCGACTCATAGCGACCCTGCACAGGGTTTCCGAGGCTGTAAATCTTTACGGGAGCAGAACACCTCATCTTTCTCCTGCGGAACCGCTGGTAGTTTTGAACTGCTGACCTTGTAGTTCACAGCCCGATTCGTAACCACCCTTAGTTATAATATAGCGGAGTAAATTCTACTGTCTATGTTAGTCCACCAAAGGGCCCTTCACCCAGTATGGAATGTGGGAAAGTTGATGAAGAAGGAATGTGCTCAGAAAGGTTTCCTGAGGAGGTGATACCTTACCTAAAGCCAGTGGCATCCCTGGTAGCAGTGGATGAAGAAAGGAGAAACGAGGTTCCAGTGAGAAGGAAGAGCATGAAAAAGCCACGAATAAACAAAATATCATGGTTTATACAGGCAGACAACTGTTGTTGTTGGTAGGTGCCATCAAGTTGGTTCCAATTCATAATGACCCTATGCACAAAGTACAAAACACTGCCCAGTCCTGTGCCATCTTCACAGTTGTTATGCTTGAGCCCATTGTTGCTGCAAACAATGCCAATCCATCTCATTAAGGGTCTTCTCCTTTTTTGCTGATCCTCCACTTTACCAAGCATGACATCTTTTTTCAAGAACTGATCCCCCCTGAAAATATATCCAAAGTATGAAAGACAAAGTCTCACCATAGTGGTTATGAGCCGTGGAGTCAGTTCCGACTCATAGCGACCCCGTAAAGGGTTTCTGAGGCTGTAAATCTTTACAGGAGCAGAAAGCCTCATCTTTCTCCCAGGAAGCAGCTGGTAGTTTCGAACTGCTGATCTTGCAGTTCGCAGCCCCATTTGTAACCACTACCAATACTGGCTTTTAATTCTTTCACATTTGTACCACAAACTTTATTCTTTTGGCAGTCACTGGTACTTTCAATATTCTTTTCCAACACCACAACTCAAATGCTTGAATTCTTCTATGGTCTTCCTTAGAACTTTCACATGCATATGAGGTGATTTAAAATACCGTGACTTGGATCATCCTCAAGCTGATAACTTTGCTCTTGAACATTTTACAAGGTCCTGTGCAGCAGATTTGTCTAATGCAATACATTGTTTGATATCTTGACTGCTGCTTGCAAGAGTGTTGATTGTAGATCCAAGCAAAATGAAGCCTTTGACAACTTCAATCTTTTCTCCATTTATCATGATGTTATTTATCATGTGAAGAATTGTGTTTTCTTTATATTGTGGTGCAATCCATACTAAAAGCTGTCATCTTTGATCTTCATTAGTAAATATTTTAGGTCTTCTTTAATTCCAGCAAGCAAGCCTATATCAGCTGCTTATCATAGGTTGTTAATGAGTCTTCCTCCTATCCTGATGCCACATTCTTCTTTATGTAATCCAACTTCTCCGATTATTTGCTTATCATACAAATTGAATAAGAATAATGAAACAATACAGTCTCCCCGGTGCACACCTTTCTTGATTTTAAACCATTCAATGTCCTCTTGTTCTAGTTGAGCAACTGCTTCTTGGGCTATGCACAAATTCCTCATGGGAACAATTAAGTGCTCTGGAATACCCATTCTTTGCAATGTTATTCATAGTTTGTCATGATACACACAGTCAAAAGTCTTTGAATAGTCACTAAAGCACAAGTAAACATCTTTCTGGTAGTCCCTGATTTTGGCCAAGATCCACCTGACATGAGCAATGATATCCCTAGTTCAACGTCCTCTTCTTAATCCAACTTGAATTTCTGGCAGTTCTGTGTCCAAGTACTGTTGGAGCCATTTCTGAATAATCTTCCAAAAATTTTTAGCTGCATATGATATTAATGATATTGTTCTATGATTTCTGTATTCTATTGTGTCACCTCTCCTTGGAATGGGCACAAATCTGGATCTCTTCCAATTGGTTGGTCAGGTAGCTTCTTCCAAATTTTTTGGCATAGATAAGTGTCTCCAGTGTTTCATCAGTTTTGTTGAAAGATTTCCATTTCTATTCCATCAATTCATGGAGACTTGGTTTTCATTAGCATAGCTGAGATTTCTTCCTGCAGTACTGTTGGTTCTTGACCATATGTTACCCCTTAAAATGCCTGAACATTGACCATTCATTTCTTTTTGGCACAATGACTCTGCGTATTCCTTCCATCTTTGTTTGATGCTTTCAGCATCATTGCATATTTTGCCCATAGAACCCTTTAATACTACAAGATGAGGCTTGAATTTTTCTTCAGTTCTTTTAGCTTGAGAAATGCTGACCGTGTTCTTCTCTTTTGGTTTTCTAACTCCAGATCTTTGTACATTTCATTATAATACTTGACTTTGTCTTCTTGAGCTGCCCTTTCACATGTTCTGTTCAGCTGTTTTACTTTATCGTTTCTTCTATTCGCTTTAGCATCTCTATGCTGAAGAGCAAGTTTCAGAGTCCCTTCTGACATCCATTCTGGTCTTTACTTCCTTTCCTCTGTTTATTTATTAAGTTTTTATTGTGAATTATGTGATAGTTTACATGGGACAACATTAGCTTTACATTCATCCTATTGTA
>NW_006408571.1:16621446-16622651 GCF_000296735.1 Chrysochloris asiatica | reverse complement strand
GGTGGCTTGCAGCTTCCTTGTTATTCTTCATATAGCATAATATTCCATTGTGTGTATGTACCAGAGTTTGTTTATCCATTCTTCAATTGATGGGCACTTAGGCTGTCTCCAACTTTTTGCTATTATAAATAGTGTTGCTATGAATATTGGAGTGCATATATCTACTCGTGTTATGGCTCATATTTCTTTTGGGTAAATACCAAGTAGAGGAATTGCAGGATCATAAGGTATTTCTATTTCCAACCTTCTGTTGTTGTTGTTGTTGTTGTTAAGTACCGTGAGAAGATGCTGTATTGCTTTCCAGAATGGTTGGACCATTTTGCAATCCAACCAGCAATGTAGGAGGGTCCCAGTCTCTCTGTATCCTCGCCAGAATTTATTGTTCTCTACTTTTTTTAATCTTTGCTGTTATTGCTGGTGCGAGATGATATCTCATTGTTGTTTTGATTTGCATCTCTCTAATGACTAGTGATTGTGAACTTTTCTTCATATATTTATTGGCTGCTCAGATCTCTTCCTTGGTGAAGTGTCAGTTCATGCCCTGTGACCATTTTTTTAATTGGGTTGTTTGCCTTTTTCTTGTAGAGGTGTTGTAGTTTCCTTGTCTTTGCAAAAAAAATTTTCCCATTCTGTGGGTTCCTTTTTTACTCTTTTGGTGAAGTCTTTTGATGCACATAAGTTTTTAATTTTTATTATTCCCAGTCATCTATTTTGTCTACTTTTGTTTGTGTAATTTTCAAAATGTTTGGTAGTGTGTGTGTGCCCTATATTAGAGCCCTCACATTTGTTCCTGTTTTTTCATTGATGGCCTTTATAATTCTGGGATTCACATTTAAGTCTTTATTCCATGCTGAGTTGGTTTTTGTATAAGGCGTGAGGTAAAGGTCTTGTTTCAATCTTTTTCATATCGCTTTCCAGTTCTGCCAACACCATCTGTTGAAGAGACTATCTCCTCCCCATGAGATATATTTAGGCACTTTGTCAAAAATCAATTGGCTATATGTGGACGGGTTAATTTCTGCATATCTCGATTCTGTTCCATTGATCAACGTTTATCTGTCATTGTATCAGTACCAGGTTATTTTGACCACTGTAGCCGTGTAGTAAAATTTGAAATCAGAGAATGAGAGGTTTCCAACCTTATTCTTCTTCTTAAGCAGTGCTTTGCTTATCCTGGGTCTCTTTCCTTTCTATATAAAGTTTGT
>NW_006408571.1:16612952-16620467 GCF_000296735.1 Chrysochloris asiatica | reverse complement strand
TACATTTAGATTGCATGTTTGTTCAATTTTAGGCTGAAGAAGTTGGTTGTTATGGTTAAATGCCGTCAAGTCATTTCTAACTCATAGCGATCCTGTATAGGCTTTCTGAGGTGACTTTTAAAAAATCTTCTCTGCTGCAGAAAGCCTCATCTTTCTCCTTTGGAACGGCTGGTGGGTTGAACTGTGAACCTTGTGGTTCACAGTTCAGTGCATATCATCCTCACTGTCTTTAGTGGTTGGTGTGTAAGTTTGCATAATAGTGATATTAACTGGTCTTCCTTATAGGCATATGGGTATTATCCTATCACAGACAGCATTGTACTTCAAGATAGGTCTTGAAATGTACTGTTTAATGATGCATGCTATGCCAGTCCTCTTGAATTTATCATTCCCAGCATAGCAAACCATATGATTGTCAGATTCAAAGTGGCTAATACCAGTCCACCACAGCTAATGCCTAGTATATGGATCTTTATGTTCCACTTCATTTTTGACAACTTTCAATTTTCCTAGATTCATACTTCATACATTCCATGTTCAGATTATTAATGAATGTTTGCAGCTGTTTCTCCTAAATTTCAGTTGTGCCCCATGAGCAAATGAAGATACCTGAAGTTTTTTTTCCATTTGTGTCATCACAATCAACTTTACTTTGAGGTGGCAGTTCTTCTCCAGTCACATTTTGAGTGCCTTCCTACCTCAAGGGCCCATCTTCTGGCATGATATCTGATAATATACTGGTGCTATTCAGAATGTTTTTGTCTTCTGGTACTGTATCTGACAATGTTCTGCTGCTGTCCATAGCGTTTTCAGTAGCTAAAGATTCAGAAGTAGTTTGCCTCTCCTTCTTCCTAGTTTGTCTTATTCTAGAAGCTCCATTGAAATCTGTCCATCATAGGTGACCCTGCTGGTATTTAAAATACTGGTGGCATAGCTTCCAGCATCACAGCAACATGCAAGCCACCACAATTAACAAACTGAGAGATGAACAACTAGCAGGTGGTTTCATTAGGAGGTTGAATTTGAGGTATGTAAGGAGACTTGCGGGCAGTAACAATATTTGCATTTTAACAGGGAACACCGACTAAAGCTGAAGAAATGAAACTCAAATTGCGAAATTCCAGAAGCTAACCAGTATGAAGATTTCTTTGGCATCCCTGAAGTTGCACCAGGGGCTCCTTAGTATCTGTAACAGTGTACATCGGTGGTGTTGGACAGACTGCAGCTCTTGAATGCTAGGCTGAGGAGTTTGCGCTGTGGTCTCCAGACTAATGGAAGAATTACCTACAAAAGCTAGGGGATTTAGAATGGAATCCTTGGCATTCTTTGCATGTGCAGGGCTGGCTAGGCAAGGAGGTACTCAGAAGAAAAACACAGGACCCTTTGCCCTCCTCCTGCACTTAGGCAAAGAGCAGAATTAGGATGAGGTCAGCTGAGTGATCTTGTTTTTGTGCTTTTCCTTTGGGCTTTAGCATCCAATCTGCCATAGTGCAGGGAGCTTAAGACACAGGCGCTCAGGAGGCTGGACAGTAAGCCCCAGTCACTGCCTGTGCTTTGGGGGGCTATTATGTGCAAACAAGTCTGAGATAGGGTATTTAAAAAGGCAGGGATTTACCTTTCCACCTGGGAACCCACACAAGCCTGTATCATTGGAAGAAGCTCCTCCCAGCTTGCTCCTCCAGATCTCACTGGAGCCAACGCACTGGCAGGCCAGGTCCCCAGGCAGTTGGAGGCTGCCACTGTCAAGCTGCATTGGTGGAGAGAGGCAGGGGCTGGGAACAGGAGCCTGACTCTGCCCCTAATGAACTCTCTGAACTTGGACAAACCCAGTCCCCTCTCTGAGTCTTGGTTTCCTCATTTCCCGCCTTGTGTACCACCAATGGCAGGTGTGAGCATTAAAGAATATGTGTAGAAGGGTTTTGCAGTGTAACAGAGATCATTGTCTTTATTAGAAGAGAAAGCTAGAAAAAGCAGAGGATGCATGGCAATGCTTGAAAATGTGAATGGTGGCTTGGTTATGTGATAACCCTAAGAAATGATTACAAAATGATAAGGGATAGTAATGACATTTTGATTAGTTTTTAAAAATTGGCTTTATATTTTAAATGCACATTGAAATATTGATGTATAAAATGAAGTGATGTCTGAATTATGCTTCAAAATATGGACAGGGTGAAGTGTGTGGGGATAAGGATGAAACAAGATTGGCCGTGAGTTGGTTGATGAGACTGGATAATAGGTCTCAGGGGTTCATGATCCTATTTTGTCTATGTTTCTGTAAGGTTACAGTCTTCCACAGGAAAGGCTAAGACAAAGAATGACATGGCGAGTCATCTGATCTGTCTTAAACATTTAATAGCTGTGTGGTCCAGGGCAAGTCATGTCACCTCTCTGAACCTTTTAACTGTTAAATGGATATACTACTACTATTAATACCTGGCGTCCTGGTGTGGAGCTGTGTGAACTACAAGGTTGGTTTGAACTGCAAGGTCAGTGGTTCAACTTCATCCGCCACTCCTCAGAAACCTTATACAGGGTCGCTATGAGTTGGAACAGACTCAACGGCACTTAACAACAATAACCATACCTACTTCATAGGGTTCTCATGAATATCATGTTATAATGTGTGTCAAATGCTTAGCCCACACTTGGCACACAGCAAGTACATGGTAAATCTTGATTCTTTTCCCAGAGATTTTCATCAATCATCATCTATCACTCGACAGCCCTGTGGAATGCAGCCAGACACTCTGGGCTCTGTCCCCTCAGGTGGAGGGGCAGGCCAGTTGTTCCCCAAGGCCCCAGCTCTATCTATGGACTTTGACTGTTTCTTCAGCATTGATTCTGCATTCAGTATGCTGGGGCTCCGCTGGTGGAGGAAAAGGGACCTGATGTGGTGATCTTCCCACCCCCACCCCCAGTCCTCCTTCCCATCTAGGAGGAAGGAGAACAGTGGAGGATGTCTTTGGACTGATTATCTTCTCTGTGTTGATCATTCAGGCTTACAACCACCCTGACCAAAAGCAGCAACCTTGGTACTGTCAAGTCATTGCCAATGCACTGTGAACCCTTGTATTACAGAACATAAACTCCATAGGGTTTTCTTGTCTGCAGTCTTTATGGAAGCAGATTGTGAGATTTTTCTTACATGGTGCCACTGGACAAGGGGACAGGAGAGATTAAGAAACTTGCAATCAGTTGCATAGCTAGTGAGTGAATAGGAGAGAGGAGGGAAGGAAGAAGAGGGAGTAGCAGTAGAGGGAAATGAAAAACAAAAGGACTCCGGGGGAATGGAGGAGAGGATGAACAAGACTGAGAGAGGCATCAAGGGGCATGGGGTGAGCAGAAAGTGTTAGGGGAGCAGAAGCTGGCAGTGCTCTTCTTCCCTTCTCCACCTGGTTCTTCAGGTGTGGAAGCGTTCCCAACTCCCTCACCCATTGATTGGCTCCTTGTTGTTGTTAAATAGTGACGCTGCACAGGGTTTCCTAGGCTGCAAATATTTAAGGGAGCAGAAAGCCTCATCTTTCTCCTGCATAACAGCTGGTAATTTCTAACTGCCTACCTTGAGGTTAGCAGCCCAATTTGTAACCACTATGCTACCAGCGCTCCTTGTTTTTGTTGTTAAGTGCCGTAGAGTAGGTTCTGACCCATAGCGACCCTGTATAGGGTTTCCGAGGAGCAACTGGTGAGCTTGAACCGCCAACTTTGTAGTTGTAGTCAAACTGCTTTGTAGTCTGGCGCAATAACCTACACCAGAGCTCCTTCTTGTTGTTGTTAAGTGCCGTCGAGTCAATTCTGACCCATAACGACCCTGTTTTTTAGGGTTTCCAAGGAGCAGCTGGTGAGCTTGAACCACCGTCCTTGCAGTTCAAACGGCTTTGCAGTCTGACGCATTAGCCCACAGTGCCACACAGAGCTCCGTAGGAGGCTGGAATTGAAATCAACTCAACTCTTTTGGGGTCTCTCTCTTCCCTGCAATCGGAGGCCAGTCAGCACTGCGAGGTAAGGACAGCACCCTGGCCACGCCCCATGACTGAGACTGGGCGTGGTCCTCACACAGATCTCTGCTTGATGCTGGGTTGGTTCCCCATCCCTCAACCCAAACTTCTGTCCTTTAGGTGACTGTTCTCACTGAACAGGAACCTCCTAGTGTTGCAAAGGCAACAGCTAGCTTGGGATCTGACATGAAGAATCAGACTTGGGAAGGTCTCTCTTGGGGTAGAACCTGACACATAGTGGAACATCTTTTGGGACCAGCCCTAGGCAGGCATCCAGGGCCTCCCAAAAAGTGTGAGATGAGGAACCTGCCCACAAATGCTCAGAGTGGTTTGGAGTCTTACCTTGGAGAGACAAGACTAATGTATATGAAATCCTTATAGATTGATCTGTGGCATTCAAATTAATTGAAGCAGCATGCCCAGGAGACCTGCTGTTAGAACCTCAGGGAAACCCAGCTTTACCACTCACCAGCTGTTTGATCGTGGAACAATCCCATGTAATCTGTAAAATGCAGATCACACCACCAGCACCTGCTCTAAGGTGCTGTTTGAGCATCATATGGGATGATGACTTTGAAAACACTTTGTGAACTCTGGTGCACAGTGAGGGGTTATTCCTTGGTCCCTGTGTTGGCAGATGTAGAACTTTGTTCTCTGTTGGGTTTTAGTTTTATTCCTGAATAAACAACACAAGATACCACCAATGAGGAAAGTCCTTAGACCTTCTCTAAGCCACTTTTGAACATTTTATCCCTGACCTTATTCAGTGTCCATTGTGAGAAGACAATATGAGGGAAAGATACATCTTCCTTTTTCTTTTTTAAAGCTTTTTTATTGTGAATTAAGTGAAGATTTATAGAGCTGGTAATCAGTTTACATTCAACTAATCATATGTTGTTGTTAGGTGTCATTGAGTCGGTAGTGACTCATGGCAATCTTACACTCTACAGAACGAAACCCTGCCCGATCCTGGGCCAACCTCACCATTGTTGTCACGCTTGAGCCCATTGATGCTGCCACTTTGCCAATCCATCTCGTTGGGGCTCTTCTTCTGTTTTTTTGACCTTCCACTTTATGAAACATGATAGCCTTCTCCAGTGACTGGCCCCTCTTGACAATATGTCCAAAGTATGAGAGACGAAGTTTGGCCATCCTGGCCTCTAAGGAGCACTCTAACTGCACTTCAAGAAGAAGTGAAGAACTAATAAGAACTAATCATATACTTTATTATTTTACAATGATTACAAACCTCTCGATGTAACATCGCTGATCCCATTTCCTCCCTGTGATTCTTGTGTCCATTCCTCCGTCTTCCCCAACCCTTCTGAATTTTGTCCTTAGGTGAATGCTGCCCTTTTCTTCTCAAATGGCTGACCAGTCTATAGTGTGCATACCTCCCCAGTGTTGTTATCCCCCTATATGCCTATCTACTGCTTGGCTGAAAACTGAGCCACAAGAGTGAGTTTAGTTTTAGACCTGAAGGGTGGTAAAGGGCCATAGTCTTAGGTTTCCTCCAGTCTCTTTGTGACCAGTGAGCCTGGCTTTGTTTTTTAAATAAATTTGAGTTTTGTTCCACATATTCTCCCACTCTATGCAGGACCTTCTAATGTAATCCTCTTAAAAGAAGTTGTTAGTGGTAGCCTGGCACCATCTAGTTCTTCTGGTCTCATAACCATGAAGACTGATGTTCACATGGTTTGTTAGTCCATTAGACTAGTTATTTCCAAGCATCTTCAGTTTTCATCACTCTTCTTTCTTCTGCAGAGGGAGAGACCTTAGTTATACCTTAGATGGCTGCTCATGAGCTTTTAAGATCCTAGTCACTACTTACCAGAGTAGGATGTAGAACATTGTCTTTGTAGACTGTGTTATGCCAGTTGACCATGGTTTCCCCTGAGATTATGATCCAGAACCCCAGGACCAGCAACTCATGCTTTCACAAGGTGTTTGGTAGTGTCTTAAATGTTTTCAGAATTTCATTCTCTGTGTGCTCCATCAGATTCATGGATATGTTTGTAGAGAAGGTAAATAACCATGTACAAATATCCTCTGGCAAACCTAAATAGATTTGTGGGTCTATTCCCACTCTCCCTTCCACAGCTGGTTAGCCTGTATCTATTCATGTATCTACCCACAGATCACTGTGATTGCAGGATTTTTTATATAACAATACTTATCTCTATTCTCTTTAACTCTTACACTCCTCCCTGTGTCTTCTCCTGCAACTATCATTCATCAGCCCACCTCCCTTTTGTTGTGTATTGCCTTCCCTGTCACCAAGTTAGCACATCTACCCTCTAGCCAATGAATTATGCACTTGCTGTTGTTTTTTTTGTTTTGTTTTTTAACTTTGCAATAGTGAAGTTGGCCCAGGATCTGGCAGTGTTTCATTCTGCTGTGTATAAGGTTGCTATGGGTCGGTATCAACTCGACAGCACCTAACATCAACAATAAAATTAATGCTGGGTGAGATGGTATCTCATTCTTGCTTTGATTTGCATCTCTCTAAGGTCAGCAGTTCAAAACTACCAGCTGGTACACAGGAAAAAGTTGAGGCTTTCTGTTCCCGTAAAGATTTACAGCCTCGGAAACCCTGTACAGGGTCGCTATGAGTCAGAACTGATGCCACGGCACATAACCACCACCACCAAGGAGTCCTGGTGTGGCACTGTGGGTTAATGTGCTGAACTGCAAGGTTGGTTTGAAGAGCAAGGTCAGCGGTTCGAGCTCACCAGCTGCTCCTTGGAAACCCTATACAGAGTCGCTATGAGTGGGAACCAACTCAATAGCACTAAACAACAATAATGGCTAATGCATTCCTGGTATGGTAGGATAAGCACTGAACTGTTAACCTCAATGTTGGCAGTTCAAACCCGTCAGTCACTTCTTGAAAACCCTATATAGGGTTACTATGAGCCAGGGCCTACTCAATGGCGCTTAGCAACAACAATGACTAATGTTCTCAAACATTTCTTCATGTTTGTTGGCAGCCTGAATGTCTTCTTTGGTGATATGTCTCTTCATGGTCTCTGCCCATTTTTAAATTAGATTATTTGTCTTTTTCTTATTGAGGTGTTGACGTTTTCTATAAATTTTAGAGAGTCTTCGCTTGCCTGATATGTCGTTGCCCCAAATTTTTTTCCAGTAAGTTCTCTTTTTACTCTTTTGGTGAAATCATTTGATGCACATCAGCCTCTAATTTTTAGGAGATCTCAGTCATCTATTCTGTCTTCTGCTGTTTGCATGTTTGATAGTGTATGTATGCCATGTATCAGAGCCCCTAACGTTGTCTCTATTTTTCCATTGATGACCTTTAGAGTTCTAGGTTTTACATGTAGATATTTAGTTTGTGTTGAGTTCATTTTTGTATATGGTGCAAATACGGGTCTTGTTTCATTCTTTTGCAAATGGATTTCCAACACCATTGGCTAAAGAGACTCTCTTTTCCCCATTTAATGTGTTTTGTTACTTTGTCAAATATCAGCTGACTGTAGATATATAAGGGTTGTTGTTGTTG
>NW_006408571.1:16608067-16612712 GCF_000296735.1 Chrysochloris asiatica | reverse complement strand
CCTCATCTTTCTCCCGCGGAGCGGCTGGTAGTTTCGAACCGCTGACCTTAAGGTTCGCAGCCCGATTCGTAACCACTACGCTACCACAGCTCCTTAGGACTCCCTATAAGGGTAGATATATAGATTTACTGCTGGCTTCTCAATTCTGTTCCATTGATCCATGTGTCTTTTGTAGTACAAGCACCAGTATCAGGCTGTTTTGGCTACTGTGTCTGTGTACTGAGATCAGGAAGTGAGAAGCCTCCTACTTTGTTCTTCTTTCGTATTATTTTGTTTATGCAGGGTCTCTTTTCTTTCCATATGAAGTTAGCAATTAGTTTTTCCATCTCTTTAAAGTATAATGATGAAATATGGGTTGAGATTGCATTATATTTATAGATCACTTTAAGTATTGTTGACATTTTCACAATGTTAAGTTTTCCTATCCATGGTATTCCATTTTTGGAGGTTTCTTTTGGTTTCTTCTAGCAGAGTTTTGTAGGTTTCTTTGTATAGGTCTTTCGTTTCTCTGGTCAGATTTATTAATAAGTATTTCATCATTGGGATGGTTACTGTAAATGGTATTGTTTCCTGATTTCCTTTGCAGAGCTATCTTTATTAGTGTAAAGGAATCCAACAGAGTTTTGTAAATTTTTCTTGTACCTTGCCAATTTGCTGAATCTTTCAATGAATTTCAATAATTTTCTTGCTGAGTCTTTGAGATTTTCTATGTTTAGGATAATATCATCTGGAAATAGAGTTTTACTTCTTCTTTGCCTACTTGAATGCTTTTAATTTCCCTTTCTTGTTTCATAGCTCTGGCTGAGACACAATATTAAATAGGAGTGGTGATAAAAGGCATCCTTGTCTGGTCCCTATTCGCAAGGGGAATGCTTTAAGTTTCTCTCCAATGAAAGTAATATTGGTTGTTGATTTTCTATAAAAGCCTTTAATTATGTTGAAGAATTTCCCCTATATTCCTACTTTTGTTGGGTGTTTTTTATCAGGAATGGGTGATGGATTTTGTTAAATGTCTTTTCTGCATCAATCAATATGATCATATGGTTCTTTTCTTTTGCTTTACTTATATGTGGTATTTTATGTTGATTGAGTTTCTGATACTGAACTATCCTTATATACCTGGCATGAATCCCACTTGGTCATGATGTATTATAATTATTTTTTAATGTTTTGTATTCTGTTAGCTGGAATTTTGTTGAGAAGTTTTGTATCAATGTCTTTGAGGGATATTGTTGTCTTTGCCTCCTGTTGGTACAGGATTATTTATTTGTTCTGTCATCCAGTCGTTTTAAACCAGGATGTTATTCAATTTTCATTTGTTTATTTATTTATTTTAAGGTTTTTATTGTGGATTGAGTGAAAGTTTTCAGGGCACATCATCGGTTTCACATTGAAACATTCATATACCTTGTTTCATTACATTGATTATAATCCCCTCCACATACCATCAGTTAACAGAGTTTCTCTCTATCCTCTTTAGCTTTTTTTTTTGGGAAAAACTTTGCCTTTTTGGAATTTACAGTCTCGGCTTTTAGGGAAGGTTTTTACATTTATCTGTGGGTATCCAGGGCTCATGTATGGAATTACTAACCAGCATAACTGAATAATCAGATAAGGGACATTTTGCTATGTCATTTGTTTATTTTTCTCTTGATCTTCCTGTTATTGAATTCTAATTTTATAGCATTGTAATCTGAGACGATGCTTTGTACTATTTCTATGCTTTTAAATTATTGAGGCTTGAACTTGTAGCAAGATGGCGGATTAGGCAGGCATGCTACATGGATCCTCTATAATTAAGATACAGATACTAAATTAAAATAGATACAGATGAAAATCCTGGAACTCTGAACTTCAGAGGAAAGATTAGAGAAGTGGATTGAATGCTTTCTGGAAGAAGCTCAGCAGGGATGGTGAGAAAAGGAGACTGACTAGTGAATGGCTGGCCGGAAGATCATCGTGAACTTCTGTGAGCAACTTTGGTGACAGAAGGAGGCCTGGCAGAGCAGATTCACACAGGCGACAGGAAAGGTGCAATTGTTTCTTTTTCTCCACATTCTCCTGGTGACCAGAGGTGTGGCCAGCTCCCAACCTTATCTACCCCCAGCACAGACCCTGCTCTCCAGGAGTTCTGAACCATGTGGTTGTGAGCCACACTAAGGTGAGGCAGGGCTGGCTGGGCTACTTTGGTGCCTGGACTCAGGTGGGCTCAATTCTAGACCACAGATTCCTCAGTCACCAGACAAGCATTAGTCTAGCAGGAACCCTCATAACCAGCCACCCTGCCCCCAGCTGCCTTGTGGTCCTAAAAGACACTGAAAGCAGCTATATTGAGGGCCTCTAAGAATTACTTCTAAGGAGCTCTGATAGCATAGTGGTTGCAAATTGGGCTGTGAACCTCAGGCTCAGCAGTTCTAAACTACCAGCTGTTCCATGGGAGAAAGATGAGGCTTTCTGCTCCCGTAAAGATTTATAGCCTCAGAAACCCTGTACAGGGTCACTATGAGTTGGAGCTGACTCCATGGCACATTACAACAACAACAAGAATCACTTCTGATTTGAGTGTCTTGAACACAGCTAACATTTAGGCCTCTAGAAACTCCATCTAGGACCAGGGATTCTGCTGTCACTTCCCTCCCACACCCATCTCCTGAGCTCCTGGACTGGAAGGCACCCTCCTGAGTTTTAGCTTCTCTGGGTCCCAACAGCTACACTGGGCATTTTTTTAGGTTTCTTTTTGTTGTTTTTGTTTGTTTATTCTTTCTTTTCTTACTTCTCTTTCCATTCCCTTGAATTTTATCCTTTCCATTTTTGCATTTGTGTTTCCTTCTCTGCTTCTCATTTCTCCTCCTACTATTCTTTTTTCTTTTCATCTTTCTTCTGGTCTACTCTCGTTTTCATATTCCTTCTCTGTGTTTCTTAAAATGCTTTAAAAATGTCTTCCTTTTCTTTTCTATCTTATTTTTCTCTTCTATAGCCCCATTGTTCTGTTCCTCTTTTCTCTTTTTAGTTATCATATTCTTTTTCTCTGGTTGCTGCCCATTTTTAGTTATTTATTTTCTCCTTTATCATTTTCTGTTTTCATTGTTGGTTGCTTGTTTGTTTATTCTATTTTGTTTTTTTGCTTGTGTGTGTGTGTGTTGTGGTTTATCCACATCCCCACTTGTAAGGAAACAGCAACTGTTTCTACACAACCCAGCCACAACCATTTTCTGTGCAGCTCCAATGACTGGGCAGAAGTCACCAGTTTAACCCACCCTAAACTGAAGTGCATGAATGATGAATGAAGAATGGTGCACACACTTCCATTCTCTAACTATACCTACAGGAGACAGTCGGTGAACGCCTAAGAACACATCAACATACAATAATCAATTAAATACAAACACAACAACAGGCAGTTTTAGCTAACAGGAAGAAATAAGAGAGAATGGCTCAAACAAATGACCAAGATGCAGCTCCAGAAAATGTTTCTGAGAAAGAAAAGGTAGTAGAATTAACTGAAGAAGAATTCAAAAGAATGATATTTAGCTAATTGCAAAAAATTGACAGAGGAAAGATTGAGAAAACACGGAAGAAAACTTTAGAAGAATTCAGGGAAACCCTGCAAGAACAAATAGGCAAAATAAATGCAAATTCTGAAACAATAAAAAGCCTGAAATTAGAAATCCAGAAGATTAATACTAAGACTTCAAAAATACATAGAAAGGGCAAAGGCGTAGGTTCAAAGCAATGAAACCCAGAATTAGTAAGTTTGAAGATAAGTCTCTTGATACTAGTATGCTAGAACAATCAGGGGGGGAAAATGAAATGATCCAAAGAAAGCCTATGAGTTATGTTAGATATCATGAAGAGTGGTAATTAACAAGTGATCAGAATTCTAGAACACAATAGACAATTAAAAACAAAGAAAATTGTCAAAGAGTTGTTGGAAGAAAATTTTCCTAACATCATGAGAAATGGAAGATAAGCATATAAGAAGCTTAACAAACCACAAACAGGATAGATCTCAAAATTAAGTCACCAAGATGTATCATCATCAAACTTTCTAAAACCAAAGACAAGGGAAGGATCCTGAGGGTAGCTGGGGGGAAATTGAAAAGATACTTACAAAGGAGAACCAATAAGACTAAGCTATGATCTCTCAGAAGAAACAATACAGGCTAGAAGGCGATGGGATAACATATACAAAACTCTGAAAGAAAAATAATTTGTAACCAAGAATCATATAACCAGTAAAGGAAGCGGAAAATATTTATTGGTCCCTGGCCTACTCTGCAAAGTAGACATTTACTTGTGATAGAAAGGAATATTGATAATTACACTGACTATAAATGGCTTAAATGCACCAGCCATGATACAGAGAGTAGTAGAATGGATAAGAAAACAGTATCCTCCTAAATGCTGTCTATAAGAGAAACATTTTACACACAAAGACAGAAATAGACTAAAAATCAATGGATGGAAAATTATTTCAAGCTAATGGCAATGAAAATGAGCAAGAAAGGCAATTTTAAATCTGATAAAAATCTCCTTTAAACCAAAAAAAAAAAGGCAGGCTAACCAAGGGATCAATTGAACAAGAAGATATAACCATATCTATGCCACCAATGAAAGAGCCACAAAATACATACATCAAACGAAT
>NW_006408571.1:16600834-16607512 GCF_000296735.1 Chrysochloris asiatica | reverse complement strand
TTCCATGAGTGTTGATCAGGGATCCAGGCAAAATGAAGTCTTTAACAACTTCAATCTTTCCTTCATTTATCATGATGTTACTAATTGGTCTAGTTTGAGGATGTTTGTAAACATTGATGTACAACCCATAATGAAGGCTGTGTCTTTGATCTTCATCAGTATTTTGAATCCTTTTCACTTTCAGCAAGCAAGGTTGTATCATCTGCATAATTCAGGCTGTTAATGAGTCTTCCTTCCATCGTGATGCTGTGTTCTTCTTCATATAATCCAGTTTCATAGATTATTTGCTCAGCATACAGATTAAACAAGAATAATTAAAGAATACAACCCTATTACACACCTTTCCTGATTTTAAATCATTCAGTGTCTTCTTGTTCTGTTTGAATGACTGCCTCTTGGTCTATGTACAGGTTCTTCATGATTATGATTAAGTGTTCTGGAGTGTCTATTCTTCTCAATGTTACCCAGAGCTTGTCATGAGCCACACAGTTGAACCCACTGTTTTCAACAATGATATCCCTCATTCCATGTCCTCATCTGAATCTGGCTTGAACTTCTGAAAGTTCCCTGTCAATGTACTATTGCAGCCATTTTAAAATTATTTTCAGCAAAATTTTACTTGCATGTAATGTTAATAATATTGTTCAATGATTTCTGCATACCATTGACTCACCTTTCTTAAGAATCTGCACAAATATGGATCTTTTCCAATCAGTTGTCTAGGTAGCTGTCTTCCAAATTTATTGGCAAAGATGAGTGAGTGCCTCCATATTACATCAGTTTGTTGAAAGATTTAAATTTGAATTCCATCAATTCCCAAAGCCCTGTTTTCTTGCCAATGCTGTCAGTGTACCTTGGACTCCTTCCTTCAGCACTATTGGCTCTTGATCATATACTACCTCTTGAAATGACTAAACATTGACTATTTCTTTTTAGTACAGTGACTGTGTATTTCTTGCATCTTTTTATGCTTTCTGCATCAATCAATATTTTGCCCAAAGACTCCTTCAATATTGCAAGTCAAGGCTGGCATTGTTTTTTCTTCAGTTCTTTCAGCTTGAGAAATGTTTCCCTTTTGGTTTCCTAATTCCACATCTTCTTGAGCTGCCCTTTGAAATTTTCTGTTTAGCTCTTTTACCTCCTCATTTCTTCTGTTTGCTTTAGCATCTCTATGCTGGAGCTCAAATTTTAGCATTTCTTCTGACATTCATTTTTGTCTTTTCTTCTTTCTTGTCTTCTTAAATGACCTTTCCCCTCTTTACTTAATGATGTTCTTGATGTCATCCCACAACTCTTCTGGTCTTTAGTCTAATGAATCAAATCTGTTTACAACATTGATCTCAAACAGTATTAGTCCATTTATGATAGACTAATTTCACTCAGCATAATGTATTCCCGGTTCAACCATGTTGTGAGGTGTTTCACAGATTCCTCATTCTTCTTCAATGTTTTGTAGTATTCCATTGTGTGTATGTACCAAAATTCGTTTAGTCATTCTTCTGTTGATAGGTATTCAGGTTGTCTTCATCTTTTTGATTTGTCTCTTATAGACAGCCTATTGAAGGATCTTGTTTTCTTATCCATTCTTCTCTCTGGGTCTCTTGACTAGTACATTTAATTCATTTGCATTCAGTGAAATTATCAATAGGTATGAGTTAGTTGCTGTCATTTTCCACAAAAGACCTATACAAAGAAAACCTGTACAAAGAAAAGAGACCTGCAGAAATGTTAGACTATAACATGGATAGGGAGACTTAACATTGTGAAAATGTCAACACCACCCAAAGCAATCTATAGACATAATGCAATCCCAGTCCAGATTTCATCATCATTCTTTAAAAAGATGGAAAAACTTGTCACTAACTTTATATGGAAAGGAAAGATATTGTGGATAAGCAAAGCATTATTAAAAAAGAAGAGCAAAGTAGGATACTTCTTACTTCTTGATCTCAAAATACTACACAGCCACAGTAGTCAAAACAGCTTGGTATTGGCACAACAAAAAACACATCGATCACTGTAACAGAGTTGAAAACCCAGCAGTAAATCCATACAACTATGGTCAGTTGAGCTTCAACAAAGGTCCAAAATGCATTAAATGGGGACGATATTGTCTCTAATAAATGATGCTGACAAAACTGGAAATCCATTTTCAGAAAAATGCAACAAGATCTGTATCTCACACCATATACAAAAATGAACACAACATGGATTAAAGACCTACATGTAAACCCTAGAAGTATAAAGATCATCAGTGAAAAACTAGGGACAAACTTAGGGGCTCTGATACATGGCATACATACACTATTAAACATAACTGAAAATACACAAATAGCAGAAGACAAAATAGAGAACTGGGACCTCCCAAAAATTAGACACATGTGTGTATTAAAGGATTTCATCAAAAGAGTAAAAGGAGAACCCACAGACTGGGAAAAAGAGTTTGGCAATGACATATCAGACAAAGGACTACTCTCTAAAATTTGTAAAACACTTCAGTGCCTCAATAAGAAGGAGACAAACAATCCAATTTAAAAATGGGCAAAGGATTTGAACAGACACTCCACCAAAGAAGACACTCAGATGGCCAACAAACATATGAAGAAATGCTTGTGATCATTAACCATGAGAGAGATGCAAATCAAAACAACAGTGAGATATCATCTCACACCAGCATTAATAGTAAAGTTCAAAAAAACAGAAAACAATAAATTCTAGCAAGGTGTGGTGAAATTGGGCCCCTCCTACACTCCTAGTGGGACTGCAAAATGGTGCAGCCACTATGGAAAATGGTATGGTGCTTTCTCGAAAAGTTGGAACTAGAAATACTGTATGATCCAGCAATTCCTCTTAGTATACATCCTCAAGAAATGAGAGTTATGTGCCCATGTTCATTGTAGCACTATTCACAATAGCAAAAAAGGAAGAGAGACTAAATGACTATCAACAGAAGAATGGTTAAACAAACTTTGGTAGATATACTCAATGGAACACTACACAATGTAGAGATGAGTAAACACACTTCACAACAAGGATGAATCTGGAGGACATTATGCTGAGTGAAATTAGTCAATCACAAAAGGACAACTATTGTATGAGACCACAATTGTAAAAATTTAAGAAGAGGTTTTCTTTGTAGAAGAAACATTGTGATGGGGGAGGGTGGATGGGAACTTATTCACAGGCTAGAAGATAGACACATGCTAACATGGGTGACTTGTTGTTAAGTGCTGGGCAGGCAATATATAACAAAAGGGAGATTGGCAGAGGAAAGATAAAGGCAGCGAGAGACACAGGAAAGCAAGCAAGAGTTAAAATGAATAAATGTGGTGGCTATGTGCTGTGGAGCTGGTTCTGACTCACAGCAACCCTGTATAGGGTTTCTGAGGCCATTAATCTTTATGGGAGCAGAAAACCTCATCTTTCTCCCGCACAACCGTTGGTAGTTTCCAACAGCTAACAGATTAGCAGCCCAACTCATACCCAACCCATGACGCTACCAGAGCTCCTTAACGTGAATAAAGGTAAATGCTGTTAACTGATGGTACATGGAAGGGATTGGAATCATTGTAATGAAGGACGTGGTTTGTTGAATGTAAAACTGATGATTTGCTTTGTAAACCACTCAATTCACAATAAAAAGTTGTTGTTGTTTTTAATTTACTGAGGCTTGCTTTTAGTCTATCATCTTTACAGGAGCAGATCCCCAGGTTTTTCTTCCACAGAACTGCTTGTGGGTTCAGACGTTTTGATTGGCAACTGAACACGAACTGTGATGCTGCCAGGGATCCTTGTATTATTACAAGCTGCCAGCAGATAAACCCATGTGTTAAAGAGTGACTTGTTACAGTAATACAGAGATAACTGAATTATTATTACACAGAGAGAGCTGACATTGGGAATGATGAATTTCAGGGTATTTTGCACTACTCAAGTACAGATTTTCTGGACAAGTTTGAAGTAATGAATGACCACATCTTTAAGTGGTCCGGCTTCTAGGCCCACTGGTCGTCAGGAGCTGGCAGGATCATCTGAGAGTAGCCTTCAAAGCCAGACCCAGCTTATCTGGGTTAAGGATTAGATGAATGGACTGTAATGAGGCAGGGAAAATATATGTGCCAGTTCTCCAGAACCTTTCAGGGCTCCGACTCACAGAGACGGACTTGTCCGCACCCGCCCGCCTGCCTTTTGGGCAGATTTTTGCATTGTTCTAGAAGAAGACTCCTGCACGCAGGCTGAAACATCGTGTGCAGAAGACTGGGTCCTGGAGGCGGGAGCCACTATACCCGACGCCTCGGCTGCGCCCGGGGAGTCCCGAGCCCACCCATTATGGGTAGGTCGAGGGCAGCACTGCGCCCAAGGAGGCTGTGCCAGTGAGGCTTGGCCTCTGGCTCAGCAGCCGGATAGGACCGGCTCTGCAGCCGGGCAGGCCGCTTCAGGTACCGGGCGGTGGATGTCCGCCTTCCCGGCGGGACGCAGCCTTTCCCTGACGGGCTGGGCCTCCCTTTGTGCGCGACCCAGCACAATGTGCGTAATCCCGAAGACCTGCCCAGCAGAGGCGGGCGGGCAGGAGCGTGCTTGGCTTCCTGTCTTGTTGAATGGTTTGAATGGGCGCTGGGCCCGCTCTTAATCCCCCAGCGGCTGACTGTCCCGGCAGCGGGGCAGAGGAGGAGGGAGGGGACAGCAGCCCTCACGTCTCCACTCACGTCTCCTCTAGGGCAGGAGGCAGGTGGGGCCCCGCCCTGTGAATTCCGCCTGCCTTTCAAAGGCAAGACGCGAGACCAGCAATGGGATCTCTTGCAGGTGCCCTCTTAGAAGGTCCCGCCTTCCCCGCTCCCATAACCCCCACCCCATTTCCCTGGGACTGTCCTTGGCTGGAGATGGGTATGCTAGGGTTACAAAAGGAGAACGTCATTCAGATCCCAGCTCACCAGAACCGAGAAGCACCGAGATCAGGTTCAGTTCCTCCCCCTCCCATTTTACAAATAGGGAAACTGAGACCCATAGAGATCAGAGAGAGACAAGTCTAAGATCACATGAGTGAATGGCAAACAGAAAGTACAAAAACGAAGGTTCCTAATTTCGTTCAAGTGGTCTTTCCAGGTGGCCAGCAACTGTTTCCCAAACTGTTCCTAGGAGCATCCCCAACCCGGAGAGATATTTAGGTCTTTAGTGCTCCTCATAAAGACAGTTAAGTGACCAGGTTCGCCTGGAAAATGCCACGCATGCTCACAGCACAATGCAAAGCAAAGGCTGCGATAAGTCCCCAGGTATAAACTCAATCCATGTTAATGGAACATTTCCAAAACATATCTGCTCCCCATAAAGATTTTCAGCCTCGGAAACACTGCACTGGTCTCTATGACCTGACGGCAGTGGCTTTGGTTTGGGTTATTCCCATAAACCCTTTGTTACATAGAAGCAGTGGTCTGAAGCACACCATCTGGAAATGTTGCATTGGGTCCCGCTGTAAACATTCTGGAAGTGATTGCAAAGATGATGAGGACATTTCCGCCTAAATTCTAGTTTCTAATTCTCGAGGGGGGGGCTTGTAAAATGGGAGGGATATCTTTTTAGACTGTTGTTGTTAAGTGTTGTCAAGCCGATTCCGACTCGTAGCAACCCTGTATAGGGTTTCCAAGGAGCAGCTGGTGGGTTTGAACCGCTGACCTTTTGGTTCTCAGTCCAGGGCTGATCATACAGCACCACACCAAGAGTCTAGTCACCCAGTGATTATTGAGTATTTAGTATTAATAGATGCTTTCCACTCCAATTATTCTGGCTTAGATTCACAGCAACCCTGTGGATGGTTCTAAGAACCTCAGTTTTACCATTGTGAAACTGAGTGGCATGCTTAGGGTTAGACAGCCAATAGTGAGCAAAGCTGGTTACAAGCCCAGTTCTGTCTCCTCTTACATCCAGGGCTCTTGCTCTTCTGCCACTCTTGCCTCTCCTCTTTCCACACACTCTGATAATAAGAGCCAAAAGGGAAAAAAAACAACAAACACTCCACTCCTGATGCTCTGTGTGAACTTGGCCTAGGCCTCAGTTTCCCCATCCTTATAATGAGATGATTAGATGAGATGACCGGTTCTAGCATTTCATTTCTCATGATTACATAGTTGTGGTCCTCAGATGCAGTGGTCTGGAGGTTGCCCTATCTCAGGGGTGGGGAACATCTGGCCTTTGGGCCCTATAAGCCCACGAAATCATGTGATCTAACCTTGCCTAGGCAATCTCAGGCAGGACTCTAAATTCAATAACTCCAGGAGCTTTTTCATAGCAATATAAATTTATATTAAGTGATATTATAAATATCTAAATGGCCCTTAGCAGAACGAAGGTTTCCCACCCCTGCTCTACTGCGACACAGATTACCCCAAGGAGTTAGTACATGAGGCTGGACTTAATGTTTGCTGAAGGGATAGACCAGCAGCCTGTCTGTAAAGGCAGGGTATGTGCCAACCCACTTTGACTGGCATCTTGTCAGAGCCATGGGAAACTGCCATCTATGGCTCAAGGCTGGAGTCAGGCCCTGCATGGTGATGGTCCGCAGTAGCATGGCCTGTGTCTAACTCCTTAGTGCGTGGTGGAGAAACTTGCAAGACTGGTGAAGGTGGGGCCAGGAAGGGGGCAGCTGGGTGGTAAGAAGGTATTGCGGCATTATAGACTGGATTT
>NW_006408571.1:16555486-16600427 GCF_000296735.1 Chrysochloris asiatica | reverse complement strand
GCCCACAGGGTCTTGACCTCCTGACCGGGTCTGCACGGTCTGCATCAGATTCCCCCTTATTTATTGTTTGTTTAAGGGACACTGCCTGGATTTACTTTCAAAAGGCTGTATTTGTCATATTTTGGTTCACCAAAAAACAAGGGTCCACCTCTCCCTGCCTTTGCTTTTAGAGAAAATCTTAGTTTGGGCTTATCCCAGAAGCAGACTCTGGGATGAGGTATTTTTTAGGGACGGTGATCACAGGAAACAATGCTAAGGAGCCTACAAGGAAGCTGGACAGGGGAAAATACACAACAGAGAGTGTGTTTGTAAGCAAGTTAGCCCTGTGAGCAAATGGAGCTCAGTCCTGCTAGGGAACTCTGGGAGCCAATGTGGTATCCACCCCTCAGAATTATCCCTACTGAGGGACAAGCCTGCTCCTGTCAGGTGCTGTTTTGGTGGCTCCCAGGCAGGAGGCTGCTAATAACCCAGAGTATCTGGCCTGCACCAGCAGTGACCAGCAGAGAGAGATTCCAGGCCAACCTGAAGGTGCTAAGGACACCTGTGGGTGAGGCCCCAACAGGTCTGCAACAGAAACTTAAGTGAGTCAGGAGCTGAAACACCTGGAGTAGGGTCTAAGCTCCTCCACAATTTGCTGGGTGGGGTAGAGGGAAGCTGACTTGCCCTCTTTGGGCTTCAGTTTTTTCATTGTAATACGGAAATAGAATCCCTACTCTATCACACACAGGACCAAATCACAAATTGTGAAAAGACAGTGACTAATATATTCACTTTTCTTCATTTCTCCCTGTCTCCCTCTCTCCGTAACCACATACCCATTTTCATTCAAACTGGAACTGTGAGGGCCGAAGCTGTTTTAGCACCTGTACACCCCTAAGGTGAAAAAAGATTTTAGATGTAAAAATAAGGTGTTTTTTTTTTTTTTTTTTCCAAGGGGGCTATAACAAAAATACCTGTGTTATGGATTAAATCGCATCCTCCAAGAAGATATGTGAAGTGCCTATCCGTTGTACCTGTAAAGGAGACCTTGCTTGGAAATACACCTGTTGTTATTAATTGCCGTCAAGTCGGTCCCAACTCATAGCGACCCTGTATAGGGTTTCTGAGGAGCGGCTGGTAAGTTTGAACCACCATCCTTGTGGTTTAAACCAACCTTATAGTCTAGTGCTTATCCTACAGAACTTCTTGGAACTATACCACACCAGGAAATACGCCCATTCCTCACATATAGACTATCTCATTATCTGACATCTTGTATTTATGACAATGTTGTTAAGTGCCGTCGAGTCGGTTCTGATCCATAATGTCCCTGTATGGGGTTTCTGAGGAGCAACTGGTGGGTTTGAACTGCTGACCTTGTGGTTCCAACTGACCTTACAGTCCAGCGCATTATCCTACCGGACGCTTGGCAGTAACTAATGCCGAAGTTCAAGGCGAGAGCAATGCTAGCTGTGATGATTAAGGTTATGTGTCACCTTATCAGTGTGGCAGTTATGTATTTTGACAGTTGTGTAAAGATGTGATTTGCCAGTTGTAAAATGATGTCATCATCCTCTATTTTGTGATCTGATATGATCATCCTTCATTTCTGCATAATGCTGATTTTCCCATAATGACTTGGTCTTTGGAATTTAGCTGTGTTGGTAAGTGAAGAGTAGATGTAAGTGCTGACAACTGAGGGGCAGGCTTGCCCCTTTGGTTGGTTGATGATGCTTGGAGGGGATTGTAACCACGGCAATGAAATGAGTATAAAGCTAATGTTCTCCCATGTAAACTATCACATAATTCACAATAAAACATTTTTTTTAAAAAACAAAGGTCATGTTAATAAACCCCCATGATCATTCTTTTGTTATTTGAGATAATCTGTTAAGATTATTCCTTTGGATCCTCAAAAGTAGTCACTATCATCTTCTAAACTGACTTCTCTGTCTTGAATTTAACCCAGCAGAGCCTCTTGGAAGCCACTGTTTTGAGTGAAATTTTTTTTTTTTTTTTAAGTCATCCTAACTCTGGGTTAATGCGCCAGACTGCAAAGCCATTTGAACTGCAAGGTCGGCAGTTCAAGCTCACCAGTCACTCCTCAGAAACCCTGTATAGGGTCACTATGGGTCAGATCCATAACAACAACACTTAACAACAACAACAATAAGAGTAAGACACATGAATTATTGAGAGAACTTGTCTGCACCCTCCCACTGATCACAGGGACACGTTTAAACACATCTTGCTGGGAATAAATCCATGTATGAATGAACTGGAAACTTAGTAGCAATACCTTTTAACTTACCCTTATATTTGTTTTTGTTGTTGTTAAGGGCCATCGAGTCGGTTCCGATCCATAGCAACCTTGTATAGGGTTTCTAAGGAGTGGCTGGTGAGCTTGAACTGCTGACCTTGTGATTCAAATGACTTTGCAGTCCAGTGCATTAACCCACAATGCCACACCAGGACTCCTAGCCTTAGATATAGGATGTAGCAATATAATTATCCAGGACCTAAAAATGTCTCTGTTATATTATTTATGTTTTTCTACTTTGTGTTTTAAATGTATTCATATATTAAAAGCGTAAAAAAAAAAAAAAAGAGAGAGAGAGAGAGTAGATGTAGGGTATTTGAAGTTATTGGTTAAATTAACATGCGATCATATCATATTGGAATAGGGTGAGTCCTAACCCAATTTGAGTGCTTATAAAAGAGAAAAGACAGAGACAGAGGAAGGGTGGTCCTGTGAAGATGCATTTAAAAGCCAAGGAATTTCTGAGACCATCAAAGAAGTTGGGTGAGACAAGAAAGGATCTTACTCTGGAGAATTTGGAGGGGTCATGGCCTGGTCAACAGGTTGGTTTGTACTTTTAGTCTCCAGAACTACGAGATAATACATTTCTGTTCTTATGAGCCACCAAGTTACAGCAGCCCTTAGAACGTAATAAAGCCTGTATTCAAATCTCAGTTCATTAATCCATTAATTATTTTTTTAAAACTTAATATACACAACCTTGATTGCTGAAAGACTTGAAGCACTTGATGACGAACATTCAGTGTGGATTACAACTCAACGTTAAGAAAATAAAAATCCTCACAGCTGGACCAATAAGAAACATCGTGATAAATGGAGAAAAGATTAAAGTTGTCGAGGATTTCACTTTATGTGGATCCACAATTAATGTTCATGGAAGTAGCAGTCAAGAAATCAAATGATGTATTGCATTGGGCAAATCTGCTACAAAAGACCTTTTTAAAAAAGTGTTAAAGAGCAAAAATGTCACTTTGAGAACTAAGATGTGTTTGACCCAAGCCATGATATTTTAACTCACCTCATATGTATATGAAAGCTGGACAATGAATGAGGAAGATTGTAGAAGAACTGATGTATTTGAGTTATGGTGTTAGAGAAGAATATTGAAAGTACCATGGACTGCCAGAAGAACCAACAAATCTGTCATGGAAGAAGTACAGCCAGGCTGCTCCTGAGAAGCGAGGATGGTGAGACTTCCTTTCATGTACTAGTCCCTGGAGAAAGGCATCCTGCTTGGTAAAGCGCCGGGTCAGAGAAGAAGCAGAAGACTCCCAAGAGATGGACTGGCACAGTGGCAGCAACAGTGGGATCAAGCATAACAACTATTGTGAGACTGGGGCAGGACCAGGTAGCAGTTCATTCTGTTGTACATAGGGTCGCTCGGATCAGAACAGACTCAATAGCACCTAACAATTCTACATGAGGAGCTGAGGCTGCTTACATGATGAAGACTCAGTCCCAATGGAGTTCTGTGTCTTTGGACAAGCAGGCCCCTTGCCCTCTCTTGGCATTTGTCTCACACCTGTGAAACGGTCCAGGTGGTTCCTGAGATCGTCTCCAGCAAGGTCTGTTTTTGCTTTAAGGACAGGGCCCCTAATCCCATTGTGATCTGCAGCCCAGGAGTCGATACAGAAAATGGAGCCCAGGGTGTCCCTTGGCTAATGAAAAAGCCACACTGGGTTCTCTGGTGAGACTGCAACCATACCTGAGCTTCATCCGCTGTGAGTACTTGCCTAAGCTCTGCAAATAGCAGCCGAGGATGGTGGATTTGGTCAGCATTAAGCTGTATTAAGTCGAGCTGTTTCTACAAAGAGTATATTTTAGGATAAACATGAAACCAAAGCCAGTAAGAGGATGTAACACTTGTAAGAAGTGGATTCATGCCATGCGCAGCACCTAACACAGAGAATCGTTCTAATCCACCCATGTGCTGGACTCTGCAGAGAATTTGCTTAGCTTCCCCTTCTCTGTTTCTTCTCAGAACATATTCCTTGACATGCTGGGTGAGCCAATCAGAGTACACTGTCCTCCTGGCCACTCTGAGTGGCCCAGGGATGGTCCTAGAACCCAAGGCAGAGCCCTTTCCTGAGATTATTTTGTTGTTGTTGTTATGTGCCATGGAGTCGGTTCTGACTCATAGCGACCCTGTACAGGGTTTCCGAGGCTGTTCATCTTTACAGGAGCAGAAAGCCTCATCTTTCTCCCACAGAACGGCTGGTAGTTTTAAACTGCTAACTGTGAGATTAGCAATTTGTAACCACTAAACTACCAGAGGAATTATTTTAGATGCTATAAAAGAATTCTCTCTCCTCTGGGGTCATGGAGATGTAAACCTAGTCCTATTGGTAGCCTTGTCCTCAGCCGTATGGAAGTCTTTTTGCAACACAACAGAATGAAGCCAACAGTTAGTATGTGGAGCTGAGAAAAGAGTGTCTCAACAGTGCCTGAGTCCCTGATCCCACACCTCTCTAAGACCAGCTCCACCTCTGCCCTTCTGGGTTACTTAAAACAATAAAAACCCCTTTATTTTAATGTGAGTTTTATTTCTATTGCCCCAAACCAAAAGAGTCCTAAATGAGATCAACATCTTTCATTTCTTGCGTTTCCTATATGCCAGGAGCTTTTTCACTGTATCAATCAATACATCTCTTCACACAGTCTCATGAGTCATGATTATTATACCCATTTCACAGATGATGAAGCTGACACTCAGAAGCCTGAGAGGCTTACCTAAGGTCACTGAGCTGTAGTAAGTGGCCAAACACAGGTCTGCCTAACACCCCAATTCACACCCTTCACCCTTTCACAGTTTTCATCCACAGGCCTCATAGCCTCTCCAATTCCCATCAGAAGAGATGAAGCTGCCGTGACTCTGACATCTTTTGGAATATGAGATATTTCTGATCCCATTAAACTCTGGTCTAAGAACTACAAACAATGTTGCTATCTCCTGAGGTTCAGAGAGGTGCAGTAACTTGCTTACGGTCACCCAGCTTGTTGGGGCAGAGCAGAAATTGGAGACAAATTCTACATTTAGTCTAGTCCCTTTTCTAATAAATGTCTAGGTCCTTTCGTAAGGTCCTTTGGGTCCCAGATCCTCCATCACAAGACCTGTGTCCAAGCACCAGTACAGAGTGGGACAGAGCTTTAACCATCAAAAGCTTGCACTTCTCTCATAAAAACCTCCTGTGTGGGTTGTGGGCAAGGCTTTGGATAGGGAGTTGGGGTAGAATGACTGTTCTTCTTTCCAACTACAGAGAATTCCTCTAGAGCCAGTGTGGGCTAAAAGGGAGACACAGGAGAGCTCAGGGCTAGCCTTGGCACTGGTAATGAACAACACACACATGTCCATCACAATTACCACCACCAGCTACTCTTTCCAACAAAAAACCAACATGACATTTGAGGAAACTGAGGCACAGAGCAGTTAAATAACAGGCTTGAGGCAACACTGGCACAACTAGCAAATAACAGAGCTAGGATTTGAACCCAGGTAGTCTGGCTCCAGAGTCCATTCTCTTAACCACTGCGCTATATAATCTTCCAAAGAAGATAAACTACACAAAACCCTTTAAAATAGCATCCTGATTGGCACTGTAGGATACACACTGGATCATAAGGTCAATTTTAACCACAAGGTCAGCAGTTCAAACCCACCAGCCGCTCCTCAGAAATGCTATACAGGGTCACTATGAAACCAACTCAATGGCACTTAACAAAACAATGCTCTCGAATCAGAATTTTCTCTGCATTCAAAACATTTCAGACTGGGGAGTGGAAAGTGATGCCAGGCAACGAACCCTGCTTCTGAAATTGAAGTTACAATCTGTTATTATGATAAAGTTGGAGTAAATGTTTTCCATTGAGAGACATCCCAAATGGTTTGTTCTATTTTATTATTTAAAGAAAAGGAAAATCCCCACATTCTCTGTAATTCATGTGGGCAGACCAGACGCACATTATCTCAGCAAGGTCTTGCTAGAACCTTACAGCTTGCAGAGCAAACCTTATTATTTCTGAACTCTAGAGATTCTGTAGCAACCCAAAGAAATGATCTTTCATTTTACTAGTTCAGTGAGGTGAAGCCACTCGCTAAGTATGAGTGTGCCCTTCTGTGCTCTGGAGGGCTGGATCCCAGTTGTGAGAAGAGCTAGTTTCGGAGAGGAGCGTTCCAGCCCACTGCCCATGTATGGAGTCATTCAGACTTCATTAAGTACACAGCAGCCAGGAACCTGTGTTTCTGCAGCTGAAATCAGAGGGAAGCACAAAAATGTATGTGTAACTCTCTACCACCTTTAGCCCCCTTGTCTCTTCTCCCTCCTCCCTCAGGATTCAACTGCCAGTCCATGAGTCTACACACACAGCATCCAGAGAACAACCCAAGGGCAGCTTTGGGCACATGTGGAAACACACACCCTCATACACATGCATGTGTGTACATACATGTGATACACACACGACTTTCCAGGAGGTATACTCACGAAAGGTATAAGGCTGAGTTCTGGATTTCCTCAGCTTCTGACTCTGGTAAACTCTGAATCTTCCCTCCTCTGAACCTCAACTTTCCATATATATAATGGGCATGATAATGTCTGCTTCTGAAGACTGTTACTAGTATCATCCCATAAAAACATGAAGTTTAAGCACTAGAATCCATATCTTTCAAGAACCCTGGGAGACAATCTTGCCTAACGCTCTCATTTTACAGATGGGGATGCCAAGGCTCAGAGAGGGATAGGTCTCACAGCAAGTCAGGCACAGAACCCAACTAAAAAACACTGGCCTCCTGACTCCCAGGACCCAGGCACCTAACTTGAGGTGGGGTTCTGAATAGAGCAAAGTACTGTCAAAATTAAGT
This sequence comes from Chrysochloris asiatica, assembly GCF_000296735.1. Lineage (NCBI taxonomy): Eukaryota > Metazoa > Chordata > Mammalia > Afrosoricida > Chrysochloridae > Chrysochloris > Chrysochloris asiatica. The sequence continues at coordinate 16,593,270 of NW_006408571.1, read as the reverse complement.
TCTTTGTCTTAAATCTGAACTTCCATGCCAATGTAATTTTGAGACTAAATTGCTATGTTGTTGTTGTTAAGTGCTATCAAGTCAGTTCTGACTCATAGCACCTCTGTGTAGGGTTTCCAAGGAGCAGCTGGTGGGTTTGAACTGCCAACAGCACCACACCAGCACTCCAAATTACTGTGTAAACACCACTCATTACCACATAATCACATGTACTTGCCATGAAGATTTTTTCCTTCTTCCTTGGGAAATATTAACTTACTTAGGCATAAAAAGGACATTATGAATCACAGTTTGCTTAAAATATTTGATTTGAGTTATGCCTCCAAGTTCACACTAAGTTCATGCCTCTTACATATCTGTTAGTCTCTTTATTGACAGTGTATCAGGCCAGATTTACCCACGAGATAAACTCCAAATGGAGAGATGGAGCACTGAGTGGTGGGGATCCAGGTTTTAGGGTCACTGTCTGAGATGGCCAGGTTCTTGTCTTTCCTCCCTGTGCCCCTCTCTAAAATGCCAGGTTTGGAATCAACCAGTGGGTTTTTCCTGCCTGTGTCTGTCTACTGAAGTCTTCCTCATCCCCTAAGACCTTCTCGAAGTCCACCTCCTCATTTTCCTCCATGCACTGTGGCTCCTCATATGTGACACTCTGCCTGTTGGGCGGGATACTCCTTGAGGGCAACGACTGAAAGCCTCGGACCCCTTATAGTGGCCAAGGAAGCATGTGTTCACTGGAATGACTCCCGGGGGAACTTTGAGTCCAGGCACACAGGGAACAAGATAAAAGAAGAACCCAGAGACAGCAGGTGAAGCATGGGGTAAGTCAGCATTCCTTCCTCCCTCTGCCTTTGCCACCCAGCCTAGGTACTAGTCCAGACACTGACAGCACTTCCTGGGTGACCTAGATTCTCGTAACGATGATCATTTCCACTTATTCAGCACAGACTAGGTGCCAAGCTAATCCTAACATCAGCCCTTCTGCCATTTTAAAGATGAGATAACCAAGGTTCGAAGACCTCCAGTTATTTGCCTGCAAGAAGAGGAGCTAGAGTTTGGTCTTAGTCTATCAGATTCTAAAGCCTCCACTCATTCTGTTATAGTACAGAGCACTTTCAGAAGACTGGTCAGTCTCAAGAGACTTGGGACCTTTCCCCACTTCATTGTGGAGGGTGGGGGGTCTTCTCTGATCCTGACTCTTTGTGGGCCTCTCCTTTAATCCCCTGATTTTGGTTTTTCCTTGGGTGCAGTTAGGAAAGGACTAGATCCACCCAAATTAATTGATGGTTTTGAAAAGCCATCCACATTGTCTACTTGGGTTTTTCTGAGCAAAGGAAAGTAAGAGGTGGGTCAGAGAAAGAATCAAATTGTAACTACTGTCCTCAGTACCTGGCCGAGCAGAGACTCATTTAGTGATTCTTGGGTCCCCTTCCTGGAGGGACCAAGATAGTAGATTTGGAGCATTCAGGTAATAGGTATTTTCAAACCTCCAGATGATTCTAAGGCAGAAGTTTGGGAGCCACGTGCTGAGATTTCAGGGCTTTAGGATTCTTGTAAGTACCAATACTAAGGGACCAGGAGGGTAAATGTGGGGAGTAATATCATTGTGAGTCATTTGACACAGTCACACATGACAAGGTGTTTTTATATCCTCATAGCTTTTATAAGGATTAATGTGGCATAAGAAAAGATGAACTCAGAACTCCAAAATTAAAAAAAAAAAAATCAGTGCTTACAAACCAAAGCCTCGTTGAGCCAGAGATCAGAAGACTAGATGGTGCATGGTTATCAGTATTGACCATTCTAATCGGGGCCTCAATAGATGGACCCTGATAGAATGGGAGAAAATGTAGGACAGAAACTAAAATTACATTTCCCCCCCTTTTTAAACATACCTATTAAGGTGGAGGTGGAGGGTCTGAGAAAGAGAGGAAGATCCCCAACGAGATGGATTGGCCAAGTGGCAGCATCGATGGACTCAAACATAGCAACAGTAGTGAGGTCAGCCCAGAATTGGGCAGTTTTCATTCTGCTGTGCATAAGGTTGCTATGAGTCAGTACTGACTCAATGGCACCTAACAACAACAACAACATTGGATTGATGTTCAAGAGCAAAGATGTCAGTTTGAGGCCTGAAGTGCACCTGACCCAAGCTATGTGATTGTCAATAGCCTCATAGGCATATGAAAGTTGCACAATGAATAAGGAAGACTATAGAAGAATTGATGCATTTGAGTTATGGTGTTGGAGATGAATCTTAAAAGTATCATGGACTGCCAGAAGAACTAGCAAATTTGTGTTGGAAGAAGTACAGCTAGAATGCTCCTTAGAAGCTAGGATGGAGAGACTTCATGTCTCAGACTTCGAATATATTATCAGGAGGGACCTGTCCCTGGAGAAAAACATCATGCTTGGTAAAGTGGAAGGTCAGAGAAAAAGAGGAAGACTCTCAATGAGATGGATTGGTACCGTGGCAGCAGCAATGGGCTCAAGCATAACAACTATTGTGAGGTTGGTGCAGGACCGGGCAGTGTTTCATTCTGTTGTGCATAGGGACACTGTGAGTTGGCGCTGACTCGAAAGCATCTAAAAACAACAGCAACAATGCTTCCATCTTCATAGTCTTACCTCTGATGAAATAGAATCTGATCATATTGCTTATACAATATTACATACAACTTAGGGTTCTGACAGTCAGAAGCGACTCAATGGCACGTAACAACAACAGTTGGATTGGCTAAGACTGGAAGACTCCTTGAGACTATTGCACTGAGACACTCTTCAAACTCTGAACTGAAACTAATGCCTGAGGTCACCTTATAAGCTTAATAACAAATGCACTAAAAACAATAATGAATATTGCCTATAAATACTGTCTTTCTTTTAAAAATCACCTATATGAAACCAAATGGTCAGCAATGACTTTTATATATATATAAAATGAGAATGTAAGGGGGCAAGGAAACTAAGTTAATAGAAACAGACCAACCAGAGTGGAAATAATGAGAATGCTCACCCATTGTGAAGAATGTTATCAATGCCACTGAATAACTTGTGTTGATTTGGAACCTAAACTGCTGTGAAACTTCATTGAAAACACACTAAAATACTATTTTTTTAAAAGAAAGAGTAATTTATGCTCCCAGATATGTTGTTGTTAGCTGCTAGTGCTGTCAAATAGGTTCCAACTCATAGTGACTCTGTGTATAACAGATGGAAATACTGCGCAGTTCTGCTCCAGCCTCAAAATCACTCCTTTCTATGTCTGAGCACATTTTTGCAACCATTGTGTCAATTTATATTGTTGAGGGTCGTCCTCATTTTCGCTGACCCTGTACTTTACCAAGCATGATGTCCATCAACATGGACTGGCCCCTCCTAATAACATGTCCAAAGTACATTAAATGAAATCTCACCATTCTCACTTCTAAGGAGCATTCTGGCTGTACTTCTTTCAAGACAGATTTGTTTGTTCTTCTAGAAGTTCATATATTCAATATTCTCTACCAACACCAGAATTCAAATGCATCAATTCTTCTTCAGTCTTCCTTATCCGTTGTCCAGCTTACATATGCGAATTAGGTGATTGAAAATACCATGGCTTAGGTCAGACACACCTTAGTCCTCAAAGCGACATTTTTGCTCTTTAACACCTCAAAGACAGGTCTTGTGCAGCGGATTTGTCCAATGCAATATGTCATTTGATCTCTTGACTGCTGCTTCCATTGGCATTAATTGTGGAACCACATAAAATGAAATCCTGGACAACTTCAATCTTTTCTCAATTTAGCATGATGTTGCTTATTGGTCCAGTTGTAAGAATCCTTGTTTTCTTCATGCTGAAGTGTAATCCAGAGTGAAGGTTGTAGTCTTTGATCTTCTTCAGTAAGTGCTTCTAGTCTTCTTCATGTTCAGCAAGCAAGTTGTGTCATCTGCATCTTGCAGGTTGTTAATGAGTCTTCCTGTTGCCATGTTTTTCATATCGTCCAGCTTCTCAGATTCTTTTCTTAGCATACAGATTGGATAAGGATGGTGAAAGGCTACAAGCCTGAAAGGATGCGCACCCTTCCTGATTTTAAATCACACAGTATCCCCTTGCTCTATTCAAAGGACTGTCTCTTGGTTGTGTACAGTTTCCACATGAACACAACTCAGTTTTCTGGAATTCCCATTCTTTGCAATGTTATTTATATATGCATGAATGCTTTTGCATAGCAAATAAAACACAAGTAAGCATCTTTCTGGTATGCTCTGCTTTCAGCCTAGATCTAGCTGACATTAGTAATGATATCCTTCTTTCCATGTCTTCTTCTAAATCCAACTTAAATTCTAGAAGTTTCTTGCCCTCATATTGCTGAGATAGTTTTTTGAGTTGTCTTCAGCAGAATTTTATTTTGTGTGATATTAATGATGATTAGCTAGCTAGCTGTGCCTTTGAGTTAGTTCCAACTCATAGCGACCTGTGTGGGGTTTCTGAGGCTGTAAATCTTTATGGGAGCAAAAAGCTTCATCTTTCTCTCATGGAACACTTGGTGGACTTGAACTGCTGACCTTGCAGTTAGTAGCCCAATGCATAACCCACTTGTTACCAGGGCAGCTTGATATTAATGAGACTGTTTTATAATTTCTGCATTCTAATATACTCAGATAGACATAATAAAAATACATAATATACACACCCAAGAATGTTAGTATCACTGTTCTTAATTGCCTCAAACTTACACAATGGGTTAGTTTGCCTTGATGAAAATGAAATACCATTGTCCTGTGCACTAATATGGATAAATCTTACAGGCATAATATAGAATGAAAGAGGCTAGGTCCAACAGCTATATATTGTTTGGTTCTAGCGATAAGAAGTTCTGAAAACATACATCATGGTGATAATAGTCAGGATAAAGCATATCTCTGAGGGGTATGCCTGAGAGAGGGCAAGAGGAAGTCATCTCTGGTGATGCTAATGTTTTATATCCTAAGCAGCATGAGGAGAACATAGATGTATCTATGAAAACTCATCAAGCTTTGCACTTAATATGTGTGCACTTTACTGAGTACATAGGAGTAAAAAGGAATTAACTTCAATAACAAAAGTTAGAAAAATATATTCACTAATGAAAAGCTCAATGAATTCCAAATACGTACATCAAATAAACCATATTAACTGAGCAAAGTGCAAAACAACTAGAATTCAACTATTTAAAGAAATTTCTTCCTCTCAAATCCATACACCTAGAAACAAAACTATACATAACTTTTGCATTAAAGAGAAATCAAAATGGAAATTGCACTGCTTAGAACAGAATGACAAGGAGAGTGTCATTTATCAGTTCTTGGCACACGGTGGTGGTGGTTGTGTGCTGTGGAATTGGTTCTGACTCATATTGTTGTTTTTGTTGTTAAGTGCCTTTGAGTTGGTTCTGACTCATAACGACCGTGTAGAGGGTTTCCTAAGAGCGGCTGGAGGGTTCAAACTATCAATCTTGTGGTTCATAGTCCAGTGTTTATCTGTTGAGTCAGCATGGACTTGATGGCAATGGTGTTTTGGTTTTGGCTTTGGTAATGTTATTTTTATTTTCCTACTGGGCTTTGCAGGAGAAAGATGAGGCGTTCTGCTCCCGTAAAGATTTACAGCCTCGGAAACCCTGTACAGGGTTGCTATGGGTCAGAACCAACTCGACGGCACTTAACAACAACAACAACTGGGCATAGAAATAGCACAGATCACAAAGCGATTTGATTCTTGGTGTCTCAAGACATTAATGACAGCAGGGACTTTTAGAGTGTATAGACTTTGAACTTTGGACTATGATTTTGAGTGAATACAGCTACCTTTTGTACTCTTTTGGCCATCTCTCCTGTCAGGCTGTTAAATATTGTTTTTTGTTGGGGTCAGTGGGCCAGCTGCTTAAGCCTTTGTTTGCCTCTACACTGAGAAAGCAGACACAATGAGAAAGCTTGTCAGGACTGTCTAAAAGAAACCATGCCGGGCACTGGAGTCTGGTTGCTCTATTGTGAGGAAGGTATGTGGGTTCATGGCACCTCAGGTATCCCTGAGACCTTCCGTGCTTACATCCTGACCCTTGGTGGGGGTCTCTGTGTCTGAAGGTGTTGGCGTAATGATCTCAGAAAGAGGAGTGAATGCATTGGGTTTTATGAAAATCATGCTGGTAGAACAAAATTATTAACAATACCTTTACTTGTATAAGGAACTCTGGTGGTGCTGTAAACTAAGCAGTGGGCTGCTAACCAAAAGCCCACAATTCAAATCCACCAGCTGCTCCTCAGGAGAAAGGTGAGACTGTCTGCTCCCATAAACATTTGCAGTCTCGGAACCCCTCTACAGGGTCACTGAGTCAGAGTCAACTCAATGGCAGAGGGGTTTTTGTTTTGTTTTTACTGCATTGAATTTGACACTTCAAGAAGCCCTTTAAATATCTATGCCAATGATCCTCACAGTGACATTATGGGGTAGGTATGACTTTTACAAGTCCTGGGTGACGCAAACAGTTAAGCACTCAGCTACTAACTGAAAGGTTGGTGGTTTGAAGGCACCCAGAGGTGCCTTGGAAGAAAAGGTCTCAGCCATTGAAAACTCTACGGAGCACAGTTCTACTGTGAAACATATAGGGGTCTCCATGAGTTATAAAAATTTTTTACAACTTTTACCATTTTATGAGTGAGGATACTCAGACCTGAAGAGATTATACATTTTACCCCAAATCCCAAAGTTATCTGTAGCAGGATTGGTTATGTCCACGACTCCCCAGCTAGATCTGAAGCTCCATGACTCAAGCTGCTGGTGTCTGGCTCCTTCACGTGTTTGCTCATGTTCAAAACCCAGGATGTAGAGAAATTGCCTTTAAGTACAACAGATGAGCTTACCACATCTTTTGTTTGGTTCCTGTTTATCTAACTGACACTCCCCAAGTCACTAATATAGTTTTGCAGCCAGGAGACGGGCCACCCTGGATCTGAGACAGAGGTGTCTCTCTCCAGAGTTCATAGGTCACGATTCTACCTGTCATGGGCCTGACGTTAGACTTGTTTAAAATGAAAGGGGTGAGTGTGGCAAGGGGGCTACTACTGCCATCCTGAGGACCCTCACGGGGCCTCTGGAATTTCCAAAGGGAGGTGGGATTGGTAAGGTTCTGTGGTGGGTGGACAAGGATTCCTTACACATTTATTATTAGTGTTGTGGATTGTAATGCTATCAGACCTGGCCCACTCAATTATTCTTAAAAAGAAAAAGCTTTCTGCATAATTTCCCCCCATTATAGAAGTTCTGTTGTTACTTTGATAAATGCCCTAGAGTCAGTTCCAACTCAAAACAACCTTATATAGGTGGTTTTGAAGCACTGACCTTGTGGTTAGCAGTCTGATGCTATACTACAACTCCTTATACTTGTGTTTTCTCATCTGATAAAATTTGGAATATAAAGAAAAAAGAGTAATGTGAAAAAAAGTTCTTGTAATTTTACCACTCAGAGCCAACCATATATTAACATTTTGATGTATCTTCTTCTAGTCCTTTTTTTTTTGTTGTTGTTCTATGCACAGTTGTTTCTTTGTGTTACATACTTAGAATAATTTCCTCTTGATGTATGTATATACTTGCCAACACATCATCATCTTTTGTTTACCTGGGTCAGATTTTTTCTCTACTTCTGTGATTTTCTTTTACAAGATAAGCTTGGAACATCTTTTGTTTTCCAGAAAATAATGCAGAGCTTCAAAAAACAAAAAAATAAAATTAAAAATAATGGGGCCATGTCAATAAAACACAAGAGTCCATCATCTTGAAGAGGCTCCCACTGACCTCTTCAATCTGGGACAACTGGAACTTCCAAATAATTAAGAAAATAAGGAATGATAAAGCATCAAAGAAATGGTGATCTATGCGTCCTCACTGATAATGGTTGTTGTTGTTAAGTGCTGTTCCTACTCATAGTGACTTTGGGTTTCCAAGGAGCAGATGATAAGTTTGAACTGGCAACCTTGTGGTGAGCAGTCCAAGTGTTTATCCTATAATGCCACCCCAGGACTCCTCACTGATAATCAGTCATAAGTAAGTAAATGTATGACTCTGGGAGAGGAAGGGAGCGCAGTGGCTCCATATGATAAACACTGGACTCCCAGCCACAAGGTCTATGGTTCAAGCTCGCCAGTCACGCCACGGGAGGAAGATGAGCCTTTCTACTACCAGGAAGATTAAAAGCCTCCATAGCGCTTAGCAACAACAACAAACAACAGGGTAGAGGAAAGGGCTCTTGCTCAAAGAAGAATGTCAAATAATAAATGTGAAGAAAGAGCTGGAAGATCATCATTTTGTAATCATCTTCGTAAAAACTGGTTTGGAAAAGAATCATTAAATGGTACTACATTTTAGGCTGAACATTTTTAAAATAAACTTTTAATTTTGGAAAAACTTTTGATATCTAGAAAAGTTGCAGAGAACTAAAGAAAGTTCCCATATACTCATCACCCTTTATCTCCTAATGTTAACATCTTACATTACCACGGTACACTTGTCAAACTAAGGAACCAACACCAGGATATTACCTAAACTCCACTTTATGTGGATTTCACCTGTTCTTATGCTAAATATCATCTTTCTGTTTCAGGATCCAATCCACGTTCCCACATTGTATTTTGTCATCTTGTCTCTTAACTCTCCTCTGGTATGTGGCAGGTTTTCAGTCTTTTCTTGTTATTATTGTGACAGTTTTGAGGAATACTGGCCATGTGTTTTGGACAATCTCCCTCCCTTTAGACTTGTTAGATGTTTTTCTCATGGCTAGACTGGGGCTATGGGTTTCATGAAGGAACAGCACAGGGGTGAAGTGCCATTTGCATCACATCACATGGTAACCACGACATCACTGGTTGTGGTAACCTTAATCATTTGATTAAGGTAGTGCTTGCTAGGTTTCTCTGATATAACGTTACTCTTTCCTCCTTTTCTATATTCTGTTTGTTGGATGTGAGTCATTAAGTCAAGTCCATCCCCAAAGCAAGGGCGAGGATTAATCTTTACCTTCTGAAAAGGGGAGTATCTACTTATATTATTTGGAAATCTTCTGTAAGGAATATTTGTCTCATTCCTGTATTTATTTAATAATTTATTCACACCAGTATGGACTTGTATATAGTTATTTTATTCTTTGCATTGTAGTTCAATTTCACACTATTCATTTCATTTCCCAAATTTCACCAGTTTGGGCCATTGGCTCTTATGTTCCTGGAACAGTTCTCATCCATTTGTTTCATTAGTATTTCCTTGCTTTCTGCCACCACAAGACACTCCAGGCTCATCTTATAGCTCCCCTGCTCCAGCCCAGAAATTAACCATTTCTCCGTGGTGATCTGGTTTATTTCTTTGGAAAATGGTATTTAGAGACCACTATCTGGGTGTTGGGTGTGATCATTACTATGGGGGTGAGGGAGAAACTGTGATGTGGACAGGATGTGTGCATGATCTTAAAGTGTCTCTCCATAGATAACTTGCTAGTGGCAACAGAAAAAAGAGTTAACTCTATAATGGAGAAACTGGACCACAGCTTTATTGAAAGATCAGACTTAACATTACTAATGAGGGGCAGATGGGCATGGGCAGGTCCAGAAGTGGTACCCTGAGAAGGATGCAGCACCATGAATATGTTCAGTCTGGAGTGCAAAACCTGAATCTAATTATGTGGAGACATCAGACAAACCTAAAGTGAAGAACTTTTTTTTTTAAGCCATAGTCTCCAAAAATATTGTATCAATGGAAGGCAAAGAAAGGCATGAGCTCACTGATAGATGCTTTTCCATTTAGCCTCCCAGTGCCTCCTGGATGTTATAACTACTAGCCCATTTCACAGAGCCACCGTTAAGGACTGATTTTGGGTCACATGATTTCTCTTTTCCTTGTACCTCCTCCTCACTAAACTTACACTGTTCCATTTACAACTCTCTTAACAGCCTCCTAGCAGGTCTCCTTGTCTCCTCCTCCTCCCAGCTTTAACTCAGCTTCCAAATGGCCATCAAGAGTAATTTTCTTAAAACTCCTCTTTGACAATGTCCTTCCTCTATGACATTACTCTCAAACTTAAATATCTTGAAGGATTCTCAATACTTACAGAATAAAGACCACTTTCAATCCCCAGCACTCCAAACTCCCCAGGACTTGGATGAATTTAAATGCCCTTTTCTCATTCCTCTATTCTAATACTACCAAGTTCAGCATATTCTTTCTGTTTGCTCAAACTAAATGTTTTTCCCTATCATCTCTCATTGTCCATCTGTGAGAATCCTTCTTAACCTAACTCCTATCTCTTCCATACACTTTCTCAAATCTTTTCTCTCTAATCAGAATTATTCTCTGGTTTCATTTCACATTGCCTTTTCCATCATTACATATATCTCTCTACTTAACAGTTTTTGGACATATTGTCCGGAGGAAACAATCATTGGAGAAGGATGTCATGCTGGGTAGGGTGGAGGGCCAGAGAAAAAGAGGAAGACCCCCAACGAGATGGATCAGCCAGGTGGCATCATTGATGGACTCAAGTGTGGCAGCGGTAGTGAGGTTGGCCCAGGATCGAACATTGTTTCGTTCTGCTGTGCATAGGGTCGCTATGAGTCGGTTCCGACTCGATGGCACCTGACAACAACAACAACAACAACTTAACAGTTACTTCTCTGCACCTTTTTATTATTTTTTTATGCATTGTCTATTTTATTCTGTTAATTCGATACTGCATTATTATTCATCTTTTCATCTTACATTTTATGTATTTCAAAGCAATTTTCAAAGATGGTACATTGCATAAGTACTTCAGCATGCCTATAATTTATTAGAGTTCAACATTTGTCATAGTTTTTTGTTGTTGTTGTTGTTGTCTTTTTACCTTTTTTTTTCTTAAATGATTTATTGTGAATTATGTGATAGTTTACATGGGAGAACATTAGTTTTACATTCATTCTATCGTATATCATCTCATTGCCATGGTTACAATCCCTTCCATGCAATCCTTGCCCCGTACCCCTCAGGTCTTCAGCACACAGTTGCTCTCCCTCTCTGGATCTAAAGTCTCCAGCTGCTCCATTGCTCCACGTCATCATCTCTGGCTCCATTTCAGGCATCACTGCTTCTCTGGGTAGGGTCCCGCTCTCTGCTCTTCTCCCTTGATGGTCCTAGGGACCTCTGCTCCTAGACTGAAAAGTCAATCACTCCCCTCCTTGCTATAAAACGTCTACCTTTACATTTCCAACCTTCACAGTCAGTCCTGATAACAATTATTCATTATTGTATCACAAGAGACCCGTCTGCATTTCATTGCATCAGCCCCGCCTAGTCAGATTGAATACTACTCACTGGAGATTCTACCTTCCTCCAGGCCCTCTGGATCTAGGTTCCCTCTTGAAAGCTTGTAAGCCAGTCACTTCTTGCCTTTGTAGCCCCCCACCCCCTATTTTGGGTAGCCAATGTCCAAGTTGCCCATCCCTGTCTACTGTGTGTGTGGAGGGGGTGGGAATGATTCTTGCTGTAAGGACTTGTTCCCTCTTTTGAGCTACTGCTTCCATAGGTGTAGGTGCACCTTGTTTTTGAATTAAGTGCTCATATTGGTTCCATGGCAGTGGGTGGGTCAGAAGGGAGAGGATGATCTAACTCTTTGCCATGGCACAGAACTCTGCAGAGTAAGTTGTTGATAACTGTTGTTGAGATCAAACTAAAATAGAAAAGGATGCTTCCTGGACCAAACATTTGGATGAGAGAATACATGTCTTCCCATTCAATTCCAACTTCTATAATAAACTGGAAGTCAGCCTGTGACTTCTGCTTTAAGCAGACCAGGCCATCTTTGTTAGCTCTTATTCTGAAGGGACTGGCCGCTGATTTGAATTGAAATCAGCTTCTACAGTCTGTTGTCAGAGCAAGGAGGCACAGTTCCTTAATAAGAATACTTACTCCTAACATTTGGTGAGCACCTTGTAGTTTCATTTCAATAGGCCATTTACTTTGCTTTAAGTGGAAACAAATTGATTCCTTTGAATTTTATTATTAAATTTTAAACCAAATTCATACATTCAGGATGCACTAATTTTTGACAAGCGTGTCAAATCCTTTCAATGGACAAGGGAGAATCCCTTCAATAAACGTTAAGTGCTGTCAAGTCAGTTCCAACCCATAGCAACCCTGTATAGGGTTTCCAAAGAGCAGCTGGTATAGGGTTTTCGAGGAGCAGCTGCAGTTCAAACTGATCTTGCAGTACAGGATTTATTTATTCTACAACGCCACATTGGGACTCCTTTCAATAAATGGTGCTGGGAAAATGCGATGTCAGCATGCAGAATAATTAATGAGGATCCATGCCTGACATCATAAACACACATACACAAAATAATAAAGAATGAATTATGGATCTAAATGTGAAACTAAACATATAAAATTCTTAGAAGAAAATGTAGGGGTGAAGCTGTGGCACCTCCTTTTCAGCAGTGGGCACCAAATAAGACAACAAAGACAATAGATAAATGAGACCTGAAATATTTTAATCAAAAAAGGAAGCCACATCCTACAGATTGGGAGAAAATTTTGATAATCATATATCCAATAAGGGTTTAATATCGAAAATATGTAAAACATTTCTACAGTTTAACAACAAAAAAGACAAACTATTCATTCAAAAAATGGACAAAGGACTTGAACAGACATTTTGCCAAAGAGTATACTCAAATGGTCAATAAGCACATAAAAAGATACTCAATATCATTAGTCATTTGTTGTTGTTAAGTACTGTTGAGTCGATTCAGACCTGTACTGACCCTGTATAGGGTTTCCAAGGAGTGACTGATGGGTTTGAACTACCAACCTTGCAGTCCAGTGCATTATCTTACAGCACCACACCAGGACTCCATTAGGCATTGTTGTTGTTGTGAAGTGCCTTAGAATTGGTTCCGATCCATAGTGACCCTGTATAGAGTTTCTGAGGAGCAGCTGGTGAGCTTGAACTGCCAACCGTGCAGTTCAAACGGCTTTGCAGTCTGACACATTAACCCACAGTGCCACACCAAGACTCCCCATTAGTCATTGTTGCTGTTGTTGTTGTGAAGTGCCTTAGAGTTGGTTCTGATCCATAATGACCCTGTATAGAGTTTCCAAGGAGCAGCTGGTGAGCTGGAACCGCCAAACTTGCAGTTCAAATGGCTTTGCAGTCTGGCGCATTAACCCACAGCACCACACTTAGGGAGATGCAAATCTAAACCACAATGAGTTACCATCTCTCCCCCATTAGAATGGCAATGATTTTAAAAGAAAAGAAAAGGAATAAGTGGCGAGGTTATGGAGAAATAAGAATCTTCATCTACTGCTAGTAAGAATGTAAAATGATATGGATACTATGTAAAACAGTTTAATGGTCCCCCTGAAAAGTTGGACATAGAACTAACATATCACTCAGCCATTCCACACGTAGGTATATTCCCAAGAGATTTGAAAAGAGTGATACAAACAGACACAAGTACACCAGTGTTTGTGGCAGCACTATTTTCAATAGCCAAAAGGTGGAAACAATTGACATGCCCATCAACAGATGATGGGTAAACAAAACGGATACACATACAATGGAATATTACTCAGCCTTTATCAAGTTCTGATACATGCCACAGCATGGATGAGTGAAACTAGTTAGTCACAATAAGGCAAATACTGTATGATCTCACTTACATGAAATAAGCAAGTCGCATTTAGAAACCAAAAGTTGTTAGTGATTACCAGGGGAGGGAGGAACCCTGGTGGTACAGTGGTTACGCGCTTGGCTGTTAACCAAAAAGTCAGTAGCTCAAAAAGACCAGTCACTTCACAGGAGAAAGATATGGAAACTCTATAGGGAAGTCTTATTCTGTCATATAGGGTCACTCTGAATCTGAATGAACATGGAGAATATATATATATATATATTGATACTAGTTTTTGCTCAGAGGACAGTGAGTTTATGTTAATGCTGGTGGAATGATTTGGAAAAGTATAGTGAAGAACAGTATAGAATAGAATCAATGTAACTGAACTATACATACAAAAATTGTTGAATTGGTGTGTGTTTTGTTGTATATATTTTCACCACACACACACTCAAAATGTGTGTATGTCTCTAATGATGGGAAACAGAGTGCTGAGTATTTTTTGCAGTCATAAAGTCACGTGGCCAAACCTCTTTCTGCCTGGTCCTGCTAGTTCAATATACCTTTTCCCAGGCAATTTTGTTCTTCCCAATAGTCTATTTTGTTGTTTTATTTTGAAAGCTAGGAAAGAGGAGATCTTCTTTATGATTGTGCTAATCTTTTATTGGAAATTTCCCAAGTGGTTTTCCAGTGTTATACAATTTAGAAAGAATAAATGACAAGGACAAGGGAGACAAATATTTGAGAGTTATGTGTAGGTTTAAGAATGTTTACCCAATCCAGGTAAGGCTCATTTGCCATTAAAAGGTTCCCCCACCTTGTCCCCACCACCATGTCACCCTGCAGAAGGTCAAGTGGTCTGATGCACAAAGCTAATTCCCTGCATTCCTGATCAAGGGGCACAGAAGGGCGGGGGAAGTCACTGTTGTCTCGAGCAGCCTGTGGTCAGCAAACAATTTGGATTCAAGCAATACTCAGTAGTATGGATAATTCACATACACCATAACCTTCCTTCAAGGGCTAAAAAACAGAGGTTTGGGACTTGCATCCATTTTGGACAGAATTTAGGAAAGGAAAGAGGTACTTTGAGGTCTAGCTATCGTTAAGATGGGTGTTGTTAAGTGACCTTTGCATAGAATGTGATGGTTTATCAGGCTGTGGTAATACTGTAGGACTGCTGACCACAAAGTCAGCAAGAGAAATGAGGTTATCTGCTCCCATAAAGATTTACAGCCTTGGAAACCCTATAGAGAGGGTCACTAGGCTTTGGATTCAATTTGATGGCTTTGGGTTTGGTAAAGAGACAAGGGGTCCCTCCTGAATCTGAGTTACAACCCCAGTTCATTTACTAACTTGCTAGGTAATCTTAAGCATGTGACATCCTTTCTCTGGGACCCAAATTTCCTCATCTGTAAAATAAGAGGGCAAAGGAGGTCATTTCTAAATTGGTCCCTAATTCTTCCTTTTTGCCCCAAATGACAACTCTGAGATAGGCAGGGAAAATAGTATTATCCCCATTTCACAGATAAGAAAACTGAGGCTTACAGGAGGAGTCCTGACCACAGTTGCAGCATAAATAAGGTGAGCTCCTGAATTCCTATGTCCTTTCTTTTACATTGAGGTTACCCTGGCAGGGTTGCTGTGAGAATTGTTACACCTAAAGGAACAGGCATTGCAGGAAAAAGAAAAGTATGGAGGGGAAACCCCAATCCCTGAGTTTGTAACCCAGACATGTTCTCTTTCCCCATAATGCTCATTACTTTCCATCAACACTTACAGAAGTTACCACAGATAGTCAAAAATTATCTCAGAATGACAAGAATGCAGCCACTTCTCTTAGGCATGTCAGCAAAGGACACACTGACTGATGTCAAGTGGAGACAGATGTCTGTGGTGAGAAGTGATCCCAACAGGCCACATGGGCAACAGCGGCATTAGTTCAGAAGCTTGGGGGGACTCTCAGCTGTGCCCCTGTCCTCTTATCCAATCCCCACAGCAATTCTATCGCTAGGGATCATCATCATCTCCACTTCACAATGAGGACACCAAGGCCCTTAGATCTTAGGGAGAGGTGCCCAGACTTACCACCATGCTATGTGTTGGGTCTGGAATGGAACTTGAACCCAGATCTGTCTGTCTGCAAGGACAGGGGATCTTTCCATGAACACATGCCACTTTCCAGAATACTTCAGATCATTTTCAAAATTCCACAGTCACACAATTAAAAAAAATAAATAAAAAGTCAACTAGAACCCATTATAGTAGAAGTCCCTGGAAAGGAAAACCAGGTGTCTGGTGGGAAGGGAAGGAGAGAAATTTCCTTTCTGCCATATATCTCTTGAACTTTCTACATTTTGGATTTATGTGCACATATTATCTGTTCAATTTTGAGCCATATACATGTATAATCTGTTCAAATGAATCAGATAAATTTAACAAAAGATAACCCAGGAATTAACAAGTGAACCTCTACCTCCTGTCAGATGTCAGATGTCTTACCTCTACCCAAGTGTGTCCCTTGGATAGGACACTGGTGTCTAAAACCAGGGGTTGTAGGTTTGAATCGCTTCTAGTTTGTCTCCCATGGTTTTTTGGAAGCAGTATGGCCTAAGAGTTGTGTACACATGCTAGATATGGGTTCTAGTCCCAGCTCCTCTACTTACCATCTAGGTGGCCTTTAGGACAATCAAGCCGTCCACTTTACTGGTTCATATTTCTATAGCACGCTTCTGATGACATTACATTCCTTCTTTCAAGCCTTTGGTAACGTCTCAGTATCTAATCAGTCACAGGATGGCACAGACAGTTAAATGCTTGGCTGTTAACTAAAAGGATGGCAGCTCAAGACCACCCAGAGACTTGGGAGTAAAAGGTTTAATAAATTGCTTCTGTAAAGATTACAGCCAAAAAAACTCCAGAAGCAGTTCTACTCTGTAATGCATGGAGTCACTATAAGATGGCAAATAATAACAGCATCCACCAAACTGATTAGGAACCTTTGCACCAAGACCTCCTAATCTTCCAGTACTGCCCAGCTCGGGCCCAGTGCCGCAGGCAAACTCATCTCAGGATAGTATGAATGTATTTTGCTTTCTTCTGCTTCCTTGCCTTTATTCATACTCTTCTTTTGCCTGGAATTCCTTCTCTGATCTTCATTTGTTGAAATCCTTGTCATCCTTCAATGCCCCAATCAAATGTCACCTTCTCTATGTTGTCTGTCCTCACTTCATCTGGGTCACAGAGTTACTCACATTATTCCTATAGCCCACTGAACCTCCATACCATCTCCAGCTTTGCAATTCAATCCTCTCTATGGCTCATCCCTGCCTAATGAACAGTGGGCCCTTGTGGGCAGGAAATGTGCATGTATGCATGATTAGGGTCATGCAGAAGACCTAGCATAGGATAAGGGTTCCTTGTTGTTGTTGTTGTTAGGTAACATTGAGTCGGCACCGACTCATCCAAAATATAAGCCATGGCCTTCAAAAAGTTCTGGAAAAAAATCCATTCTTTTTAAAATTCTAGTTTTCTATGAACTTTTAAAGCTCCCTCACATGGAACAATAATAGGAACCACATTAGGAGAAGCCTTAGAGCTTGAGTGTTTAGAATCCTCCCCATTTTATAGGCAAGGCAGTGGGCACCCAGACTGGGAGATTCCCTGTCTTCTGGCCTACTCTTTCAGGGAAATGTGAGGGATTAGAAGATTGGAAGGTTCAACCTGAGGCCTTGTTTGTTAGCTCCTGGTTTGGGAATTTGTATTCATTATTCATTTACAATCCAGCCAGATGACAAATGGCATAGAGTTCATGATAAATGTTTTTGTTTTGTTTTGTTTTTACAGTAACAAATATAATCAATTTTGTTTCTTTCTCACTATCCCTTGGCCCTCACCAGCAAATTCCAGACCTAATTTTACATAGCACTTTCAACTTCATCCTAGAGTTCTTGTAGAGCTGTAGGATAAGCACTGAATTGCAAGGTCATTTGAACTGCAAGGTCAGTGGTTCAAACTCACCAGTCACTCCTTGGAAATTTTCCACAGGGTTGCTGTGAGTCGGAGCTGACTTGATGATACTTAACAACACTATGTTCTATTCTATTTTACCTTATTTTTTATTGTGGCTTGGGTGAAAGTTTACAGAGCAAATGAATAACCTATTCAACAATTTACACAGGTTTCTTGACATCATTATTTGCAATTCCCTGAATGTCACAGCACTCTTCCCACTTCCTCCTGGGTTCCCCTCTAATCTTCTTTTCTGCCATCTGAACTTTGTTTTAGGACAGTAAGTTCTTTATTTATTTTATTTTTGAGTCCATGTCGTTTTTTGCTCAGATTCATTCCAGTTGGACCCCTCTGCTGAGAATTTGCCTTTCCATCCTAGATAGATTGAATCACTTGGAGATGTACCTTATTAAAATGTGGATTCTAACTTAGTATAGTAAAGGCACCCTCTCAGCATGGGGTCAAACTGGAATGAACTGGTCCAAAGCCCTGGATTTAGACCCTCATAGCTTGGTGTGGCACTGTGGACTAATGTGTCAGATTGCAAAGTCGTTTGAACTGCAGGGTTGGTGGTTCAAGCTCACCAGCTGCTCCTTGGAAACCCTATACAGGGTTGCTATGGGTCGGAATTGACTCGACGGCACTTAACAACAACAACAACAGCTTTCAGGTTTACAGTTTTGAGTCGTTTGGGAGAGTCCTATCTTTCCAGGAGGAACACAGACAGGAAAGTTGCCTTGCACATCCTAGTTGTAAAGGCAAACCAGATCTTCTTGTCGTGCCTCTGTCTTTGGGCTCAGTGTAAAAGAGCGAAGCAGAAAGGCAGCCCAGAACACCTTTGGCCATTATGAAACCCAAAGCCCCAACCCAGCCTTGCATGCCTTTTACTATGAATGTGGCAGATATCTGTCAACCACAGAGGAAAACTCAGCAACAAAGGACCTAGAGCTAGGACTCAGAAGTAGACTAAGGAATTAGAGGATTGGTAATAAATTCATTAATTCTGTTGGCTTCGAATATATCCTTAAACTCCACACAGCCAAGAATAGCAGGTCTTTGCAGAAGGTCCAGAAGGGCCAGAGATTCGGACTCCAAAGACCATGGCTTAGCTTCTGGAGCTACCACTTACCAGCTGAAAGGGACCCTGGTCAAATCACTTGACCAATAAAAACAAACAAACAAACAAACAAAAAAAAAACCTCAATTAAATTCCTCGGTAGAAGGTTCACATCAGAACTACCTTGTTGTTCTAGTTGTTAAGTGCTGTTGAGTTGCTTCCGACTCATAGCGACCCAGTATAGGTTTTCTGAGAAGCAACTGGTGGGTTTGAACTGCCGACCTTGTGGTTCAAATCTACCTTGAAGTTCAGGGGTTTTCCTACAGTGGCACATCAGTATTCCAATTTAGGTTACGTATTTTACCATGAGTTCTAACTATAAAGAAGTTTGCAATTGGTTGTACTATTACCAACTCGGGAGGAAAGGCAAAGCAAAACTTGTGAGTTGATCTGGATGCTCTCATTCTAGAAGGAAAATTTACTCAGCATGGATAAGGTCAGGGGAGAGGGCAAGGGTGCTTCCAGCACATGTGTGGAGAGGACCTTCACGGGACCCACTGGACACAGCTGCGAGCAAGGTTAGTGAGGTTGCAAATGCTACCTCACTAACCCTCAGGGTCATCATTTAAGGCACTCATACATTTCTCTAGATTCTGTGAGGGTCCTCCTTGTTACTCCTCTTGTTGTTGTTAAGCATCTTGCGGTTCAAACCAACTTTGCAATCTAGGGCATTAACCCACAACACCAAACCAGGCCCTCAAATATTTGATACTACCTCTTGGAAAGCAGAGAGATTCTGGTTTCAAATGGGTTTTTATCTATTTATACATTCATCAGATATAAAAACAAATACTAATGTTCTTTCTATCATGTTAAGTCAATTCAGGACAAAAATTACACAGTGGGATCCTAGCTATGTAAGAGCAATATTTTGTTGTTGTTATGTGCCGTGGAGTCAGTTCCAAAAGAGCAATATATGCAGACAAAAAAATAAAAAGACTGAGTAGAAATATCAGCACTACTTGTATTTGAGAAAATAGACAGTAGACTTTTTTCACTTTGTCTACATTTTCTAAATATTTAAAAGGGCTCATCATCAATTGGAGTATTGATGTGATACTGTAGGATAAATAGGATAAGTACTGGGCCACAAAGTCAGTTTGAACTGCAAGGTCAGTGGTTCAAACTCACAAGCTGCTCCTCAGAAACCCATAGAAAAGGTCTCTATGATTTGGAACCATCTTGACAGCACTTTACAAAAACAACATTGTCAATTACTCTGATAATAAAAACAATGATTCAGTTCAATCAAATATTTGAATGTCCCAAAGGGAAAATCTGATGATATATTTTCATGTAAATTTATATATACAACTTCAACAAAAAGTAATGACGACGATGTTGTTGTTGTTAGGTGCCATCGAGTCGATACCGACCCATAGCGACTTATGCACAGCAGAACAAAACACTGCCTGATCCTGGGCCACTCTCACTACTGTTGCCACGCTTGAGTCCATTGATGCTGCCACTTGGCCAATCCATCTCGTTGGGGGTCTTTTTTCTCTGACCCTCCACCTTACCAAACATGATATCTTCTCCAGCAAGAGGTCCCTCCTGATAATATGTCCGAAGTATGAGAGATGAAGTTTGGCCATTTTGGCCTCCAAGGAGCACTCTGTCTGCATTTCTTCCAAAATGGATCTATTGGTTCTTTTGGCAGTCCATGGCACTTTCAATATTCTCCTCCAACCCCATTAACTCAAAGGCATCGATTCTTCTATGATCTTCCTTATTCACTGTCCAGCTTTTGCATGCACATGAGGTTATTGAAAATACCATGGCTTGGGTCAGGCGATGATACTAGTGATAAAAATTTGAAAAGCTATTTTATGAATATTAACAAAGGACACTAAGTCTAAATCACTTGAAAATGTAATACAGATCAAAGCATATTAAAATCAACTTCTTATACAATAACAATATCTGTATGACCAAAAAAATTTTGGTTTCTGAAAATAGTTCCCTTACAACAAGGAATATTTAGTGCATTAAAAACATAGTACAAATGTACAAGAACTTGGGTAGCCTTTTGGGGTTTGTTTTCATAGAATTTAACTTATATTTACTTAGGCTCAAAAACATTGTCAACATTGTTTAAAGTCATAAATTGGCATGAATGAAGAAATGTATTCATATATATTTTTTAATATTAGAATTGTTACTCGTAAGTATATATCATAGAAATAGTGTTCTACAGCAGCACTACCCAAAACTTGGTTTATCAGGATGTCTTGCATATTACCTGAGAAAAGGGTTCAGTGGTCAGAGAAACTAGGTAAGCCCAAAGCTAAGTCTTCTCAGAGCCACAAATATACCAGTTTCCACTATGAATCTCCAAGAGGGATGGTCAAAGCATTTGCTATGAATTGAATTGTTGATTACCTAATCTCAGGTTCCTGTGAACATAACCTTATTTGGAAACAAAGTCTTTGATGATATCAGTTGCCATGAATTCATACTGGAGTAGGATGGGTCCTAATCCAATCTGAGTGATGTCCTCATAAATGAGAAGAGATGCTGAGAGACAGATGAGGAAGGATGGTTGTGTGCAGGTGCGTCTATAAGCCAAGCAATGCCTGGGGCTCCCAGAGTGGAGAGAGACAAGAAGGGCATCCCTAGAAACTTCAGAGGGAGCCTAGCCTGGCAGACATGTGGATATGGACTTCCAGCTTCCAGAACTGTGAGACAGTACACTTCTGTTCTTTAAAACACCCACTTTGTGGCACTTTGTGCAGCCCTAGGAGCCCTGGTGTGGTTCTGTAGGATAAGCACCGGACCACAAGATGAGTTTGAACTACAAGGTCAGCAGTTCAAACTCACCTACTGCTCCTCAGAAACCCTATATACAGGGCCTCTATAAGGAGTCCTGGTGTGGCGCTGTGAATTAATGCGCCAGACTGCAAAGCCATTTGAACTGCAAAGTCGGCAGTTCAAGCTCACCAGCCACTCCTCGGAAACCCTATACTGGGTCGCTATGGGTCGGAACCGACTCGACGGTACTTAACAACAACAACATAAGTAGGAACCGACTCAATGGCACTTAACAATAACAGTAATCTATAGTGGTGGGGCACTATAAGATAAGCACTAGAATGCTAACCACAAGGTCAAATCCACCAGCAGCTCCTCAGAAACCATTACAGCATTTCACCACAGGACCTTCCCCCTTCCACACACACACACAAGGGAGACCTCACTTTGGTATATGAAGTGGAATAGCATGCAGGGCCTTTTCCTTGTCTTTTCGATTTTTAGTTTTGTGCCTACTAAACAGAGTGTTCACCCACCTCTATTATCACAAAAGGCGTGTTCTATGGATTTGAAGCTCACCTACAAAATCACAATAAGCCATTTAATGAGTCATGTTCTAATATGAGGTCAGATAGATCTCCTTTTGAGTCATTCCCCTGCAGAAGCTCCATGCTGAGATGCATCAGAAGGGCCTTTTAGGCCTCATCACTGATTCAATACTTGGGTCTCCTTTATAAAAACGGCTTAAGAATGACAGGCGCCCTCCACTCCCCGTCCTCCACCACACTTATGCACACCCTTTGCTGGCATGCAGAGCGTGCTCAGAAAGGGGAAGAAAAACCAGAACCACAAAACCCCACATTCCTTTGGAGGCTGTCTGTGTACACACCCTGGACCTTTCCACTCTCATTACCTGGTGAGCAGGGGTTTTCGAGGCTTTGAGTCCAGGAGTTAAGAGGCAGCTCTAGCATGTCCGAGCCTTATGAGCTGAGCACTTACCCTCTCGGAAGCTCTGTTTCTTCATCTGTGAAATGGAGCTAATGAGCCAGGGTCCTGTCTAACTGAGCAGAATTGTGGTAAGGACACAACATAGAACCAAAATGCTATGGGAAGTGGCAATGTGAGGCTTGGTTACACAATTACAAATGGAGACAGTCCACTATCTATTGACTTTGTTTGAAGGCTGTGGGGACAGTGAGAAATAGCAGAGGACAAGTGGGAAGACCTAATGAATACTCTCCAAAGACTCCCAGATGTCCCTTTCCCGCCTCCTCTATGAACGCTACCTCACATCTGATTAATCTTCTCACCAAGCACAGAACTGCTGTTCAGTCTAAAGACCATGAAAGTTGGAAAAGACAAGACCCATGAAGCAAAGTATGCCTAAGGGATCAGCCACAGCCTGTTTATTTCGATTCTGAGAAAATAGAGACTCCTGAAACACTCATTCAAATGAGCACTTTCTTCAAAATGAATATACAAAAAAATATATAATATTTCTTCAGAAGAAACAGGAAAAGATACCAATAATTCATTACACCCCATTACAACCAGAATCTTGGAGAAATGACCATAAATTCATTACAAGGCAGATGAAACTAGATTAAGAAGTCTACCAAAGTGGCAGAAAAACTAGGAAGATCGCCAGCCACTGCCATCGAGTGGATTCGGACTCCTAGCCACCCTGCATAGGGTTTCCTAGGCTGTAAACCTTCATGGCTACAAAGTCTCCCAAGCAGCGACTGGTGGATTTGAACTGCTGACCTTGTGGTTAGCTGTTCAGTTGTCACAGGGGACCTAGCATCACAAATATTCCAAGTGTTTGTTGAGATTTTTTATTACAAAAAAGAAAACCACAAAAATACTAAAAGAAAAAAGAAACCCCCCCCCAAAAAAAAATTTGTGGAAAAATGGAATTGAAAGATAATGGAATTTTTCTACAGACTTCTTGAAGCACCTTCTTACTAGAATGAGACTATTTCTTTAATGTTGAAAGGGCAAGCCTTTCTAAGAAGACTCAAATCAGAAATCATAAAGATAAACATTGCTTTACTTTACCACATAAACTTTTCAAAGTTACATATTTAAAAAAACCTCATACATTGTGGGTTGTTATTGTTGTTAAGTGCCATTGAGTTGGTTCTGACCCATTACGACCCTGTATAGGGTTTACAAGGAGCAGCTGGTGAGCTTGAACAGCCGACCTTGTAGTTAAAGCTGACTTGGAGTCCAGCGCATTAACCAACAGCACCACACCAGGACTCCTACATTGCAGGTAGGAATATAAAATGCAGTCACTTTGGAAAATAGTTTGGCAATTCCTCAAAATATTACCCACAGTTATCATTTGAGTAATCATTTACACTACTAGGTATATATTCAAAAGAAACGAAAACTTATGTTCACATAAATGTGTACATAAGTGTTTATAGCTGTATTATTCAAAATGCCCCCAAAGTAGAAACAACTCAGATATCTAACAGGTGATGAATAGATGAACAAAGTGGGATGTCCTTACAATGGAATACTACTCAGCCACAAAAGCAAATGAAATGCCCACCGACACATGCTACAACATGGCACATGACTGAAACAGGCCAGTCACAAAAGACCACATATTGGGTGTTGGGATTTACATAAAATATTCAGAATAGGCAAATCCATAGAAACAAAAAGTAGATAAATGGTTGCCAGAAGCTGGGACCACTCGTTTGTCAGTTTGTCGTACAATGGTGGTTTGTGTGTTGCTGTGATGCTTGAAGCTATGCCACCAATATTTTAAGTACTCTCAGAGTCACCCATAGTGAATAGGTTTCAGCAGAGCTTCCAGACATATGGACTAGGAAGAAGGAAAGGGAGACTACTTCTGAGTGTTTAGTCACTGAAAACTTAGGAATAGCAGTAGAACATTATCAGATATAGTGTGAGAAAATGAGCTTACCAGGTTGGAAAGCATTTAAAATATGACTGAGGGAGAGCTGCCTCCTCAAAGTACAGTTGACCATGATGACACTATGGGAGCAAATATTTCTGGACCTTCATTTGCTGATTGTGCACAATTTAAAATTTAAAAGAAATAGCTGCAAACATCCATTAATAATCAGAACATGGAATGTATGAAGCATGAATCTAGGAAAACTAGAAGTTGTCAAAAATGAAATGGAATAAATAAAGATTGATATCCTAGGCATTAGTGAACTGAAAAGGACCGGTATTAGCCATTTTGAATCTAACAAATTCAAGAGGAATGGTGTCACATTCTCTGTCAAAAAAACCCCAACAACTCAAGATCTGTCTTGAAGTACAATGCTGTCTGTGATAGCATAATATCAATACACCTAAAAGGAAGAACAATTAATACCACTATTAATCAAATTTATGCACCAACCACTAAAACCAATGATCATGAAATTGAAGAATTCTGTCAACTTCTTCAGTCTGAAACTGATCAAACATGTAATCAATATGTATTGATAATCACTGGTGATTGGGATGCAAAATTTGGAAACAAAGAAGGATCAGTAGTTGGAAAATATAGATTTGGTGATAGAAATTATGCTGGCGATCACATGATAGAATTTTGCAAGACCAATGGCTTATTCACTGCAAATACCTTTTTTGAAACAACATGAACACAAACAACAGGACCTCACCAGATGGAATACAAAGGAATCAAATAGACTACATCTGTGAGAAAATATCACCTTGAACATATCACACTGAATGTAGAGACCATCCAAAGAACAGAGGTGATATATTAGACTCTAATGACTGAAGACCAGAAGAACTGTTGGATGACATCACAAACATCGTACAGGAAGAAAATAAAAGAATCAAACTAACTACATCTGTGGGAAGAGACAGCAGCAAAGTTCTATATCATCAGTCAAAACAAGGTCGGGGTAGACTGTGGAACAAACCATCAGTTGCTCATATGCAAGTTCAGGCTGAAGATGAAGAAAATGAAATCAAGTTCACAAGAGCCAAAACACAACCTTGAACTATCCCACCTAAATTTAGAGATCATCTCATGAACAGATTTGATGTATTAGACAGTAATGATTGAAGACTAGAAGAGTTGTAGAGTGACATCAAGAACACCATACAGGAAGAAACCAAAAGGTCATTAAAAAGAAAGAGAAGACCAAAATGGATGTCAAAAGACAAACATGGATGTCTTGAGATTAGAGATGCTGAAGTGAACGGAAGAAATAAGGAAGACAAAATATTGAACTGGAAGTTTCAAAGGGCAGCTCAAGAAAACAAAGTCAGGTATTATGAAATTTCCAAAGTCTAATGAAATATTCAAAGACCTGGAGTAAGAAACCCTAAAGGGAAGAACATACTCAGCACTTCTAAAGCTGAAAGAACTGAAGAAGAAATTCAAGAACTACTTGAAATATTGACAGATTCTATGGGCAAATTGAATGACGCAGGAAGCACCAAAAGAAGATGGGAGGAATACAGAGTCACTGTACTAAAAAAAAATGTTCAATCATTTCAAGAGGGAGCATATTATCAAGAACAGACAGTACTGAAAGAAGCAGTTCAAACTGCACTGACGGCATTGACAAAAATCACGGTTGTACTTCTGAATACAAATGAAAATGTTTCAACAAATTAATACAGCCCTGAAAGGGCTCACTCATCTATTCCGAGAAATTTGGAATACAGCTATCTGACCAATTGATTGGAAGAGATCCATATTTTTACTCATTCCAAAGAGAGCTGACCCAACAAAATGCAAAAATCATTGAACAATATCATTAATATTACATGAAAATTTTCTTAAATATAAAACTAATGAAAAAATAGTTGCAACAGTACATCAACAGGGAACTGCCAGAAATTTAAGCCCGGTTCAGAAGAGACAAGGAATGTGGGATAGCACTGCTGATGTCAGATGGATCTTAGCTGAAAGCAGAGAATACCAGAAAGATGTTTACTTTTACTTTATTGACTATGCAAAGACTTCCAACTATGTGGATCATGGCAAGCTATGGTTTACATTGTGAATAATGGATACTCCAAAACACTGAACTGCGCTCATGAGAAACTTGTATATATACACAGACCAAGAAGCAGTTGTTAGAACAGAACAAGGAGGTTTAAAATCAGGAAAGGTGTGTGCCAGAGTTGTATTCTTTCACCATATCTATTCAATCTGTATGCAGAGCAAATAATCCAAGAAGCTGGATTATATGAAAAAGAACATGGCATCAGGATTGGAGGAAGACTCACTAGCAATCTGTGATATGCAGATGACAAAACCTTGCTTGCCAGAAATGAAGAGGACTTAAAATACTGATGAAGATGAAAGACTATAACCTTCAGTATGTGTTGTACCCCAATGTAAAGGAAACAAAGATCCTCACAATTGGACCAGTAAATAACATCATAATAAATGGAGAAAAGATTGAAGTTGTAAAAGATTTCATTTTGCTTGGATCTACTATCAACACTCATGAAAGCATTAATCAAGAAATTCGACAATATATTGATTTGGGCAATTCTCCTGCACAAGCCCTCTTTAAAGTGTTCAAGAACAAAGGTTTCAGTTTAAGGACTAAGGTGCACCTGACCCAAGCTATGGCATTTTCAATCACCTCATAAGCATGTGAAATCTGAACAATGAATAAGGAAGACCAGAGAATAATACATGCGTTTGAATTATGGTGTTGATGAAGAATATTGAAATTACCATAGACTGCTAGAAGAACAAACAAATCTGTGTTGGAAGTACAGCCAGAATGCTCCTTAGAAATGTGCATAGTGAGACTTTGCCTCACAATAAAAGATACAAAGCCCCAATAAGAGGGATTGATGCAGTGACCACAACAATAAGGTCAAGCATAACAATGATTGTTAGGATGGCACAGCACTGGGCAATATTTCCTTCTTCTTCTTTTTTTCTCCAAAGTTTTTATTGTGATTTGAGTGAAAGTTTACAGGGCAGATCATCAGTTTTACACTCAACACATCATATACTTTGTCTCATTACAATGATTATCATTTCATGTACCATCATCAGATAACAGTATTTCTCACTATAGCTCTTTTTTTTTTTAACACTCATATATATATATAATAATTTACACCATCAAAGGGCACAGCCTGCAAGTCTGCCTCCTGACCACCAGCTCTTAGTCCCTCTTTTCCCATGAATCTAAAATCCTCAGCTGCTCCCTCTCTCTCCATGTCCCAATCTCTGCCTCCATTTCTGGTGTCACTGTTTCTCTAGGTAAGATCCTAAATTCCGCTTGTGCTCTTCTCCCTTGATGGTCCTCTGTTTCTGGACTGCAAGATTAGCTACTCCCCATTTTTGTTTAAAAATTTCTACCTTTACAATTGTGACAGTCTCAATTAGTCATGATAATTACTTACTATTGAATCATAAGTATCTTATCCCCATCTCTTTTAACCAGACCATGTAGACAAGAAGAAAACTATTCAGTGGGGACGCTATCTTCTCCCACACACTCTTAAACTAAACTCCCTCTTGAAAACTTGTATGCCAGTCACTTTGTGCCTTGATTGCCCCCTCATTTTAGATAGCCAATGTTTAAGTTGTCCGTCCCTATCTACCCTGTGTACAGAGAGGATAGCATTGATAATGTGAAGACTCCTTCACTCTCAGTTGGTATTTTGAGCTACTACATCCATGAGTATAGGTCAAGTTCATCAAATTGTAGCAATTTACTCTTGCTTCCATTATCTTTGTTTTTTTTTGTTTGTTTGTTTTGTGATCTTCCTCTAGTTGAGTTCTGATTATCAAGCCTTTGAGGCTAGGTCAAATGGGTACTATCTGCAAGTTTGGATGTTCTTGTGCCTCTCTCCTCACTTCATATCAGCTGGATGCTTCACTCATATCTCAAGCCTTCCATGGCTATGTCCTTGTCTATGGGCTTAGGTGTCCCCAGGTCTCATCACATTATGGACCAACCAGCTCTTCCTCTTCTCTTTCTCATCTCCAGGTCGACAGGAGTCTATGGAATGTGGTTGAACTCAGCCCATTTCTTCATTGCTGCCTTTCCCCCTCTTCCACTCACCAGTAGACCAATGTGGTCACTAACAAGCTTATATGCCTGCTCATGTGTTCTCTTTGAGTTTCAGTCTTAGAGGGGGATTTGTCCTGAAGGAACTTGATTGCTGTTTTGGTGGCTTCCTGGTGAACAGCTTGCTTATTCTTGTAGTAGCCATTCATACTGCCATTTTTGTTTTGGGTTTTTCCTGATGATCTTTCTTTGAAGATATATCTTCTGTCACTCTATCTGTTCCAGACCCTGGTCTAGTTTTGACTGGTGGTATTGAGCTTTTCCCCAAACTCTTTCCACAGATGTAGTCAATTTGACTTCTGTGTACTTCATCTGGTGAGGTCCATTTGTATAATCACATTTTATGTTGTTTAAAAAAGTATTTGCAATGAATAAGTCATTGGTCTTGCGAAATTCTATCTTGTGCTCTCCAGCTTCATTTCTATCACCAGGCCATATTCTCCAACTACTGATTCTTTCCTCTTTGTTTCCAACCTTTTCATTCCAGTCACCAGTAATTATCTATGCATCTTGATTGCCTGTTTGATCAATTTCTTACTGAAGAAGCTGGTGGAATTCTTTAATTTCATTATTACTGACTTTAGTGGTTGGTGCATACATTTGAATAATAGTGGTATTAATTGGTCTTCCTTGTTGTTGTACTCATATTGACAACATTTCCAAGGACCGCACACCTTGCATTTCAAACCGACCTTGCAGTCCAGTGCTTATCCTACAGCACTGTACCAGGTCTTCCCTGTAGGTGTCTGGGTATTATCCTATCACAGACAGCATTGTATTTCAAGACACATCCTGAAATTTTCTTTTTAATGATGAATGCTTTGCCATTCCTCTTGAATTTGTCGTTCCTGGCATAGTAAACCATATGATTGTCAGATTCAAAATGGTCAATATATAAAATTAAATACTAGGCATAATGAATTCGGAATCAGAAGTCCAGATACTGGTTACTTTTCAGAAAGAAGTTTTTTTTTTTTTTGAAAATGCTGGTAGGAGGTAATGCTCTACTACCAGCATTTAAAAAACAAAACAAAAACCCTGTATAGGGTTTCAGAGAACACTGGTGGATTAGAATTGCTGACCTTAGGGTTAGCATTCCATGGTTATCCTACAGCACCACACCTGATATGTCTGAATGCATCCAGTTAGATGACTGATTTTAAATGCACAATTCAATGTATTTTGACAATAGTAAACATACCATGTCGTTACCATCCAATCAACTACAGAACATTTCCTTTTCCCTAGAAAGTTTTTCCTTTGGGACTGCTTGCCTTCCACTAGCCAGGCAACTACAGTACTGATCTAAATCTAATCACCATGGCACAGTTTTGCTGGTTCTAGAATATCACAGACATAGAATCATCTAGTGTAAGGAGGAGTCCTGGTGTGGACTATAGGAAAAGCACTGAACTGCTAACTACAAGGTCTCAAACCCACCAGCAGTCCCTCAGAAACCCCGTACAGGGTTGCTATGAGTCCGAACCAACTGATGGCACATAACATTTGGGAGCTTCAAAACATGGTGGAAAAAATTGTATTTTCTTTTCATTCCATTTTCCCACCAACATTTAAAACTCCCTTGCATTTATTTATTTATTTTTAAATCTGGTATCTTTTATGCAACATAACATTTTGAGATTTAGCTATGGTTTTCTATCAGTTGTTGTTAAGTTTTGGCGACTCATTCCGACCATAGCAACCCTGTATATGGTCAATAAGGAGTGACTGGTGGGTTTGAACCCCTGACCTTGTGGTTAGCAGTCCAGTGCTTATTATTCTACAGCGCCACACCAGGACTCCTTTGCATCAGTGGTTCATTATAATTTTTTTTTTCCCCAATGAAGGGTCATGGCTAAAGCGCTTTCCGTGTTCTGGGCTGAAGACTGAGATACCCACCATGCACGCAGAAAAAACCCGCCCCAGCCTCTCGTAGCAGCGATGCTGCCCTGGGAGGAGTGAGAACAGCCCCTCCTCTCCGAAATCCCGGCATGCCCCTCTGCACCGCGCAGCGCCAGTCTCAGGTGAGAGCCACCCTGCTCATTGTTGCCATTGTTCTGCGAGTGACAGCCTCCGGGGCAAATGGAAAGCCGTCAATCTGAGCTCTGTCAACTGCAGACAAGAATTCCTTTCTTTGTCATGGTGGGTGGTCTCCCTGGCTTCAGCATCAGCCTGCACAAAAGACGATAAGCATCGTGTGCACTCGCAGAAAACCCTCGCCACCACCCAACAACCCTAACCACACTCTTTTGTGAGGCCTGGATTAGTCTGTTCGTGGCTTCCCTTGACTGTGTGTAATCATCAAATCCCAGCCGAGCGAGGGCATCCAGGGGTCGTTTAGTCCATTTCCCCAACCTGAGACCCACCACCTGCAAGTGTCAGGAAATGCATTTGTCTCAGAATCGTAGTCATAGACAGCTGGAGGGTCCCTTAGAGACCACCTGCTCTGACCCTCTGACCGTCTCAGGCTACAAGAAGGGGTCTAGACACAGGTCACAGCCCAAGGACAGGTCTAGAATTCACACTTCTTTGGGGTGCTCTTTCTGCAACCTCAAGCTGCTCATTATTAAGTGGTTCCCAACGAAGTTCTGGTGTGGCGCTGTGGGTTAACGCTCTG
The DNA here is from genome assembly GCF_000296735.1 of Chrysochloris asiatica. NCBI lineage: Eukaryota > Metazoa > Chordata > Mammalia > Afrosoricida > Chrysochloridae > Chrysochloris > Chrysochloris asiatica. The sequence continues at coordinate 16,562,063 of NW_006408571.1, read as the reverse complement.
GACTGCAACGTCGGGGGTTCAAGCTCACCAAACGCTCCTCGGAAACCCTATCCAGGGATACCGACTCGACGGCACTTCACAAAACAACAAATGAAATTCTGGTGTGGCGCTGTGGGTTAATGAGCTGGACTGCAGAGTTGATTTGAACTACAAGGTCCGCGGTTCGAGCTCACCAGCCGCTTTCGGAAACCCTGTACAGAGTCGCTATGAGTCGGAATCGACTCGATGGCACTTCACAATAACAATATAGTACAACGTGAAGTTTAATTTCTAACTTTCCAGTAGAAAGGGATTGTGTGGGGGAGACTTCATACTTGGCAAGTCTCCTGTAATCTTTGTGAATTCTTAATGCTGTTGTCGTGGTGATTGTTAAGTGCCGTCGAGTCTGTTCTGACTCATAGCGATCCTGTACAGGGTTTCTAAGGAGCGTCTGGTGAGTTTGAACCACCGACCTTGTGGTCCAGCGCTTTATCCCACAGCGCCACACCAGGACTCCAATTCTTTGTATAAAGGCTTGCTTTCCTTTGGGACCTAGACGGCACCGGAGGTAGATTTCATTTATAGAATAGTTTGGTGTCCTCTAGTGGTTTCCTGTAGCAACAACAATGAAGCCGGTTGGGCAGAGCATTCAAAGTGAATGTTGGTTTCTAATTGCAAATTCAAAGAACAGACCTTTAAAGTAGGCGGTTTTATTCACTCAGCGGCTCAGAGAGATTCAGTAATCTACCCAGAGCGACTGAGCCTGGATTCAGACCCCGGTCCTGTGAGAGTCTGTACTTCTCTGCATCAGAATTCTTGCGCTGTGTGTCACATTCCCCTTTCAGCGTTTGTCATGAAGGGGGTGTTTAGCGTTCCCTTTGAGCACATAGGAGACATAGGCAGGGAAAGAGCCACTAGGTTAGTAAGCCCTTTGTCTGCTGTTCACGAGTCCAGGCTGCTGTTCCGAATGAGAGCTGAGGTACAAAGTCCACAAGGGAATGCCTTCCACAAGCAAATTCCATCCGGAAGAGGAATAGGGAGGCTTCAGTGCACCCAGGCTGAGCTTCCCTTTCACCTCCCTTCCTCCCTTGCCGTCACACATACTGTTTCAGGCTGTATGTCCACACACCGGAATATTAGTCCGTCACAAAAGCAATAGAGTTCTGATACATGCTACAACATGGTTAAACTTTGAAAAGCAGCCAGTCACAAAAGACCACAGGTTATATGATTCCATTTATATGAAATCTCCAGAATAAGCAAATCTATAAAAAAAAAAATAGATTGGTGGCTGCCTGGGGCCTAGGATCCTTGGGAAGAATGGAGAGTGTGACTGAGGATGGGTATTGGATTTCTTGCTGAGGTGATAAAAGTGTTCTACAACTGATTGTGGTGGTAGAAGCAGGACTCTGGAAATAGAAATAAATCATGGATTGTAAACTTTGCATGGGCAAATTGTATGATATATGTGAATTAGATCTCAATAAAGCTGTTATTGTTGGGAGCACGGGCCACTGCTGTTCACCGGGTAAATACTAGACTGTGAACCACAAGGTTGGCTATTCAACAGGGTCAGATGTATGAGTCAGAACAGACTAGATAGCACTTAACAACAACAGTAACAAAGTTGTTATGAATAAACAAACCCTAGGAGACTCTGTCTTTCATGTGTGCTTTGTGTAGCCCCGCTGAGCTATGCTCTTTCTCACTGAGTGGTGGTAGATTCAATGGAAATCAGTAGCTTTGGCTGGAGGGCCTCTGAGACAGCTCATCTGCTGGTCCAGGCTGAACTGCACCTTGTATCATGAAGGGGAGCTAAGTCACCCGAATAATGTATACCAGGCAGAATGTATTTGCTAATGGGGGTGAGTGAGGTAGGGGGTAGGTCTCTAAGGAGACAAGAAGGTGCATCTAGCTGAAACATTCAGGAAGGGAATAGTGTCTTTTCAGATAAGATTGTGACAGGTGGCAACCAGAAAGACACTAGATAAGACTGAACTCCTTGAGATGAAGACCATGGCTGATTCCTTGCTGTACTCCTGGTCCTCAGCATAGGTCCTGACTTAGAGCAGGTGCTCAGGAAACTCTTGCTGAGTGAATATACAAATGAAAGAAGGAATAAGGATCTGAGCAAAAGAATTGCAGAAGAAGTAAACAACATGAGCAAAGCATAAAGCAGAGGGGTACAGAAAGGGTCTAGAAAACGCAGAGCTGCTCTGTTTGACTAAAACATAAAGTTGACGAGGAGGATTCCTAGAATGGAAGCCTCCCGGAGAAGGAGGCTGGAATTAGGTGAGGAGGGCTTCCACAGATCTATGGACTATAAAGCTGGTGTGGCACTGTGGGTTAATGCGCCAGACTGCAAAGCCATTTGAACTGCAAGGTTATGTATTGGAACCAACTCGGCCACACTTCATAACAACAACAACATGAAGCCAATGACTGGTTTTTTGACTAGAAAAGTGACAAAGTCAAAATTGTAGTTTAGAGATATGGTAGGAAATCCTGTGTGGGTGATGGATTAGAGGGGATTGGCCTGGAGGCTGTGAGACTAGTTAAGAGGTTGATCAGACTAGCAAGGCTGAGGACTCAACTAGGTTAAGACCAGTGGGACCAGAAAACAGATGGGGACCAGAGACACTCAACCACTTCCCAAACTCTATCAAAACAAGTACATCTCGTAAGAAATATTTCATCTATTCAGCAGAAATAGAACTATTAGAGGAAACACTTGCTAATAATATATACAAGGCTGTGGTCTGAAGTTGCAACCACACTTGTTAAAAAGGTAATTGAAAGGAAAACCCCAACTGGGGATAAGAAGACAACAGGAAACCACAGTCTGTAACCCCATTCTGTGGACTGGAGCTCACAGTTTGTCCTGGACTGTGTTCGTATTCCCCTGGCTCTAGCCCCAACCGGCAGAGCCAGCCCTTTCTGTTTCAAGCTATTTGGTTAGTCACATGGGGTATTGGCAAGGACCTGGCTTCTGGTCTCAGCTCTGCACAAACCCAGGTTGGAAAAGCAATCCTGGAGGAAGGATGAGGAAGACTTTCTAATGTAGAGACTCCAAGTTTAGTGACGGAGAGTATGGGATGCTGGATCTGGGGTGAGCCTGGTTGAACCCAGACTAACTAGTTGTAGCAGCTTAACAGCTCATTAAACATCTCTGTGCCTCAGTTTCCTCACCTTTAAAACTGGCATTAGTGAATGTACTCTTTGAGTTGTTATGAGCATTAGATTAATAAATTCAAAATGCTTAGATAAAATTCTAGTCAGTGCCATATCTGTATTATTGTTTTTGTTATTATTACAATAAATAATGACCAAAGTGAAACAACAATGAAATGGGCTATTACCATGGGTGTTACACGCAGAAATGAGGGTGCTATAAGGCTCAGGTTTGAACCTCGGCTTTTCAGTGAACCCTCCAACTCGGCTTGTTTAGTATTTATTATTCATTTAATTTATTTAATCCTGCAAACATTTACTAAGCAGGTACCCTGTGCCAGAGATTCTACAGGGTCCTAGAGATGATGGAAAGAATCAGATGGCCCTAGCTCTTAAGGATCTGATAATCTGGTAAGGGCAGCAGGCACGTATCTGCTGGTATTGAGGTTCAGAGGCAGAATGAGGAGGTAGTAAGGAGCAAGTTCCTAGAGGTCGAAGGACCTGGGGATGCAGAGTAGGTAGAATGTGCCCTTGCTGGTCCTTGAGGATTTTGGGTGCAAAGTTTGATGTCTATTTTGCTAGGCCCTGCCTCTAGTTGAATCATTTGGACTCTCCCACTCCTTACTGCTTTAGAAAGACAATTCTTGTGAGTGTTCAGACACTTTGCAAATCTTTCTGTAGGCACATTTTACTAATTAAGGTTCCAATAGGCTGTTTTGTCCTCAATCCCTTGGTTTTTAAGTTTCTCCAGGAGGATTTTTTAGAGACTCACAGCAAAAAGAGAGTTTGCATGTCTGGTGTTCAAGGTCCACACAGCCTAAGTCAACAGGATTCAGCAAATTTCTGGGCTGTTGTACCCTTGTCTCAGGCAGAACCAATTTTCTTCCTGTGTGTGTTTCTCGCTGGCCTGTTCCTTCCCACAGATGTTTTCCTGTTGTGAATGTATACCAACAATGTTCAGAGTGACCACATGAAGGAACAAAGTTCTGGGGAACCAGGGGAAGAATAAAAATAAAAAAGAAAGCCACACGCTTACTGTTTAACAGATAAGACAAGTGTTCTGACACCTGTCATCTCAGGTACCTCGCAAGAGGAGGCCCTGTAGGACCCTGCCAAGTTTCTCAGTCTCCTTCCTGGCTTCCAGACTCTCCTGAAAATTTTGTTTTCAGGTCTTGGTTACTTTGTTATTCTTTCTGTGTTTTTAATTAAAATAAACAAAAAAACCCAATTGCCAGTGAGTCAATTCCAGCTCACAGGACTTCTTGTGTTGCAGAAGAAAACTGCACTCCAAATGGTTTTCAAAAGGTATACACACAGGGTCGGCTTTTTTTCTGAGGTGCCTCTGTTGCTACTAAGTGCCATTGAGTTGATTCTGACTCTGTATAGGGTTTCTGAGGAGCAGCTAGTGGTTTTGAACCACTGGTCTTGAGGAGAGCAGTCCAATGCTTCTCTACTTGTCATACAGCACCATATCAGGACTCCAAAGTCCCCTAAGTAGTTTCAAATTGACAACCTTTTGGTTAGTAGCCAAGGGTTTAACCGTTAATGCCTACCTGTTCGTGCCGCTCAGGACTACCAGCTGGGAGGTAAAAGAGATACTAAGCATGAGGGAAACTGCCAATGGGAGGGGCAAGAACACACCCCTGGTCTTTTTCCTTTTGTGCCCCCTCCAAGATGACTCATGTTGCTATGCCCTGGACAAGCCCTGCAGCCTCTCGCACACAGATTAGGGCACGCTCTCTTCCTTTCTCTAAAAAAGGAGTCTGCTTTCAGCTAGGTTGTGGAGTTAGCTGGCAATTCAGAAGCAAATGACATGAAACTTGCTAACAAAGGACAATAAACCAAAGGGGAGGGAGTTACCAGCAAAAGAAGACCAACAGGTTGTCAAGAATTTCAAACTATCTTAGCCTGGACAGCATCTATAGTAGCTATGGTCCTTGTTTTCCAGTATTCATGCTTGGAATGCTTTGTTGAGGAGGAGGTTCTGGGTGATGTTTATTCTCAAATGTTACCTGAGAAAAAAAAAGCACCTTTGCCTCTAAAAGTTTTCCTTGGCCTCAGAAACTCTCAGAACTGTGTGGAGGCTATACAAGCCTCAGTTTGCTATCCATTAGGATGACCTGGGAGCCCTAGTGGTGTAGTGGGTTATCCACTGGGCTGCTAACCATAAATTCAGCAGTTCAAGTCCATCAGGAGCTCTGTGTGAGAAGGATGAGGCTTTCTGCTTTTGTAAAGATTTACAGCCTTGGAAACCCTATATAGAGTTTCTATGAGCCAGATGACTTCGGGGAAGTTTTTTTTTTTTTTTTTTTTTTTTTAAATTCTGAAGCCTAGATCCTGTCCCTAATATCAGAATCCCTGAGGATGGGACCTATTTGCCAGTGTTTTTAAAACCCCTCGATGCTTCCAATGTACAGCCAAGTTTGAGTCTCTGTGATGCAGGCCCTTGTAGTCAAGTGTGGTATTCAGAAGCATAGCATTCTGTGCTCCAGGGGTGTACATTCTTGGGTTCCATTGTTGTTGTTAAGTGCCATCGAGTCAGTTCCGACCCATGGTGACCCTATATAGAGTTTCCTACAAGAGCGGTTGGTGAGCTCAAACTGCATCCTAGACTAATAAAATCTAAATCTGCATTTTAACAAGATCACCAGGTGACTTACATGCTTGAGAGGCACAGGTACTTGAAATATTGGGTGATCTGACAAGCCTTGGCTCATAGTCTCTTTTGGCAACTACAATCTGGCCAGGTTCATTAATTTCCATGATCTTCCTGGACCCAGGCAGATTCTGAGAGTTTTGTGTATGTGTGTGTGTGTTAAAATACACATTTTACATAGAATTGTTGTGATTTGTTGTTAAGTGCTACTGAGTCATTTCGACTCATAGCCAACCTGTATAGGGTTTTCAAGGAGCAGCTGGTGGATTTGAACCACTGACCTTGTAGTTAACAGTCCAGTGCTTATCCTACAGTGCCACACGTAGTGACATTTGGTACATTTATCACGTTGTGCAATAATCGCCACTATCTAGTTCGAGAATATTTCTAACACTCAAAAGGAAACTCTATACCATTAAACAGACACTCCCCATTTCTTGTCAGGCTATTCATTGACCATCACTAATCTGCTTTCTGTCACTAAGAGTTTGCTTAATCTGGATATTTCATATAAATGGAATCTTAAAATATGTAGCCTTTTGTGTCTGGCTTCTTTCATTTTGTTGTTGTTGTTGTCAGGTGCCATCAAATCAGTACCGACTCATAGTGACCTTATGCACAACAGAACGAAACACTGCCCGATCCTGGGCCAACCTCACAATTGTTGCCACCTTGAGACCATTGATGCTGCCACTTTGCCAATCCACCTCACTGGGGGTCTTCCTCTTTTTCTCTGACCCTCCACCTTACCAAACATGATATCCTTCTCCA
>NW_006408571.1:16467078-16552591 GCF_000296735.1 Chrysochloris asiatica | reverse complement strand
GGAGGGACCAGTCGCTGGAGAAGGATATCATGTTTGGTAAGGTGGAGGGTCAGAGAAAAAGAGGAAGACCCCCCAACGAGATGGATTGGCCAAGTAGCAGCATTGATGGACTTAAGCGTGGCAACAGTAGTGAGGTTGGCCCAGGATCGGGCAGTGTTTCGTTCTGCTCTGCATAAGGTCACTATGGGTCAGTACTGACTCGATGGCACCTAACAACAACAGCAACAACAATGGGCAAAATATTGAGTGATGCAAAAAGTATCAAAAGACGAAAGAAGGTATACAAAGAACTTCTATACCAAAAATAAAAAGTCAGTGGTCAACCATTTCAAGAAATAGTGTACGATTAAGAACCAATGGTAGTGAAGGTACCATTTGCCACACTTTTGTGAAGCCAGACTACTTGGTACCCAATCCAGACACATTGTCTACCTGATGGCAGCCTAACCATATTGGAGGAATATTTCCTGAAAAAGACACAACTTCATGCCTATAAGCCCTATTACCAAGTGCTGCATTTGCCTGATGTCACACAGCAAGTAGGTGAGGGTTTGAACCCAGGTCTTCTGACTTCAAGTCTAAGACTGTCTCTCACACTTTGTGTCCAGAGGGAGTCAGCTCAAGTATCTATTGGTCTTGACTGACATTATTTATTATTAACTGCTATCATTTTTGGAAGTTTTCTAAATGCTGGGCATTGTGGTGAATACTTTAAGTGTAATCTTCTCAACAACTAGTGAAGTGATTCCTTAATTATCCTCACTTTACCACTGAAGAAACTGAACTCAGAAAAGTTATTCAACATACCCAAGATCACACAGATGGTAACTGTCAGAGTTAGGGTTTAACCCAGGAATGAAGATCAGGGACCATAGGCTTCAGTATGGGTTGCATCTCAATGAAAAGAAAACAAATATCCTCACTAATGGAACAATAAACCACAGCCATATAAATGAGAAAAGACTGAAGTTGTCAAGGACTTCATTTTGCTTGGATCCACCACCAACACTCAAGGAAGCAGCAGTCAAGAAATCAAACAACTATTGAATAAGGCAAATCTTTTGCACAGGATTTCTTTAAAGTGTTCAAGAGCAAAGAAGTCAATTTGAGGACTAAGGTGGGCCTGACCCAAGCCATGGTATTTTCAAAAGTCTCATATGCATGTGAAAGTTGGACAATGAATAAGGAAAACGGTAGAAGAATCGATGCATTTGAGTTTGTTGTTGGAGAAGAATATTAAGGTACCAGGAACTGCCATAACAAACAAATCTGTGTTGGCAGAAGTACAGCCAGAGTGCTCGGAAGAATCCAAGATGGCCAGACTTGTCTCTCATATATCAGACATTATTATCAGGAGAGACCTGGTAGCGTAGTGGTTACAAATCGGGGTGCTAACCTCAGGGACAGAAGTTCAAAACTACCAGTTAGTTGTTCCGCGGTAGAAAGATGAGGCTTTCTGCTCCCGTAAAGATTTACAACCCCAGAAACCCTGTACAAGGTCGCTGAGTCGGAACCGACTCCACCGCACACCACCACCATCACCATCAGGAGAGATCAGTTCCTAGAGAAGGACATCATGCTTGGTAAAGTAGAGGGTCAGCGAAAAAGAGGAAGACCCCCTAAGAGATGGATTGGAACAGTGGCAGCAGCAATGGGGTCGTTCGCAGCAGTAATTGTGAGGATGCCGAAGGACCGGACGGTGTTTCATTCTGTTGGGTCGGAACATACTCGATGGCACCTAACAACAATAAATTCCAAAGTCCATATTCTGAACCACCAAGTGAGGCTGCTATTTTAATAATAACAAGATCCTGAGAAATTACTAATGTACAGATCCTTCTCTCATGTTGTAAATTTCCTCGCCCTCAGATTCCGCCTACCGCCCCTCCCTTCTGTTCTGCCCTTCTCAGCTACGCAAGCGCGCTCCCTCATTCCCTCACAGGGCAGTCGGTGGAGGCGGTGCCGTGAGCATGCTTCGGCAAGGCAGTGCGCGTGCGCGGGGCTGGAACCACTGTCAGAAGGCGTAGAGATGGCGGCTGAGATGGTGTCCACAGAGGAAGCGTCGCCTGAGCCAATGACTTTGGAACAACCTGCGGAGCTGCCAGCTTCGGTGCGGGCGAGCATCGAGCGGAAGAGACAGCAGGCACTGATGCTGCGCCAGGCCCGGCTGGCGGCCCGGCCCTACCCGGCGACGGCGGCTGCTACTACTGGAGGTTTGGGCCCAGGCGGCGCCTGCCCGTTCCCTCGGCACCACCATGGTCCCCGTACAAACTCGCGTGGGTCTGGACCGGGTTCTGGGATCCCCGGGTCCCGGGAACCCGCCCAGCTAGCCTTGTCGAAGCGACTTGCCCAAGACCACGGAGCCATTCTGCGGGAGAAGCCAGGCCTCCTGCTTCCCGGCCGTGGGCTTTTTTTTTTTTACTGCATTTCGTGTGCTTAGCTCGGTTTTGAGCTTGATAATGCAGCCGCCCCTTGGAGGTGCCAGCCAGTGCCTGTCAGCGCCTCAGCTCTCCCAGACATTCCCTTCTGTTCTTACTGTAGGCTTCCACCAGTCTTAGTGAAGGGTCTTGTGTAACCATTGAAGTTATATCCCACACCCTCTCGCTCTTTGATCCATTCAACAAAAAGCTATTGAGTGTATAGGTTTATGAGAGGAGCAAGACCTCCATAACCGCTGCAATCTTGAAGCTAACAGAGTGGCACACGTAGTGACCTCATTTTTCAAAGGGCTTTAGAATTGTTCTGACGGTCAACTTGGCAAACAAATAGGGCAAGATTCGGTATACGTCTTTTACAGATGTAACAGGCCCAGAAAAGGAAGGGATTAGCTCAGGTTCCACCAAGTGCACAGCATAATCTGGAGGGTAATGAGGATCAGAACTAGTGTCTTCTGACCCTGGGTTCAGTGTTGTCACCAGCTGCCTCTGAGAAACTCATCTCTCATCCTCAGGAAGTGTGTGCATGTTGCAGTAAAATTTTATTTACTAAAATTGTTTGTAAGGAACCCTGGTAGCATAGTACATTAGAGCTGAGCTGCTTACCTTTGGGTCAGTAGTTTGAATCTACCAGTCACTCCACGGGAAAAAGATGAGGCTTTCTGCTCTCATAAAGATTTGAAACTTCCAAAACTCTACAGGGTCACTATGAGTCAGAACCCACTCGGTGGAACACAACTACCACCACCAAAATAGGTTGTGAGCCTGATTTGGCCCACAGGCTAGTTAGCCCACCCTGATAGTGATAGGATCAAGTCGGTTTCTCTTTATTTTGTTGATAGGGTAGGTTACAGGTGATTGGTTTTTATTTTGTGAGGTTAATTTTCTTTGAGGTTAGGTTACCGTGTAATTTATGATCTTCCCAAGTATAAAACAGTCCATTTTCTTTTGATTTTGCCCTGACTTGCTCTCCATTTGGAAGTTCGGTAACTATATCATTTATCCCCTTTTTACTTTGTAGTTATCATTTACCGATTGACAACTCTGTTTCCTTATTTTCAGGTTTGTAGGTTTATTTTATTTTTGATACTTCTATATCTGGATTGATTGCCAGGTGATGTCTGTCATTGTTGGTTCTCTGTCTAAAGGACTCCCTTTAGCATTCTTTATAATATGGGTCTGGTTTTTATTGTTGTTGTTGTTAGGTGCCATTGAGTCAGTATTGGCTCATAGTGACCTTATGTACAGCAGAACGAAACACTGCCTGGTCCTGGACCAACCTCGCTATTATTGCCATGTTTGAACCCATTGATGCTGCTACTTTGCCAATCCATCTCTCTGGGGGTCTTCCTCTTTTTCTCTGACCTTCCACCTTACCAAACATGATAGCCAAATACTCGTACTTTTTTTCCTTTGTAGGTAACTTATCGTTTTTCTCAAGCCTCTTAGGATTCTTTGCTTTTTGTTTTGGAAAGTTTGATTATGGTGCATCATGGTGATTTTCTAGCTGGGGGTGTATGTCCTATTTGGGTTCATTGAGCTTGAATGCATATCTGCCTTAAATGATCTTAGAGAAGTTTTCTTCCAACAAATCTTCAGCAATTTTTCAGAGCCCTTTTGGTCTCTTCCTGAAATTCTGATCACACATTAGTTAAGAGCTTCCTTCCCTTTTGTGTCCCACATAATCCTTAGGCTTTCTTCATTTTTTTTTTTTTTTTCCTTCTTATTGTTTCTCTAACAGTATTAAGAAATTTGTCTTCAGTTTCGCAAATTCTGTCTCCTATTGATTCAAATTTATTCTTTTGCCCTTTTCCATGTATTTTCTATTTCTGGAATTTTAGTATTAATCTTCTGGATATCTGTTTGCTATTTAGTGTAGTGGTTACGAATCGGGCTGCTAACCTCAAGGTAGGCAGTTTGAAACTACCAGCGGTTCTGCTGGAGAAAGATGAGGTGTTCTGCTCCCATAAAGATTTACAGCCTCGGAAACCCTGTACAGGGTCATTATGAGTTGGAACCGATTCCATGGTACTTAACAACAACAATTTTTGTATAGTTTATAATTTTCCATTTGTCTTGTCAATTTGATCTTATATTTTTTTCCTGAATTATTCTAGAGTTATGTCTCTTTTCCTTGATTTTTGTCTATAGTCTTGGTGTTGTCTTTGTTTTCCTTGATCTCTTTCTTAATCTGTTGAAGGATCATAAGTATCAATTTTTTTTTAAAGTTTTTATTCTGAATTATGTGGGTTTACATGGGAGAACATCAGTTTTATATTCATCCTATCGTATTTTGTTTCATTGCAATGATTCAAATCCCCTCCATGCATCATCAAACAACCAAAGGGTACACCCCACAGGCCTGCACCCTGGCCGTCAGGGAGGGACTCCCTCCCTGAGTCCAGTATCCCCAGCTGCTCCATCTGTCCACATCATCGTCTCTGCCTCCATTTCTAGCATCACTGCTTCTCTGGGTTGGTTTCTGCACTCTGCACTTCTCACTTGATGGTCCCAGGGAACTCTGCCTCTGGACTGCAAAATCAGTCACTCCCCTCCTTTTGTTATAAAACATCTACCTTTACATTTCTGACCCTCACAGTCAGTCCTGATAGTAATTATTCACTGTTGTACCACAAGAGTCTTATCCCCATCTCCTTTCATTAACCCTACACCAACAGATTGGAAACCATTCAGTGGAGAGCCTACCTTCCCCAACCCTGTCTGGAACTAGGCTCCCTCTTGAAAGCTTGTAAGCCAGTCACTTCTTGCCTTTGTAGCCCCCCCTCCCATTTTGGATATCCAGTGTTTTAAGTTGCCCATCCCTGTCAACCCTGGGTACCGAGGGGGTGGAAGTGAGCCTTGCTATAAAGATTTGTTCCCTTTTTTGAGCTACTGCATCCATAAGTATAGGTAAAATTCATCAAATTATAGTGGGTTACTCTTTTTTTTCCTCTTCTTTCTTCTTCTAGTTGAGTTCTGATCATCCAGCCATTGAAGCCAGGTCAAGTGGGTACTATCTTCAAGTATGGTGTTCTTGTGCATCTCCCCTCACTACATATCAGCTGGATGCTTCACTCTCTGTTCTACTCCTGTATCAATCTTTTAAATTCCTTACTGAGTAGTTCCAATACCATTTCTACCTCTGGAAGATTTTCTGGCCTGGTGTTTTGGTCACATGCTTGAGCCATCTTGTCTTATATTTGTGTGTAATTTTGGTGCTATTATATTTGTTGATTGTATGTTGTCTAATGCTTCAACCTGATTTTTTTATAAGAACGCTGCTTATAGTAATTGAAAATGACTGTACTGTGCTGGGCCAGTTGCAGTTCACCACTGTCTATATTTCTTTGATTGTGGTTTTCATTCAGTTCCTCCCACTAGTAGATATTTGATCTACTTGTGTAATCTGTCCTTTGAAGCTGAGAGTTCCAGTACTGTCATCCTTATACATTTCACTTGTTTTCTTGGGTCTTTGTTGTAAGGTTCTGGGTAGTATATCTGCCTGCCTGCCATCTTGGATTAACCTAAGACTGTTATTCTTTTGGGAATGGGTTTTATCTTCCCTTTTTCTCAGGACAGTCACTGATTAATATCTATCGTGTTCTGGCTGCTGGTTTTGCTCTTGGTAGTGATTCAAACTGTTTATAGATTTATAGAATAGGTTCTATCTTTCCCCTTTTTTTGCCCTACATTCTGTTTTTTTTTTCTGATTGCTGCAATTGCCTTCCAGTTTTCCCCGTCTCTGAATGCCAATCTTTCTAACACATAAGTTGTTTTCTTTCCTATTTAAAACCCTTCCAAAGTTTTCTGTTGCCTTCATGATGAACCCAAAGGTCTTCCATATCACCTGGATCCTCCATATTTCCTTAGCCGTACCTCTTTCTGCCTCATACTTTCTACCCCATCAATATTATAATTCCTCCTCACCTATCCTGCACATGATACTGTTTTTGCCCTGTGTACCTTACCCCTGATGCACTTTACACTTAGAGGGTTCAGCTCACACAGCATCTCCATCACTAGACTGAGCATTCTTAAAGGCAGATCCTTGGTCTTGTGTCTGGTTCTTGTCTCTAACCCTTAACATAAGTGTGATACATAAGTCTTCCTTAGACTGGATAAAAGGTAGGAAGTGTGATAACATAAGTCTTCCTTAGACTGGATAAAAGGTAGGAAGAGTCACTTTTTCTGTACATCCTCCTCCTTCCCTTACAAAAGTGGTCCTATTAAACAATAACACTTATCTTCTATAATAGAATACAATTTAATAAAATCTATTTTTTAAATGGGCTCTAAATATGCTCAAGATTGTACTTTGGTGTTCATGGACTTATTTTAATAGTCCTTAATTCATCTTAAACTTGCATGTGAGCAGTTCATGTTTTGTACCACATTTGGCCCCTGGCCTTGCTATGATTGATATGGAACTTCACCATTATGTTTTTTCACAAAATAATTGACTTTATTTTTGCATATTCCATTTTGTGAGGTCCACATGCATAGTCATCATTTATGTTATTAAAAAAAGGTGTTTCTAATTAATAAGCTGTTGGTCTTGCAAAATTCTTTCATATGATCTCCAGTGCCATTTCTGTTGTCAAGGCCATATTTTCCACCCACGGGTCCTTCTACTCTGTTTCCAACTTTCACATTCTAACCACCAATAATTAGCTATGATTGCATGTTTGATCAATTTCAGACTGCAGAAGCTGGTAAAAATCTTCAGTATCTTCATCTTTGGAATTAGTGGTTGGTACGTAAATTTGAAAAATAATATTCACTGGTTTTCTTTGTAGGCACAGGATAGTATCATACCGCTGACAGTGTTGAATTTCAGGGTAGATCTTGAAATGTCCGTTTTGATGATGAATGGGATGTGATCCCTCATTAATTTGTCATTTCTGTCATAGTATACCATATGATTTTCCAATTCAAAATGACCAGCACCAGACCGTTTTAGCTAATGAAATGTCAAAGACTTGGAGTTGAAGAACAAGATTGGCAATTCCCAAAGGGAAAGAACTGAAAAAAAAAAAAAAAAATGCAAGCCTAGAGTTGCAGTCTTGAAGGATTCTATGGAGAAAATAGAGAGTGATGTAACAAGCATCAAAAGATGATAGATAGAATAGTCACTGTACCAGAAAGAATTGGTACATGTTCAGCCAGTTCAGGAAGTAGCATATGATCAAGAGCCAATGGTATTGAAGGAAAAAGTCCAACCTGCACTGAAGACATTGGTGAAAAAAAACTCAATATCACACACAGTAAAATTTTATTGATGATAATTCAAAAATATTACAGCAGTACTTGGATGAAACTGCCAGGAATCCAGGCTGTGTTCAGAAGAGGATGTGAAACAAGGGGTATCATTGCTGATGTCAGAGAGATCTTGACTGAAAACATAGAACACCAGAAAGATGTTTCCTCTCTTTTATTTACTACACAAAGGCATTCAGTTGTGTGGATTACAAAAATTATGGATAAAATTGCAAAGAATGGGAATTCCAGAACACTTAATTATGCTCATACGGAACCTGTATGTAGACCAAGAGGCAGTTGTTTGAACAGAACAAGGGGATACTAACTGATTAAAAGTGAGAAAAAGGTGTATGTCAGGATTATATCCTTTCACTATACTTATTTAATATGTGTGCTGAGCAAATAATCCCCAAAGCTGGACTATATAAAAAAAATGTGGCCTCAGGATTGGAGGGATTCTCATTAATAACCTGTGATATGCAGATGATACAACCTTGCTTGCTATAAGCAAAGAGGACTTGAAGCACTTAACTAATGAAGATCAAAAGACTACCATCTTTAGTGTGAATCAGACCTCAGCGTAAAGGAAACAAAAATCCTCACAACTGGACCTATAATTAACATTATGATAAATGGAGAAAAGATTGAAGTTGTCAAAGATTTCATCTTAAATGGATCGAATGCCCTTGGAAGCAGCAGTCAAGAAATCAAATGACATACTGCATTGGAAATTCTGCTGCATAAAACCTCTTTAAAATGTTAAAGAGCAAAGAAGTCACTTTGATGGCTGAGGTGCACCTGATTTGATTCACAGTATTTCCATTCACCGCATATGCCTGCAAAAATTGGACAATGAATAAAGAAAACAAAACAGAAGTGATGCATTTGAATTATGTTGTCAGTAAAGAATGTCATGGACTACCAGAAGAACAAAGGAGCTCTGGTAGCATAGTGGTTACAAGCTGGACTGCTAACCTCAAGGTCAGCAGTTTGAAACTACTAGCTGTTCCACGGGAGAAAGATTAGGCTTTCTGCTTCCATAAAGATTTACAGCTTTGGAAACCCTATACAGAGTTTATACTATGAGCTGGAAGCGACTCCACGGCACCTAACCACCACCACCACCAGAATAACCAACAAATCTGTCTTGAGGAAGTACAACCAGAATGCTCCTTAGGAAGGAGGGTGGTAAAACTGTGTCTCACATACTTTGGATGTGTTATCAGGAAGGACCAGTCCTTGGAGAAGGACATTGTGCAGGAAAAAGGACGGTCCTCAATGAAATAGATTGACAGAGTAGCTGCAACAGTGGGTTCAAACAGCAAGAGTTGTGAGGATGGTGTAGGACTGAGCAGTATTTTGTTTTGTTGTACATGAGGTCACCCTAAATCAGAACTGACTGGATGACGCCTAATTACAACATAAACCAAAAATCAAATCCACTGCCATTGAGTTGATTCCAACTTTTAGTTTAGATATAGTGTTTTTGAGACTAAATCATTAAGGGAGCAGAAAGCTTCATCTTTCTCCTGAGGAACTGGCTGGTGGGTTTGAACTGCCAACCCTGTAACTGGCAGTCCAGTGTCTACAGGGCCACTTGGAATACTAATACCTGGATTGAGTTCTGGGTGGTGGTATGATGTATGGTAATCTCAGATTGTGTCTGCTGTTTTGGGTTCTCAGTCCAAAGACCATCCTTAAGAATTTTTTGTAAAACTGGTCTGGTCTTTACAAATTCCTTTAATTTCTGTTTTATCAGGAAACATCCTAATTTGACCTTCATATTTGAGGGACTTTGCTGTGTAGTGTATATGGTCCTTAGTTGGCAATTTTTTTTCTTTATAGATGTCATTTCCTTGCCTTCTTGCCTGCGTGATTTCTGCTGAGAAATCAGAGCCTAGTCTTACTGATTCTTCTTTGTAGGTAACTTTTCATTGTTCCTGAGCTACTCTTTGGATTTTTTCCTTGTCTTTGATTTGGGAAAGTTTGATTATGATAGGACTTGGTGATTTTCTTTTGGAATCTATCTGGTTTTGGGTTTGTTCAGCTTCTTATATGCTTATCTTTTCATCTTTTGTGATATTGTTGTTATGTGCCGTGGAGTCGGTTCTGACTCATAGCAACCCTGTACAGGGTTTCCAAGACTGTAAATCTTTATGGGAGCAGAAAGCCTCATCTTTCTCCCGCGGAACAGCTGGTAGTTTTGAACTGCTGACCTCATTAGGGAAGTTTTATTAAAAAAAACTCTTCGATAATTTTCTCTGTGCCTTTTATTGTCTCTTCTTCTTCTGGATCACCTGTAAGTTGTTCCTCTTACTGGTGTCCTACGTAACTCTTAGGCTCTCTTCAACAGTTTTTCATTGTTGTTTCTGATTGTTCTTCTAGCATACTAGAATTGAGACATCTATCTTCAAGCTCACTCATTTGGGCTTCCAGTGCTTCAAATCTTCTCCAGTTCTGAAATCTTAGAATTAATCTTATGGATTTCTAATTTCAGGTTTTATATTGTTTCAAAATTTGCATTTTTTTGTCTGTCTATTCTTGTAATGTTTTCCTGAATTATTTTAATGTATTTCTGTGTTCTTGCTTTCCTCAATCTTTCTGTTAATCCTTTGAAGATATCTAAATACCTTTAAAAAATTTTTTTTTCAGTTAGTTCCATCACCATTTTTTTGTCTGTCTGTTCTTGTAATGTTTTCCTGAATTATGGAGCTGGTTTCAGTGTCTGTTAGGATCATAGCGCTGATGGAGGCAGGGACTAGTTAAATGCTGGTCTGGTGGCTCTGCAGATTCTGTAGGTCTAGAACTGAGCCCCACCTGAATCCAGGTACCAAAGCGGTGCATCAGGCCCCAACCATGTGGCTCTGAACTGGAGAACAGGGGGGATGGATAGGGATGGATGAGCATGGGTGCTGGCCACCAGGGGAGTGTGGGAAAAAATAATTAATGCCTTTCCCGTGTCCTGTATGAATATGCTCTGCCAGACCACCTTCTATTGCCAAAGCTGCTCACAAGATGGTCACCCTGCGTTTGGCCAGCCATTTACCAGTCAGTCTCCCTCTCACTGTCCCTGCTCACCTTCTCCCAGTAAGCACTCAATCCACTTCTCCAACCTTTCCTCTGAAGTTCAGGGTTCCCAAATTTTCATCTGTGTCTGTTTCATAGTCTCTGGTATCTTTGTTGTAGAGGGTCTGTGTAGTGTGTTTGCCAGTCCATCATCTAGCCAGACCTGTGTATTCCTAAACTTCATGTTGCACAGAAATGAGTTAGCAGAGCAGGCCTGAGACTGCTATCCGTACTTGAGACCTTAGGTAAACACTTGGGAAATTGTGTTTTGGGAGTGTAAACGATAAAGATTGTTTACACTGCCTAAACTGTATCAACAATGTGTTTTATTCTATACACCTGCTTAGATTTCTGGGTGTCTGGAATTTTGGTATGTGCTAGGCAGAGGGTGGCTGTGTGACCATCCCCAATAAACACCTTGGGTTCTCTGGTAGCCAATGCCTCACAAGTGTTGTCACATGCAGTGCTAGATGAATTAAATGCATCCTTTGATGGCATTGGGAGAGGATTTTTGGATGCTTGTCTGGTTTCCCCTGGACTCCATTCACCCTATATACTTTTTACCCTTTGCTGATTTTGCTTTCTCTCCTTTTGCGTATTAATAGATCATAATCATGAGTCCTAGTGTGGCACTCTAGGGTAGCCACTGGGCTGCTAACTGCAAGGTTGGCAGTTTAAACCCACCAGTCTTCCTTGGAAACGCTATACAGGGTCGCTATGAATCGGAACCAGCTTGACGACACTTAACGAGTATGACGGTTAGAATCAGCTCATCAGTCCCCCACCCTCTAATTCTTGGAATTTTAAATGGGATCACACTGACTTTTTGGTAAATCTGGGGGAGAATTGACATCTATACAATGCTTAGACTTCCTATCCATGGACATAGTGTGTTTTTAAGTTTATTTAACTCTCAGGAGTGTTTTATAGTTCTCAGTGTAAAGAAGTTTTATTCATTACTTCCTAGGTGTTTGATATTTCTTAATTTTAATTGTAGATCCTTGTGGATTTAATATATATATATATATAATTATATAATCTGTGAATAAAGATATTTTACTTTTTTCTTTCCAATTATTCTGCCATTTTCCCCTTGGCCTTATTGTACTCATTAGGTCCCAGAGTATAATGTGGACTAGAAGTGTACATCCTCATCTTGTTTGATGTATAACCAATGTAAAGAAAGTTCCTATTTATGTTCAAGGGAACATAAGGGTTTACTGACTTCAGGTGTTGACTGCTTTTCCTCTTTATAGGCATGGTGAATGTGAAAGCAGCCCCAAAGGTAATTGACACAGGAGGAGGCTTCATTTTGGAAGAGGAAGAAGAGGAGGAACATAAAATTGGGAAAGTTGTTCATCAACCAGGTGGAGTATGTTTTTCAGAAAAATAGATCGTCTAGGATTGGTTATTTTGAAAGCTGTGTAATTCTTTATAAATTTAGGTTAAATAACACTGACCTTACTTTATTCAGCGGGCATAGTAACTTAAAATGTGATAAAGCCTGACAGTTTTGCAAGTAAATTAAAAGCTGAAGAAACACACATATGGAAATGATCAGTAATTTAACTTGTACTGTGTTTCTGAGTGTGTACTGAGGGTTGAAGGTCTCTGTTGCTAGATCATAGACAACGGCAACTAATACATTGACTGTGTTGTTGTTGTTAAGTGCTGTCGAGTCAGTTCTAATTCCTAGCAACCCTGTATAGGGTTTCCAAAGAGTGGCTGGTGAGTTTGAACCACCGACCTTGTGATCCAGTGCTTTATCCCACAGTGCCACACCAGGACTCATATTGACTAAAGAATACTCAAATTATCTTGGTAAGCTGAAATGAAGGCCCAGAACCTAAGATATAAAGTTTAGGTAAATGTTTGATTTCTGTTAGGAGGGAGAAAGCTGTTTACATCACTATACTCACAACTCACTACCATCTAGTCAGTCCTGACCCATAGCTGCCTTATGTAAGGTTTTCAAAACTATAAATCTTTACAGCAGCAGATGACCTCATTTTTTTTTTTTTTTTTTCACTTTGGAGCAGTTGGTGGGTTTGAACCTGCAGTTAGTAGTAGTCCAGTGCTTATCCTACAGCATCACCAGAGCTTCTAAATATGTTATGTTGTTGTTGTTGTTGTATACCGTCGAGTGGATTCCAACTCCTAGCAATGCTGTGTCGGGTTTCTGAGACTGAAAGCCTCAGTTTTCTTTGGTGGAGTGGCTGCTGGATTCACACTGCCCAGCCTGCAGCTAACAGCCTAATGCATAGCCCACTATGCCTCCTGGGCACTTCAGATTGTTTCAGTAAATCAATGATAATAAGTTCAGGATGGTGATACTTTCACACTCTGAAAAATTAAAGAACTGGAAACTTTATATGACCGTAAATTTGATAGCCAATACGAGTGTAATGTAAATTTTAAAAATAATCTATTTTAATCTCTAGCTGTAGCAACAGACACGTATTCCTTAAGGTAGGTAAGAGTCCTTTTCTGCTTGGTAAGTCTTAACTCTTATTTTCAGAAGGTTAGATTTGAGGAATTACTTCACATCCC
Source organism: Chrysochloris asiatica (assembly GCF_000296735.1). Lineage (NCBI taxonomy): Eukaryota > Metazoa > Chordata > Mammalia > Afrosoricida > Chrysochloridae > Chrysochloris > Chrysochloris asiatica. The sequence goes on along the minus strand of NW_006408571.1, from coordinate 16,539,281 downwards.
ATACTTTTAAGATTTATTGTTAGGTGCCGTTGAGTTGGCTTGAACTCATAGCAACCCTACATACAGCAGAACGAAACACTGCCTGGTCTGTGCCATCCGCATAACTACTGTTGTGTTTGAGCCCATTGGTGCAGCCAGTGGGTTAGTCCTTGTCACTGAGGACTGTCTTCTTTTTCACTGACCTTCTAGTTTACCAAGCATGATGTTCTTGTCCATGGACTGGCCCTCCTGATAACATATCCAAAGTATATGAGATAAAATCTTGCCATCCTCGCTTCTAAGGCCATTCTGGCCTACTTCTTCCAAGGCAGGTTTGTTCTTCTGCTGGTCATAGTACTTTCAATATTCTTTGCCAACACCATAATTCAAATGTATCATTTCTTCTCTGGTCTTTTTTTCATACATTGTCCAGCTGTCATATGCATATGAAGTGATTGAAAATACGCCTACAAGGAAGATCAATTTTAGTACAATGGTTATTCAGATTTATGTACCAACCGCCAAAATCAATGATAAAGAAATTGAAGAATTTTTCCAGCTTTGTCAGTCTGAAATTAATCAAACATGTAATCAAGCTGCATTAATAATTACTGGTGATGGGCATGCAAATACTAGAAATAAAGAGGAAGGATTGGTAGTTGAAAAATATGTCCTTGATGATAGAAACACTTTTAAGAGGGATACAGACAAATGTTTAGTGTTCAAAAGAGTGCCCAAAATTGACATACTAGGAACCAGTGAAAAGAGGAAGGTCTGCAACAACGGGCTCAAACGTAACAATAATTATACGAATGATACAGGACCAGGCAGTGTTTGTTCAGTTGTCAAAACTAGTTCAGTTTAACTCGGCTTAGACTTGCAGCTGCCTACAGATACACTATGGCCTCTTTAATGACGAGAGATTCGCTTGGTGAGCAGAACTTGAAACAGTGGGTGAGCATTATAGTCAGGACATTTTGGCCCTATGTAGTAGTGTCACTTTAAACACATTTAGCACTTTGCACTTAAGAGTGTTGGCATGTGTGTCATGTGAGCCTCAGTGACTTTCAAATAGGGAAACATCTCAAGCTGGTGAAATACTGCCTCAAAATAGCAGAGCACTGAAGGGGTTCCCAGAGTGAAAGACCATTTGAACAGGATACTACAGAGAAGCGCGCTATTAGGAGGGAAGGCTTACTGAATTAAATGATCAAAGCTTTGAAGTTCTTAGGATAAATGTATATGAAGACTCAGTATAGAATCCTGAATTTACTATGATCTAAAAGAGATCACTCAATACGTATTTGTTGAGAACTTTTTTATATGACTTCATTTTTTTATGTTTAGATAAAATAAGATTAATCTGTTTTATTTTGTCTTTATATGTATTTATATTGGGCACACAGTAAATGATAATAAGCTAATAGAAGAAAATGTATTGTTCTGGTTATGGAAAAAGGATATTTAAAGAATTACTCTTCTTTAGGACCTGTTATGGAATTTGATTATACAATATGTGAAGAATGTGGGAAAGAATTTATGGATTCTTACCTAATGAACCACTTTGATTTAGCAACTTGTGATAACTGCAGGTACTTATTTTGTTTCAATGTTCTTCATTATTAATGTTTAATGCTTACATACAGGTTTTGGCCAAAACAGTAGATCCTTTTGAATTTAATGGTTCCTTAATAGTTATGATTTTTATTTTGGGACTTTCATAAAATTTATGTGGTTTCCATTTTCAGAAAGAAATAGTATCTAGCCTGTACTTGTCTAACAAAGGTATTCCTCATATAGGAAAGAAAGACACTAATGGTCTGGCCATAGAAATTTTCTTTTCCTTTCTGTTGGCCTGTGGGTATTACCATCTCTCAGGAAGAGGTCCCCAACCCTTCTCTTCACCCAGTCCCCAAGAATCTTCCTGTTGCTTACTTGTCTCTGTGTATGCTGACTGTTCAGAGGACTGGAGCCTTCAGTGAGAGAAGTCCCGTCAACCACTGGTTTGTACTTATAGATCATTGGGGAAAAGACTCGAGGGGGACAGAGCATAACTAGAACACTCCCACAGTGGCCCTGGCAAGAGTTGATGGCAGCGTGGGAGAGAGGATGGGAAGTGGATGGATTCAGGGTATGCTTTGGTCCTCTAAGCCCACCTCTTTCTACTCAGTTTTTGCTCCCCTGGACAGGCAAGGAAGAGCATACAAAAAATCACATTCTTCTGTCATTCTGTCTTCTAATAGCCTTTATCCTCAAACTGTGCCAACCCAATCCTTACTCCTCTGTCTCTATTGCTTACCTTAGCCAAGCCCTGCGCTGGTGTGCTTCCCAATTACACGTGGTTTTGTGATCGAATCCTTTGCTAGAACCTTTGATTTCTCCCCTTCCTGACCTACACCTGCTCCTCTTTTGTAGTCACTATTTCAGTCAAGACCTCCTTCATCCACTGGTTATTTCTCTACTGCTATTGTCATTGTTATTAAATGCCTTCAGGTCGGATCTGACTCATAGCGACCCTTACAGAGTTTCTGAGGTGCAGCTGGTAGGTCAGAAACGCCAGCCTTGCAGTTGGCAGTCCACTGCTTATCCTACAGTGACTATCCCATGTTTAATTACAAATCTGCTTTTGTTTTATGTTCAAAACATTTCTTGAATCCATTTACTTTTCATTCATTGTCTTTCCCATTGCTGCCTCAGTTTGGGCTGCCATCAGCTTTTGCCAGGACCACTATGGTAGTATTCCAACTGCTTGCTGGCCCCGTTGAGTCTTTTCTCCATGTAGCAGCTGATGATCTTTTAAAAATATAAACCAGACCATGCCATTCTACTACACTCAGAATACCATTCAGTGTCTACCATTGCTTACAAGCCCTTGCCTTTCTGACTTTAGCTCCCTCCCATCCTCCTCACTTACTTTAGACATTCGAATCCCACCACCTACTTGCTGTGAGCTTCCATTGCAAAGCATACTACTCCTCCCCTAGAGCTTTTGCGCTTACTTTCCCTGGACTGTGACTGTACTTTGGCTATCCAGAATGCTCTTTACCTTTGTTAAGGGTTGCACTCAAATGTCATGGCATTAGTGGCCTTTTCTGGTGACTTTGGCCTATTTGGGAACTTCTGTCCCTTACAGTGGCCTATAGTTCTCTTTGAACTCTTGGTGTGGTGCTGTAAGAGCAAGAGTGGACTTCAAACCACAAGGTCGGCAGTTCATACCCACCAACTGTTCCTGAGAAACCTTATACAGGGTCACTATGAGTCAGAACTGACTTGACACACATTGTTATATTACCTTCTGTTATTTGCTGGTTGCTTACCACCTCCGTATTAGAACATAGCCTTCACGAGAACAGGGCTTTGTTTGAGTCTCTGCTATATATTCTCAGTGCCTCAAACCTAGCACATAGATGGAAACCAGTTGTATGATGGGAAGAACTATGTAATTACTGTATCTCTTCATTGTTACCTGGGTTTTCCTAAAGCTCAGTGTCAACTCGTGTTAGGTGGTTGGTCTTTGCATAAATTTATATTCCTTACTTTCTGCCCATCGTGACTTTATGCTTTAATTTGTATTTTCTTATTGAATTTTTGCTAACAGTTTTATTTGCTCTATTTCAATTCCTTTTAGCATACAAGAGACTTTAAATAAGTATAAAAGAAATTGTTGAATTGTTAAATGGTAGCCATCTACTAATGTAATAGCTTCTCAAGATAAGCAAAAATATTTTTCAATTTTTTAATTTGACCATGAAAGTTGTAGGAAGATGTATTTCTCTTATGACACATACGCTGCTAGGTGACTGAGCTATTTGGGTACTTAGTAAAAGAATGAGCTCATAATGGACTTCATCTGTTTTCAGAGATGCTGATGATAAACACAAACTTATAACCAAAACAGAAGCAAAACAAGAATACCTTCTGAAAGACTGTGACTTAGAAAAGAGAGAACCAGCCCTTAAATTTATTGTGAAGAAGAATCCTCATCGTTCCCAGTGGGGTGATATGAAACTCTACTTAAAATTACAGGTCCCTACTAGTTGTATTCCTTTATTTCCAACTCTGGACCAGGTGACAGTTTAACAACGAACTAATAATACCCGTTCAGCTTTGCTTATAGAGAGCTACAAAGCCCCTCTGCTTTGTTGGTTTGTATCAGTCACAGTCATGTGAAAGGGCATGTCAGAAAGTCTTGCTATAAAACCATATAATCCTTTATTGCACAAAAATAGCAAAATGTGAACCTTTTGTTTATCAACATATCCTCTGCCTAAGTCTGGAAGTGTCCACCTAACCCTCCCCCAAAGAATTCTGCCCTCTTTATTGACATCAAGTCAAAATGGCAGTTTTGGCATCTTCGAGGGATCCAAATAATGTTCCTTTTCAATGTTCTTTGCATTTTGGGAACAAAAAGAAGTCTAAAGGGACAAACAAGATCAGGCCTGTATGACGGATGGGGTAAGGTTTCCCAACAGATTTCTCAGAGAGGCCTTGCTGCCCTTGAATAAGCAGGTGCATTGTTTGATGGAAAAATTCCCCAGTACAAGTTGACCTTGTCCTTATCACTATGCTGTTTTCACTTTTCTTAAAACATCTTAATAAGTCTTTAGGGTTGTTCTCTGTCCTTGCAGAAAATGTATCAAGATTATTCCTTTGGGATCCCCCAGTCACTAACCTTCTGAGCTGACCTCTCTGCCTTGAGCTTAACCGGGGCCCAGCTGAGTTCCTTGAAAGGTTTTGATTAGACCTTGCTTTCTAGATCCTTGGCTCTGATCCATTCCATAAAATTATCTTCATTAGCTTTAATCTGGTTTTAAAAAATAGAAGGACGCTTTCATTGTACAGCACTTTTTTTATTATCCTTTTTGTTGTTGAAAGCACATGCTTTCAGCAAGTGTATAATTGAGAGAACTTGTCTGCAGGCATCCACAGATCACAGAGACATGTTTAAACACATTTTACTTGAAATAAATCTTTGTGTGTATGAACTGGAACCTCAGTAGCAATATTTTTTAATTTACCCTTTATAACATTTAATAGCATAATACTCTTTTTATTTTACTTTTTGGCACGGCCCTTTGGAACCAAAATGTTAAGAGTATAATTCAGAAAGCAAAAAAGTCTGAAGGGGAAAATGTTTTTTAAAAGATGATACATTTTTTTAGAGTCACAAATCCCTAAAGTCACACACTCTACTTGGGAAACACCTGTCTGGAACTCAACAAGTGTCCAGGTAACTGTTTCAGAGCAGAGGCTCAGCTGCTGGGCCACTTGCTGCAGATGGGTTACATGTGTGCCAAGTTTTTAATGCCCAGCGCTGCTGGAGTGCCTGAGCTAATTACCTTGAATAACAGCCTCCTGTGTCTACCCTGTGAGTGTTGCCAATAGTCGATTTTAGTGCCACTATAAAGACTGGGAGGCAATGCTTTACACCATAGTTTGAATCAAATGCACTAGAAAATCCCATGTCTTCAAGTAAAACAATACATTCAAAGAAGAAAGGATTTCTCTTTATAATCTAATTCAGTACGTATGAGAGGGCTTTAGAAAAGTTCATGGAAAAATGGAATGAAAAGATAATGGAAATTTTCCACAAACTTTTTTGAAGCCACCTCCTATTTGTGGTTGTTGTTACTAAGTGCTGTTGAGTCAGTTCTGACCCATAACAACCCTGTATAGGGTTTCCCACGAGTGGCTGGTGGGTTTGAACCTCCAACTTTGTGGCTAAAACTGACTTTGTAGTCCAGCGTGTTATCCCACAGTGCCACACCAGGACTCCCATATTTACTGAGGGTTTATTAGACAGATGTTATTAGATTTACGAATATTTTTGAACTTTTAAATTTAAAATTTTTTGTAAATTTTTACTTGAGTTAAATCATTATTTGGCACCTGTAGATTTATTAATGATAACTTTATGGTATTTTTCAACTTTGAATCATAACTAATTTAAATATGGATATTATGTTGTAGGTTGTGAAAAGGTCTCTTGAAGTTTGGGGTAGTCAGGAAGTGTTAGAAGAAGAAAAGGAAGTTCGACAGAGAAACCGGGAAAAAATGAAACAGAAGAAGTTTGATAAAAAAGTGAAAGGTATGTGTCTAAATTTTAGAAATGTGTCGGAAACCCTGTACAGGGTCGCTATGGGTCAGACCCGACTCGATGGCACTTAACAACAACAACTGTCATAGTGACCTTGTATAGGGTTTCTGAGGAGCGGCTGGTGAGTGTGAACCAACCTTGCAGTCCAGCACATTAACCCTCAGTGCCATACCAGGACTGTAATGCAAAAACCTTTAACTAAGTTCTTTCTGTGTGAAGAATAGATTGGAATAGATTTTTTTCAGATTGGAAAAAACCATCTGTCTTCTGTAGTTTGTAGTTGTGATTCATATCAAACCTCACAGGACTGCTTTTCTGAAAAGCATGTAAGTCACCATTTTAAAAGGCATCATGTTTTTATATAGGCACAATGTTATTAGGCTTTGGATGGTGGTATTCCTGGTCAAGGGTTTGGCACTGATTAAATCTTGACTAATAGTGTGTGTATATATATATATATATAATAACAATAAAATCTGTACTTGTTTAAATAAAAAAATTCTTAAGCATCTAGCAGCTAGGAGGGACCTTCTGACATTACTTTATTGTGGTTGCTAAGTACCATCAAGTTGGTTCCAACCCATAGCAACCCATATAGGGTTTCCATGGTGTGGCTGGTGAGTTTGAACCACAGACCTTGCAGTTCAAAACTAATTTGCAATCCAGCGCATTAGCCCACAGTGCCACACCAGGACTCCTCTGGCATTAGTTTAATTGCTTTTATTTTTTGTATGAATAAGAGACCTAGAAAGGTGGACTTACTGAGTTGATAGTGAGAAAGTTGACTGGAATGAGGTTTCCTTGATGTGTCAGTCTGTACTGTACATTCATCTCTCCATCCATACAACTCTCCATCCATCTATGCATGCATTCGTCCATGTTCTACATCCCCCTGTTTACGTGTGACTGTGAGTCATCTGTCCCTCTACCAGTGTTTACTAAGTGTCAACTATTTGACAGGCAGTGGGCCCTGGCAGTGGGTTTGGGTTTGGGGAGCTAACATAAATGCAGACAGTCTGTTAGGGAAGAAAGGCAAACTTAAAATCCTAACAGGCTGGGCTAAGTACTAAGAGTGCTGACCATAGTGTGCATAGTGAACAAAGAGCAAATTCTGCTCTCATGAATCCTTGAAATTGAGTCTTCAAATGTTATTCATACATTAGTTGTATAATCTCATTATGGTATACAGTCTAGACAGCATGTGTTTAATTTTAGAATTAAAAGTTTTTTGGAGAATGAATGCAATAGCTCAGACATCTTGAAAACAAAACAAAAAATGTTGAATATGAGTCTCATTTGAGGGAATTAGCCCACACACAGCCCCTAATTTCCTTAGTACAAGTATACAGTACAGAAGTCAGAAAACTACAAAAAACATATTACATGATTCTACTACCCACAGGTAACTATAAGTAGGCTTCAGAAAGTTCATGGAAAACTGGAATAGAAAGATAAAGGAATTTTCCACACTTTTTGATGCCCTCTTAACACTTTAATATTTGTCTTCTAGATAACCCATTGCCATCAAGTCAATTACCTCTCAAGTGACCCTCTTGGACAGAGGAGGAGACCCAGTCCATGGGGTTTCCCAGGCTGTAAATATTTACAGATGTGCCAATCTTTTAGTTAGCAACCAAGAGTGACCCTTTTAATACTTTTATAAAAATGGAAGCACTGTTGGACATTTCTCAAGTTTGAGACTACCCCATAATAAACATCTTCATATACCTCTTTGCAGATAGTAGTTTAAGGTATCAGCTCGAGTCAGATGGAATGTCCACTTTGAAGACTTTGTACAGAGGTTTACTGTAGCAAACTAGATCATATAAAACCATTTCTTGAAGAATCTTTCCAAACTTAGCCATTGTCACAGCATTCAGAAACCAGCAAGGACCAATTGATGTGGAAAGACTAATGAATTTGGCCCTTTTTGTCATAACCTTTTCAGTTTTCTATCATACCCTTCCTCTCTTCCAACATTAATAGAGAGAGCCTTGAAAAATATAGTAGTAGTAACACAGCGTATTCAGGTGTGAGAAAGGAGGGTGTCTGTGTGGAGTAGGGTTTTTACTTATCCTAGCTTCCTGAATCGACCTCAATATTTCCCTCGCTGCTGCTTCCTTAACCCACTTTCCTTTGGTATTTTGGTGTAGATAAAGGAATAAAGTATTAAAAATTTTTATTTTCAAAGTGACAAATATTTTTTAAAAATCTGCAATTGTTTTTGTAGTTGGATCAAGATATCATCTAATGGTGACTAGTGCTATAATTTGACTAATACAAAATGACAGTTTAATTTCATGCTTTTTACAATAAAAATTCTGCAAGTATATTTATTAAATATTATTAGCATGAACAGTTTTGGGTGGTTAGATTAAAAAATTTCATGGAAAAATTGTAATTAAAAGAATAGAAATTTTCCATTACTTTTTGAAGCCTTTAGTATACAATTCTCATAGGTTTTTTTTTTTAATGACAAATTCAGATAATTATTAATTACAAAATTACAAAATTTCTCTCATTATGTTAAGTTGCTATGCATAATCTTGGTAAATTAAGAATTTCCTCATCCTTGAGAAGTTTGATTTTTGCTCTGAAGTTTTTTAAGAGTTAACACTTTACAGGCCTGGTTTCTTTTATTTTAGTTCATCTCATTTGGATGGAGTCTTTTCAGGAAGAATTTCCAAGTGGTTACATGAGTGGCATATTTTACAAGTCCCTACACGTTTCCAAGAATGTTTTTCTGTTGCATATGAAATCCTGAGTTATCTTAGTTTTGTAAACATTACTTTATTATCTTCTGGTGTTTAAATGTGCAGGGATGTCAAAGTGACTCTTTAATTCTGGCTTCTTGTTGATTTAATTTAGAGGTTGGTGGATTATGTTCCTGCCCTCCTGACTCGGCCACAAGGGCTGAGAGTGCTGTAGACACAGTAGAGATTAGAAACAAGGAATTTACTGTGCAGTTTACTCAGAACAGAGAGGAGTAAAAGCAAGTCTAGAAGTTTGCTAGTTAAAAAGAAATTGGAACCTGGTTCCTCTGATCTTCTGTTTTGATCCACGAAGAAGTTGACACAAAAGTTGCTCTCTTTATGGAAAGGTAAGAGATTATATTTACTTGCTTTTAGATTGTGTTATTCTACTTTTAGCAATTTGAGAATTATAGGAAAAACTTTAAATAGTATAAGGAATATATACAAGTAGTCAAGGTACAAGGGAAAGAATTTTGTCAGTGATTTCAAGCTGTTAAAGATCTTAGTTCCAAGGCATCACTTGTTTTTGTTGGTAGGTGTTGTAGAGTTGGTTCTAACTCATAGCAACCCCATGGCACAACAGAACGGAACACTGTGTGGTGCTGCGCCACCTCACAATTGTGTGTGAGCCCATTGCTGCTGACACTGTGCCAGTCGAAGGCATCACTACTGCTCAGTTTGAGTTTCAAAAAAAATGTTGGCTTTGGCCTTGATATTGAATGTGAACTTTCAGTTGGTACAAATACACCAAACTTCTAGGTCTGCAAGCCTCTTTTCTTCAAAGTTACACTCTGCCTTCTTGTACCTAGGATTGGTGGCAGCTACCATTCTAAAGAAAGGAAAAGAAATGAATCACCATTTACTCCTATGCAGTCTCTCCCCCCAAAAGAAAAATTAAAATAATAAATTCTTATCTTTGGGCCCCTTCTAAGGTGGGCATTTTATATCTAAGACCTGTGTTTAGTATTTGTGACTGCATTGAGGTTTATCTCAAGACAGTTTGGAGGACACAGCTCTCTGCTAATTTGCTTCATTTTGCAGACTAGAAATGAAATGAGCCTATTGATTTTTCTCCCTTGGTTTAAAAAGGAGCCTCCTAAGTTAATACTGCTTGTTCTCTTGTTAAGGCTTTAAAGTGTCTAGTTCTTAATAAAAGTTTACCTTATAACATCATTGGGCTTCTAGGAATAAAGGTAGCCTCTTTTATAAAGTTAAGTTTTCACTGAAATAAGGACTAGGGGAAAACGCTGGTAAAAAGTATAAGTAGCCCCTGAGGATATCAGTAGCCAAGCTCTATACAGAAAGTTGGTGAACATTTCCATTTCCCATGAACTCTGAAAAGCCCCCTTGTATAAGTGAAAACATGGAGTTCACAGTGATAGGCCATTCTAATTACAAAATTATTATGAATTAAGTGAAGGCTATTTCACATTGAAATCATGCACTTCGTATCCCATCAGGGACTGCAATCCCCTGGGTGCAGCAGCACTTCTCCTACTTCCAGTCCTACTACTTTACTGCTTTCCCCAGTTTGGGGTTTTGCTGCACATTTACCTTGGATGGCTGACCACTCTGTAGTGGGCGGACCTCACTTGTGTTGTTATTCCCCCAGTCTATTGTTGTGAAGTGCTCCTCAGTCAGTTCCAACCCATAGTGACCCCATATAGGGTTTCTGAGGACTGGCTGATGAGTTTGAACCACTGACCTTGTGGTTCAGTCATTGTGGTCAAGTGCTATCCCACAGCAGCACACCAGGACTCCACCTATTATAGGGTTGAACATTCAGCCCCGGGGGTGAGTTGCTTCAGACAGAAGGGTAAGCAGAGGCTATAGTATCTGAGTTGTACCAGTCCCTATGTGATCAGTGGTTTTTTTTGTGATTTTGAATTTTGACTTTCTTCCATTCTACCCAGACTGATTCTAATGTGGTCCCTTTCAGAGCAGTAAGCTCCTTATTTGTTCCTCTGGCAGTGAGACTCTGCTCTCATTAGCCTTAGTTGTTCTTTAATCATTGTTAGTATAAAACTTTCTTCAATTATTACTAATTACTTCTAGAAAGTTAAGACTTTTGTTAATAAGTAAATTGACGTAAGAGTCACCTTGATGGCAATGGGTTCATTTTTTCAGTCTTAAGAAACTTATGTAGGATAAGCACTGGTCAGCAGTTCAAACTCATTAGCCGCTTCTCAGAAACCCTATACAGGGGTCACTTTGAGCTGGAACTGACTCAACAACTCACAGCCACCTCTCTTTAAGGATACTCAATGCTCCCAATTAGGAGGAGAAATTAGGTTTGGAAGAATTTGCTCAGCAGGGCAGTAGAGTGGCCAGGATACCTTACTCCAAGGTACTGGAAATCAAACAGGAAACACTCTCCTACCGTTACCTGAATCCATGAACCATTCATGTAGTCTTGGCCAGCGTATTGTCTTCATTAAATGTCCCAGGGTAAATAAAGGGACATAAAGCTTTTTAGATAATGTCTGAACAATCAGATCTTCAGTATACAGATGAGATTGACAGGAATAAAGATTGTTAGTGTTTGGATGAACATGTTTTTTCCCCCAGGTTGGAAACCTCTCTAGAGGTATATACATTGAAGCTTGAAAATAACTGAAATAAAAAAGGCGGCGCACTTCTCTGTGCCTAGGTTTTTCTTCTGTGAAACGGGTGATAGTTGTACTTACCTCCAAGTACTGTGAGGGCTACATGAGCTTCTTGTTGTTGTTAGGTGCCATGAATCTGCACCGACTCATATTGACCCTCTGTGCACAATAGAATGAAACACTGCCTGGTCCTGGGCCAAGCTCACAATCATTGCTGCACTTAAGCCCATTTCTGCTGCCACTGTACCAATCCATCTCATTGGGGATCTTTCTCTTTTTTTCTGACCCTCCACTTTACCAAACATAATATCCTTCTCCTGTGATTGTTCCCTCCTAATATATCCAAATTATGAGACACACAGTCTGGCCATCCTGGCTTCCAAGGGGTACTCTGGCTGTACTTCTTCCAACACAGATGTGTTTTGGCAGTCTGTGATACTTTCAATATTCTTCTCCAACATCATAACTCAAATGTATCAATTCTATGGTCTTCCTTATTCACTGTCCAACTTTCACATGCATATGAAGTTATTGAAAATACCATGGCTTGGGTCAGGTGAACCTTGTCTTCAACACACAAAAGAGGTCTTGTGCAGCTATTTGCCTTATGCTATATGTTGCTTGAATTGAATGCTGCTTCCATGAGTGCTGATGGTTGATCTGAGGGAAAGGAAGTCTTTTTGACAACTTCAATCTTTTCTCTCCATTTATATATAAGTGGTCCAGTGGTGAGGATTTTTGTTGTTGTTGTTTTTTTCATTGAGATGATACCCACACCCAAAGGCTGTGCTTAGATACATAAAATGGTTATAATAGTGCCTGACATGTAGTCTTGCATTTGCTTATCCTCACAATGTAAGAAAGGCAGAAAACACAAAGATTCAGGGTTAGTATTGCCAGATATTATAATCTAAAGTGAATCAAGGAAACTTGTGTGGCAACTTGGGTTACAATGATTCTTGTGTTTCAAAGATTATAGACATCTACTATAGTCTCCCAGAGGTGGCGTTGGGGTCCCTCAAAGTACTGGCTGGGCTGGATGAGTCACTGGTCAGAATAGAAACAGAAACAACTAGCTTGGCTTTCTTTCATTAAACTAGAAATTGAGAAGTTATCTGTTAGTTTCTAACTAAGCGTTTGGTTTCTGGATAATAATACAATATGATTTTTTAAAAATGTGATTGTTAATAGTTGCTTTTCAAAGTATATTCATAATGGAACATTTTCAAGATGGAAAACGCTCCATACACTAGAATACCTAGGTTCACATGCTACCTTTGTCAATTTCCCCAAGCTGTAAAATAAAACTCTATGGTTCTTACTACTCTGATTTTTTAATCTACTTTTTGCTTTGCAATAATTACTAGTAACTCTCCTAAAACAATATTGCCATTTTCTAGGACAAAGAACATAGGTGGTAAGAGTTAAAACACACAGCCAAGCCTAAGATACATAAGGTCAAGTGCACAAGCAGTTTTCTAAGATGAAACAGCAGAGTGGCAGAGCTGACTTTTTTTTAAAGATTAATATGCCTCTCGGAAGTGTATGCCATTGAGTCAGGTTCCACTCATGGTAACCCTGTATAGGATTTCCAAGGAGCGAATGTTGAGTTTGAACCGCCAACCTCTGGTCAGCAGTCCAGTGCTTATCCTACAGCACCATACCAGTGGTTTACACCCATGTAATTAAAAAATGTTCCTTTTCTTTAGTTATTTCAGCTCTTATCCTGCTTTTCCCATTTTCTGCAGTCAGCTGCCTGACACACGTTACTCCTTTCTCCTCACTTCTGTTGGTTCTCTTCAGCTCCATTCTGACTCTGTTTCACTCTACTCAATAATAACTTGAATAATTTCACAGCCTAAGCCAGTGAAGTAAGAAAGCAAGCTTGCCAGTTTTGTATCACCAATTTTGATTCTATTTGTAGACAAGAGTATAAAAACTGATGGATTGATTTATTTGGGGATTCAGCAGAATACACCAATGAAAAACCTGGTTTTCATTTTTATCTTAGAATTGCGGCGAACAATAAGAAGCAGTGTATGGAAACGGGAGACAGCTGCACATCACCATGAGTATGGACCAGAAGAAAACCTAGAAGATGACATGTACCGAAAGATTTGTACTCTGTGCGGCCATGAATTGACTTATGAGAAAATGTGATCTTTCAGTGATGCTTACGGAATTTTATTTTTAAATAAAGAAAATTGATCATAGGGAGTGCGAACTCAGTAATTTCAAATTCTATGAAAAACTCACTTAGATGCAGACATCTCCATATTTGAATAAAATACCACATAGATAACTGCTTCAGTAGGTTAAGTACAAGGGGGTTTCCAAAAGTTCATGGAAAATATCCATCTTTATACAAACATTCTGAAGCCCCTTCATATGTGTGTTACGGCCTAAGAACAAATTTCAGTTAAGGCCCAGAGGACCTGGTGGTAGGCAGAATGGTGGGCCTGTGACTGCTGTTTCTATAACTGGTAGAGAGCTGAGAGGTAAAACTAAGTTTCAAAGTGGTAACTTAGATATAAATTGAGGGAAGGAGAGACCAACACACACTCTAGACTTTAGGGTAGAAAGAAGAGCCTTAAATAAATGCAAAAGCTGGCTGACCTGGACATCTATTCCCAAGAAATAAACAGTACAGTGGTATTACCCCAGCACTTCAGGGGTGGGCCAGGTCTGCCCGGGGATTTCTATTCTCAGTTCTATGGAGGAAGTGGATTGCCATCTACTGCTGGGAGAAGTCAAGACAAATGGCCAGAACAAAAAATGAGTTTGGACATGTTTTAAGACCTTAATGTCTTTGTAGCCCTTTTCAAATGCTGGATTAAAATGTAAAAACAAAACAAAAAACCCAGCTATCTTTGAGGTTGAATATCTGATTGTTGACCAAAAAGTCCTAATTACTAACATTTACTGCATGCCAAGTAAGCACTAACTATGTTAAGTGCCTCACAGGTATTAGGCAGCCCAGAGAGAAAACTTTGTGCTTGCTTTAGCCTTTTAAGAAAAGGAAGTGGCATCACCTCAAACAAACAAACCCACTGTCAGGGAGCTGACTGACTCCTAGCGACCTTACAGAGTTTCTGAGACTATAAATCTTCATGGGCGCAGACAGCCTCCTTTCTCCTGTGGAGTGGCTGCTGGATTTGAACCATGAAGCCTGTGGTTTAGCAGCCTAATGCCCAACCCACAGTGCCACCAGGGTTCATTGGATCAAGTTTAGGTGATCAAAATTTCCCATATCTTGTAAAACAATTATAGCTAGTAATAGGATTTGGTCCAATGTGCTTGAATCTAGGGCCTATGTTTTTGCTTTGGGATAAAAAAATCAAATTAAGATAAATTGGGTATTTTCAAGTTGTTCTTTAACATGGCTCTTTATCCTATGGCTACAAGTAGAAGAAATAGGACATTTATACATTTTTTCTGTTTTGTTTTTCACCCAGCTTCTGAAGATATTTTTAGAGAAAGGCAAGTATCAAAATAAGTGAAACCAAAACAGTAAGACTAGTAGTAAGTACTCAGTGCAGAAATGTTTAGTAAGTGTTTCAAGTGTTGGTTTTTAACAGGGAGTGAAAATTCCCTGGGACAAAAAACAAAACAACTTCCAAGCTTGATGACATTGTCATCAATGACAAGAGTAACTAGGGTTTGGGCGGCTGACAACAGCATTATTGCATCGTAGAAGGGAGGGACTCCTGAGGCACAAGGACGTATGTTCAAATTCCACTTACTACCCTTTCCTTGACCTTGACTAGCTGTAACTTGACTTTGGGTAAATTATTCTAAAAATCAAAACCCACTGCCACTGAGTTGATTCTGACTCATAGTGACTCTGTAGTAGGGTTCCCAAAGTTGTAAAGTCTCATCTTTCTCCCCTGGAGTGTCTGGTGGGTTTGCAGGGCTGACTTTGCGCTTAGCAGCCTGAATTGTTGTTAACCTCCGTGGAGTCGGTTCCAACTCACAGGGAGCCTGCATAGGAGCAGAAAGCCTCATCTTTCTCCCGTGGAACAGCTGGTAGTTTCTAACTGCTGACCTTGAGGTTAGCAGCCTGATTCATAAGCACTACGCTACCAGAGCTCCTTAGCAGCCTAAATGCTGATCCTATAATGGACTCCTGGTGTGGCACTCCGGGATTAGCACTAGAGTGCTAACCACAACGTCAGTAGTTCAAACCCCACCAGCTACTCCTCGGAAACCCTATGCAGGGTTGCTATGAGTTGTAATTGACTTGATGGCACTTAACAACAACATAATGCCATCAGGGCTCATAAGGTACTCTGGGGGCCTGTTTTTGTCTGTAAAGTGGGCAGGACTGTGAGAATTACATATGGTGAATTTGTAGCACCTGGCATATAACCACCACCATCACTGAGCACACATTAACATCAAGATCAATATACAGACAGTTTTGTCTTGTTGAGGTATGTTTCTACTCCTGTTTTACTGTTATCAATTTTGACATTCAGATAATCACTGACAATCCAATCTGCTTTATCCTGGTTCACAAGGTCTTTCATTTTCAGATATAATTATAGATTAATTAGTAATTGATACAAGGACTCCTGTAGGATCAGCACCAGACTGTGAACCACAAGATCAGCAGTTCTAACCCACCGGCTGCTCCTCAGAAACCCTGTACGGGGTCGTTATGAGTCAGAACCGACAAGGGCACTTAATCACTGCTAAATTCTTTCCAAGGGAGAAAACAACAAAACATCCAAACTTGGTTTCATTTGAACTACTGCCACGAATAATTTCTAGAGGGGAGATCTGGAATCAAGGAAAATTGAGAATATGTTCACTTTATTAAATGACATTACTGATTTATTGCAAAGTATGGCATGTAGTGACTTGCCATCCTGTTTGTGTGAGTTTTATTACTGGGAAAAATAGCTGTTGAATGCTTCCTTGTGCACTTTATCTCTTCAAAATTCGATTGCGATTTCATTTTTTCCATGGGTATAGATTCAGATTGGGACAGAGCAGTTATTATACACAAAGAGAGGATCCAAAACAAAAGGAAATGAGAACCTATAAACCCACTAGAATTTGGGCCAAATATAATCTAGCCAAACTTTGCAACCTGGTTACTGGAAGACAGTGGCCATTTTTAACCATATACTTTGCGCTGTGCTTAACCAATAGCAAGGAGTGACATATAAACAAAACAGCCAAGAACCTAAGTTTTAGTCCCCTTTCTGCTAATAACCTACCATGCAACTTTGATCTTACGACTAATCATTTTTTGTCTTAGATGATATGGTCTGAATCTATGTGCAACAGTAATTTCTTTTAGAAAGATAAGCACAAGGTTGGTCCCTATGAGGTGGAAGTTAAAGACATCCCAAATGTCCAACTTTCTTGAAGTACTGTTTTTATTGAGTTGCTTCTGACTCATTGCGACCTTGTATAACGTTTCCAAGGCTTTTAAAATGTTAAATCTTGTGGGAGCAGAAAGCTTCCTCTTTCTCCCAAGGAGCAGCTGATGGGCTCGAACCGCAGACTTTGTGGTTCGCTGTCCAGTGCTTTTTGCATGGAGCCTCTGTGCTCCCATAATTCCTGGTATCAATCACTAGTCCTCCCTTCCACATTCTCTCCAATATCCCAGGGTTCTGCAGTCCACTGCAACGTCTCACAGAACTTACAGACTGTCAAGAAAAGGGCTTATCACAGTTGTGGAGACGGGCAAGTTCTAAATCTGCAGCCAGTCTGAAGGATTCGCTGCACTCACACAGAACCGGGCAGTTGACTCACGAGGCGAGGAAGCTGGCAAGGCAGGCCAGGCTGCTGGCTCAAGTCCCAGGAACTGAAGGTCAGGTGATTAATCGGCTCCCTCACATCACTAAGGTGACTTGACTTTATATGCTGCTAGAGTTTCAGGTTGTTACGATCATTAACTCTTAATATCCACAGCTTAATCATATCATCCTATCAACATCTTCTCCCACCTTCTCTCACCCAAACCTAGCAGGAAGAGTCATTTGGTGGGAGTTACAAAGACTTAGGCTAGAAGAGACATACTAAACAGTTCACTACAACACAGTTCGCTATTTAAAAATCGCTGGAATTCCCATCTGTTGAGTGGATACTTCAAAAAGGTCAAGGAAAAATTTCATTATCCTCCAATTCCATTTTTCCACGAACTTTCTAAAGTCCCCTCATATTTTGGAGTCAATCAACTATATGATAATCCAAAAGGATCATATATGAAAAATGCTTGCTGCATCATAAATTTATGATAGATTAAGTAAAAGAGATCAATGTTGAAAGCTCACAAAAATACTACCAGTAGGTGTGTGATTACTGGTAAAGTTTCTCCAAAGCTTAATGAAAGAAGTCTAAAAATCCTAGGAATTTAGAATAGGCTATATAAATTATTTTACAAAACACTCATATTTATTATCTTACTTAAGGTTGGAGCAGATTTCATAGAAAAAAAATTCAAACCCACATTAAATTCCAAGTATATTTTAGCTAGTTCCACCTCAACCTGTAACTCACAACCCGCTCTTCAGAGGCTTGGGGAAAAGACTGGATGCTCCAGGAACGAGATGCTCACACTTGTCTGCACACTGGAATCACCTGGGGAGTGTTAAGAAATACTGATTATCTGTGGTCCACTCCAAGGAGCCTGATAGCACAGTGGATTGCAAGTTGGGCTATTAACTGCAAGGTCAGCAGTTCAAGTCTTCCATCTGTTCCACATGAGAGAGATGGGGCTTTCTGCACCCATAAAGATTTACTACCTTAGAAACCCTATACAGGGTTGCTATGAGTCAGAGCTGACTTGAGACACTACCACTGTGTCCTACTCACAGAGATCGTATTTAATTTTATAAATAATTGTTGTGAGATTCCCAGGCTATTCTAATACTTAGAAACAGACAAATGTGGGAACCACTGTTAAGTAGTAACAATTTTATAAGCTAACATATCATAAAATACACTTTTAACCAACTGTAGACACTTAAAAACAAATATTTTGAAGAGAAAATTTCAAGCGGAGGTAAGTACATCTGTAGTAAAGAAATCACCAATTTAAAAGTAGACTTGAAATCATGAAACACTAAAGTTTAAAAAATATTTTTAGTTTTATTCAGCCATGTTAGTTATCCATGAGCTGTGAAAAGATACGCTACTTGGTAATAAATCCACCAGTTCTATATACTACTTTGTAAACTTGAGTTCTAGTGTCTCACATACCTCAAACCAACCAGTTACTGTTTTTATGCCTCAAGAGAGAAATCACCATACTAATCACAGAAAAGTTGTGTGTGTCACATATAAGACATCCCATGGTCAGAGTCACATTACTGTTACTAGGAAATCATTTGCTTCTTAAAAGAGGGCAATTAAAAGTAATCACAATCAAGTTCATGTACCTCACAGTCCTCCTCCCCAGTTTCCTTTAATAACTGAAAGAATACTATAAGAATGCAAGCATTCAAACCATCAAAAATAAGACAAATTATTTTAAGATATTAAAAAAAATCTTGACATGAGGGGAAAATGACCGTTAGGCCTGCAGGGCACAGAACTGCTGGAACACAGCCAGGATGTGCGGATCTAATTCAGCAGTGAAGAGGAGGTTCTCCAGGGTTACCATGTACTGCTGGATTATTTGGTGATGCTGTGGACACAGAAAAGACTTGTTTAGGTGAGGAGAAAGAGCACAGACTCAATCTTGTAGAACACTGCTCTCAGTAGGAAGGGGGAAAGAAAGGTTCTTGCTGAAAAACTTTGGTATTAAGGAAATGTAGAGACTAAGGAAAAAAGATGTTCAAAACCTGCTCAAAACATCTAGTTGTGATTATGTAAACGAAATTCATGGTGTAGCTCCAGTGCTGCTACTCTTACAGACCAGGCCAAGACAACTGGATAGAGCACATCATGATTTCTTTAGAGCAGTTCGACAGCAGAAACATCAACCCAGGAAGAGGAAAAACCAAAGGGGGTATGTGACCAGGCTAAAACCCTGGTCTGTGAAATGTTAAGAGAGAAAGTGGTTCCAAACCATCTCCTTTCCCCATTTTTTGGATATAGCTTTAAAATGTCTCTTTGTAAAAAAAAAAAATGAACTGGCTAATTATCTTTTATATATTTCACAGAACAGAAACCCAAACCTTGTTTTGTTTTTTAATAAACAGCTCATCTCTCACTGAAAATCTGTGATTTACCTTGTGGAGCCTAACTGGTAAAGAAGAATGTCAAAAATTAAAGAATCTAGAGAGAACTCCATTTAGAGGCTTAAAGAATCTAATGGCTTCCCCCCGCCCCTTCTTTAATGTTTCTCATTTAATCACTTTTTTTCGAAAAAATAAAGAGTTTCGGGGTTAGTGTTTGAAGATATAAAAGCATTAGTCCCACTCTTGCATATCTTTAACTTAAATCTAACAGAGATAGGACCTACATTTTGTTTTGACATAAAGCCCTTAGGGAACTTACCAGCTTCTGTGGTTACTGTTAATTATTTGAAAATTAGATTTTAAGGGCCTTTCCATGTCACTATCCCCTTAACTTTTTTTAACCCTTGCATATTATATTACAGATAGATCCTCAGCATAGGAATGGAAATTAGGAATCTCAGTGATCTAGAACAATTCAATCCTAAACATTCTGATGAACAACAGTAGCAAAGGTGGGTATAAACTAAAAGGGACTACAGACAGTACAAAAAGTCAGACAAACTTGACAGTAGTATTTAATGGAAAACCTCTAGCTGAGGAGAGCAGTGTTCCTTCCACACACCTGTAGGAAGATCTGTTGGAGCCTCTCTATACAGTTCTTATACCATGACGTCAGAACATTGGTCCCATCAGTTTCACACCGCACTAAGTGCTCGGTCAAGATCATAATAAAACGCTACAAGGGGAAACAAAGTTACAGAAAACTTGAATTCTTCAGAAGCATATACATTCATGACACAGAGAGAACATGGTATTGTTTGCTCCACCTGTCTTTGTGAGTTGTATCCGAACTTTTACAATTCATTAAACGCTGTCAATCTAGAAAGGTAGGTTGGTGATAATGTGAGTTGGGACATCCTTTCTGGGAATATTAAAAAATGCTCAATGTCTACATTCATTATCCTAGTAATTTTACTTCTTGGCAATTATTCCAAGTAAGTAATTAAAAATGTGACTAGAAATCTATGCACAAAGATGTTCATTAGCTAGGGAAGACTCATCTAAATACTAACAGGGATAAGTATGAGATAAATCTAAGACACAGAATGTTCATGTGAGAATGTCAAACACAGAACTCAAAAGTACACATGCTCACTGCTAAGTGGTGAACTTCTAGGTGGCTGTAATTTCCTCTGTATGTTAAAACTCTTGTATCAATGAATCTGAATTGCTTTCATTAATAAAAATAACATTTTTTGAAACAAAAAACTGTTTCTTTCCTCTTACAGGTTAATTCTGAAGCCACTTTACCTGAAATATGACAAGGAAGAGATTCTTCTGCTCGCTCTGAGCAGATTCCACTTTCTCCTGCAGTCTTTCTATTTGCTCCTCTAGAGCCCCGTCTTTCCTGTCACTGCTTCTGTCATCATCATCACTTCGCTAAAGAACACAAAAACAAAAGGGAAACATCCTGTGTAAGTCCTGTCACGTAAGGAAATTATTTTATGATTTCAGGTTAAATGCTATTTAGGTTTGTATTCTATAGTGAAAATCCTTTTTTCCCAGCCTACACCTCAAAGCCCTGTTGTGGGTGCAGATACACATTCTTACTACTCCAAAGTTCGATTGCTCTGGGGCAAGAGTATTTATTGGAGTCCTTGGGTGGCACAAGGGGTTAAGCACTCAACTGCTTAGCTGAAAAGGTTTGAACCCACCTGTCAGAAGACAGGCCTGATGATCTGCTTCCAAAAGCTCAGCCTTGAAAACTCTACAGAGCAGCTCTCCTTTAATACACATGGGTCATCCAGAATGAGAATTAACTAATAATGAGAGGATTTATCTAGGCCAGGGACAGACATCTAGTGGAACCCGTCTAACAATGAGAGGATTTATCTAGGCCAGGGACAGACATCTAGTGGAACCCGTCTAACAATGAGAGGATTTATCTAGGCCAGGGACAGACATCTAGTGGAACCCGTCTTAGAAAACAGTGGGGAGAGAGTTTGCTATCAAGAAGTAGGAGTAAGCTACCCTTTTTGCAAAATAGCCCTTTCAGGGAGGGAAAAAAAAAAGTGTCATATTTTCCTTCTATTTAAAATGAAAATCGCTTTGAGCCCTATGAAAAACTGTATGTTCTTACATTTAAAAAAAAAAATTTTGTTGTTGAAATATATACAGCAAAACACACCAATTCGACAGCTTGTGCATGAACTATTTAGTGACACTGATTATGTGTTATGAGTTGTGCACTATTCGTACCCTCCTGTCCAAGTCAGTTCTTCCCCATTAATATATGTTAAGTTTGAGTTCTTCTGAGTTGCTGTGTTACTTTGATCCCAGATAATCTTAAAAGAGTATAATGCTCAAGACAGACACTTCAATTACTCACACATTACATATCCTCTGCCTGACTCTCATTCTTCCTCTGGAAAAACTTTTTAACTCTGCCATTCATTATTCAACAAAGTAAATGATTCATGATAAAACTGATTGTGATTTTCATGTATTAAAATATCACTAAATAACCATATGAGAGCACAGTGGCTCTGTAGGATAAGCGCTGGACTGCTGACCATTAGGTCATCTGCTCAAGCCCTGCAGTCGCTCTTCTGCTCCCATTTACAGCCTCAGAAACCTTATACAGGGTCACGATGATTTAAAACCAACAAGATAGCACTTCAGAACAAAACAAAGTTGACCATATGAGCAGTAACAAGGAGGTGGCCTTCGCAGAGAATGGGTCATATGGCATACCTGGGCAGGCCCTGATGTGGCTCTGGAATCACATCCGCATCATTCAGAAATGCCTACGACTGGTTTATAAAAATTCAAAGCAGACTTTTCAAGACACTTTGTTGTTACAGATGAACTCAGCACACCTCAGCAAGAACTTGAAGTTTCCTCCACACCTAACACCAAGGAGTTTACAGCAATAACCAAGGCTTTTATTGTTTTTGTTTTTGTTTTTTAAAAGAAAAGCAAAATGTGCATCAATTAACCTTTACAAATGGGAAAGGAAGTATCTCCATTTTACGCAATAGGAATACATAGGTCAGACAATTTTTCCCATGTCATTCAACCAGAAATGGGCAGGGCCAGAACCCTACACTAACCATGCTGCTTACCAAGGTCCTTTTGGCAAGAAATGGTCATCGCCGAGCCTAGAAAGCATGGCAATCCTCCTAGGCAATATTCTACTGGTGAAGCCTCAGCTATGATGGCTTAGTCCACTCCTTAAGCCAAATCCAAGACCCTCCCCCAATTCAGCTTCCATAGAACCTGCTTTTATCTTGCGTACAACACCTGCTAAGGGGGCTGCCTTATGTTCTAGGAAAGTGAACACAAGCTTGTCTTCTCCTTGCACCCACAAGAATACAATTCTAGAATAGCAATGTCTAAGACAGCTTTCTGTGATAAAGGAAATGCTGTGTAAATCTGTACTATCCATTCCAGCAACTACTAACCACATATGGCTACTGGGCATGCAGGTGACTCATGTCACTTGTGTTTAATTTTATTTAACTTAAATTGTCACATGTGGCTAGTGACTACTATACTTGACAACTGGGTTCTTAAGAGAACAGTGTGGCACAAAGGAAAAGCCTTTGGGAGCTGACAGACCTGGGTCACAGTCTAGCTCTGTCATTACTTAATTGCTCCAAGTCCCAGTTTATCCATCGATAAAATAGGAATGTCATTTACCCTGCCGTGTTTCAGGTTTGTGACTGTGTGTTTACAAACCTACACATATATGTACTATATACATACATACATACATTGAGTGCTGTTGAGTCAGTTCCGACTCATAGCGACCCTGTTTAGTTTCCAAGGAACGGATAGTGGATTTGAACTGTCAACTTTGCTATTCAAACTGACCTTTGGATTCAATTCATTATCCTGTAGCGCCACACCAGGACTCCATACATACATATATATATATACTTGTGTAAATGTATGTCTATATGGACTCAGGCCCTTGAACTTGGCATTGTTGTTGTTAAGTCCTGTCGAGCAGGTTCCGACACATAGGGACCCTGTCTAGGGTTTCCAAGGAACAGTTGGTGGATTTCAACTGCCGACCTTGTGGTTCACAGTCCAGTGCCACCCCAGAAGGTTCACAGAAATCACTGGGCTTACTTTTATCCCACCCCTCTTACCTTCTACCCTGGTAACTACTGTGTAAATAACACTGGGAAATAGTGCCACAAAGAACAGTAGTTACATTGTGCTGAATTACACTTTAGTCAGCTCACTGTTTCCTTAAAAAAAAAAAAAAAGGCTAGAAGACAAAACCTGTCACTAATATGAAAAGTATTTTGTAAACTTGGGAAGACTGCTCCATCACACCTCACAGTACTTAGCACTTTCTCCCTTTGCCCCTCTTGCACCAGAAACTCTTCAAAAAACCCAAGTGTCCTCTTTCCTTGTCCTTGCCTTCCAGTAGGGCAAACATGAGGCTGAGCTAGAGGTGTGAACTATGGAAAAATAACTTATATCTTACTAAACTAGTTTACCACAAGTAATATAATAGTGTACAGCAATTGACCAATGATTTCTTCTTCCAACAGTTCTGCATAATTAGGGCTCAGGAAAAATCAACTGCCATCAAGGTAATGAATTTTCACTATTCTTAAGAGTTTCTGGTATTCTTTAACAGTAACAGTCAAAGTAAGACTTACCCGTTTGTGCTGCCTTGCAAGTTTTTCTTTAGCTTCTTCTAGCTCTTTCTGGATCTTCAGAACATGTTTGCTCATTTTACGAATTGTGGAGTGCAAGATTTCCCAAACAAACAATCTTAAAAGTAATATGGCATTTGATTACTGCATGTTAACATTATCTGTGCTTATAGATAATTACATCGTAACTTTTAAAGCCTATTCGTTCTTAAGGTCTAAATTAGCCTTCCACCGTTTGGAAAGAATTAATGTATCTTCCAGCAATACTTACGATTTGCCTTGTCAACTGTGCAAGCATCTTTCTTTACCCATTAGACTCATGTGAGCTCTCTGAGGGCATTACTATGGCCCTTTTATTTTTCTTATTACTTCCAATCTCTAGTAGAAGCTGTATGTACATATTTATGAAATAGCAAACCATACATAATCACTAACATTAGGAATAAAAACACATTTTCTCTATTTGAAATGTAAACACTGTCTGAGTGGGAACAACTAACCAGATCATTTCACCTGCTTTGTAGAATATAACTACACACACACAGCCAATTCTCTTGGAACATTTAAGGAAGCCACTAGTTGAGTTACCAACTGCTGGGCATTAAGAATGAAATACTTAACTCACCTATTGCTCAAGTGCCAAGGGCACCTTTCATGTACTTAAAAATGCTTGCTGCGTGGATATTTTACTTAAAAGTAGCTTTATAACTACTACTTTTATAATGGCAAACCAGGTCTCCTAAATGCAGGATACAGCAGAGAGCTTCCTTTCATAAATTTTGGCATCAACTGACATAATTTTAGATGGAAAATGAGACAATCTGCTTTAAAAAACCTTCAAAGTCTAGAAGGCTATCAGACAGAACAAAACAAGAACACTTGAACTCTGGCAGGGGGGTCACGGAAAGCTCTATAGCTGGTAATATCTTGAGCTAAATGTTAAAGAATGGAGAGTTCTCGAGCATTGCATCCACTCAAGAATGCCCGGGGTTGCATCCTACTCCTGTCATTTAGTTGTGTGATTCTTATTAAGCTAATTAAGTACTCAGACATTTTGTTATTTTGTTCCACTGGGGCTATGGTGGAACTTACCCACAAGGATTACTGTTCATCATTCAGAATAATGGCTAACAACACACACTTTGGTGATCAGTTTTTTGATTTCTGAGTCTGCAAAGATCTGAGAATACCTTTTTGCTGCTTTCATTTGTGAATGCCAACTTGGCCAGACATACTGCTTTACCCTAAGGTGATCTTTCAGACCAGTGTCCTCTGGCAGTAACAGATGCAGTAGAGAATTCAGAAGTTGTTGATGGTTTCTTGTCTTTGCAAGACATTTGCTTTTTTGTTTCCTGTTTGATATCCACTCCTGGTGTCCCAGTCCTGATAATAAATCTTGTGGATGCAACTTCACCAACTCAACTTCAACTTTGTCACTCAGACGCCCACAATTGCCGTCTCACAGAGATCCTGCACAGGGCTTTCAGGGTGGTAAATCTTTTTGGGAGAAGAAAGCCTCATCTGTCTCCTGCGAGTGGCTGGGCTGGTGAGTTTGAATTGTCAGCTTCTTAGTTAGCAGTGCAGTGCTTCATTCCACAGAGCCGCCAGGGCTCCTTTCTGTTTCCATAAAGCTGCATTAAATCTAGGATTTTTGTGATTGAGGTGAGGTCCACCAAGCTTTGATTACAACTTTAGTTTCACTCCTAGTTCCTGGCATGCATTCCAGTTCCCACGGGAATTGGAATCCTTCCATGAATCTCTACTTAGGATGGCTGAGGCTGACATTCAGCCTGGCTCTTGCTGGAATTAATGGTACAGTCTGGTAAGATTAGACTCTCTCAACAGTCTGCATTCTTCATCAGAATTTCTACTTGACTGTGTGGGTCCTAATACAAATTCTGTATGCGTCCCTGAGCAACAACACAGCCTGACTAGCAGTGTCTGTCTCCACTGTATAGGAACCTACCAGACTAGACCATAAGCACCAGAATCTGGAGCTCGTGTACAGCAGACTACATATGAAGTACTTCCTAGAACGCACATTACCTAGTGAATTCCTAGAACGTACATTACCTAGTGAAGTCACGAGAAAGTTCGGGAGAGAAGATCCAGTTTGCTACTGCAGCACAGTCAACAATCTGTGTCCGAATCATCTTATCCACGAGTACAGAAATCATCTACAAGGACAAACACTTTAGAGTAAATCACACTTATATGTAGATAAAACTACTGCTATAAAAGTAAAATATGTGGACTATAAAATTACTTTCAGTGGCTACAGGATCAATTTGATTTTTAGGGCTAAGGATTATTCTTCCATATGCCTGCCTTTGGAGTCCTTTAGCACTGTGGCTTAATGCGCCAGACTGCAAAGCCGTTTGAACTGCAAGGCTAGTGGTTCAAGCTCACCAGCTGCTTCTCGGAAACCCTACACGGGGTCACTATGGGTTAGAACCGATTCGACAGCACTGAACAAAACAACACCATGCCTGCCTTTGGTAATGTAAGAGACACTATAGTACCACCAAAGACTGAGCAAAACGAAAAACTCTAAATGGCAGCACTTAAATATTTAATTGTTGAATTTAATATCTATATTAAAAATACATGTGATTTCCACTGAATCCCAATAATTAAAAATACAAGAACATGTTTACCATAAAATAGCCTTAAATGTACTCTAAATACTATTTCAATGTCTCTTTATAATAGGAAAAGAATATATTATATATCCAGATTTGAGACCTCTGAAGCGTGTTTGTAGAAACAGATGAGACTACATAGCCATTTCCTACCCAACTAGTAGGATCTGACAAACAATAAGCATTCTAACTAAACGTTACTGTGTTGGAGTAGTGTCCGAAATAACATCACAGCACTAAAGAAATTTTAACTGAAAAACCATTTTATAGGTACAGTCAAATTTTATGTTTTACAAGTACAACAAAGGTAACTAGCTGGCTTTTTTTATTAGTTATATAGTAATTGTTTTTACCTGTGGATGGTTTCGCCAGACCTGAAACATAACACTTAGGACATGTAACTTTCCCTCATCGCCGTCAGCTAGGGTTTTGAAGACTTCATGAAACCTTTTGATAAAGGGGAGAAAAGTAACATATATATACTAATTTAATGAGTATTTTAATGTTTTCAAAGCCTTTTACAATCAAAATGCAAAATAAAATATTAATAATAATGTAAAAGGCATGATTAGGAATTCAGTTTTTATGGAACCTGTCACAAAATCATACAGATTTACAATACTAGCCATTGAGCCCTGGTGGTGCAGTGGTTAAGTGCCTGAGTGTTGCCAGAGACTAGTGGTTCAAACCCACCAGCCACTCTGTGGGAAAAAGACGCAGCAGTGTTTTCCGTAAAGATTACAGCCTTTATTTACATATCCCACAAATACATGAATTTGAAAGAGGATAATGGCTTTGGTAATGTAAGAGATACATGGTTATTTACCTCTCCTGCAAACACAACTGTGGAGGAGCATACAATGGGTAAAATGATAAAAACTTCTTTGATATTATCAAATATCTTAAGGCAATGAATTCCTGGACCAGTGGGCTCAAGACTATAAGCTCAGGAGACAAATGTTAATTAGCCTAACATAGTCCACAAAGACAATGTTCAACATCTTACTTTACTGAGTAGTGTCTGGAATCTTAAAAGCTCATGAGTGGCCATCAAAGATGCAGCTATTGATCTCTTCATGTGCAAAAAAAAAAAAAATAAAAGTCATGAGAACTGAAAAGGATTGGAATCAATTACTCCAGCAGATGAATGGAATATGTGAACATAAAAAGCCACGACTTTGAGACCCGGCTATCACTACAACCGCTCTCAAAGGGATCATATTAGATAGAAGGTACTAGAGAGAACAGCAGATTATGTGAAACACAACTCAAAATTAAAGACTGGTCAGAAAGAAATGGAAGGAACCTAAGATTATGGCCCTTCAGGTCTGGAAAGAAACTCACCCTCATGGTCCAACTTTCAGTCAAGCAGTGGACAGGGATATAGAGGGGACAACAACACTAGTAACGTATGCTCAGTAACAATGATGGACAGTCAATCATTCAAAATCAAAAAGGCAACAGTTTCCTAAGGATACAGTTGAAAAGGGATGGGAAGGTGGGTGGAATGGAAATAGAATCACAGGGAGGAAGCAGGATAGCTGATGTTGCATGGAGGGGACTGTTACCATTGAGATGAAACAAAGTGATTTATTGAATATGAAACTGATGAGCTTGTCTGTAAACCTTCACTCAATTCACAATAAAAGGTTAACAAAAAAACCCCAAATGACAGTCTTGAAATTCCTATGGGATTCTCTACTCTGTCCTATAAGGTATACATGAATGGGATGCAACTTGATGGCAATGGGAACTGTTAGCCTAGCACTCAAGTTTGACTCAGGAAGCATTCCCAGACACAGATGGTGCACCCTGACTGTACTTGTGTGGGATCCCAGATGCCCTGGAAGTACAGAGGGAGGAGATGGGGGTCTCTGCTTGCCTGAGAAAATATACGCTGAAAAGTCTGTCTGACAAGTTAAGGAGCTTTGGCTTTAGATGATAACCTCTGGACAGCTCCCAAAATTCTTACTTCCCTTCAGGAAGACGCTTGGGTGGGGCATGAGCTTCTGACTATATCTATGACTATTCTAGTACCTAAGTGTTTCACTAGTTTCTCTAAAGGTTTGGGGGGTGAGGGGGACACATTTCATGCATACAAGCAGGGACACAGGTGACTAGACACAAATGCATCATTATGTCAATACTATCATGATCCGAATGCAATAATTTTAGTAAAAGTTACTTCATCACTGGTATTTAGCAAGCAAAGTCCCAAACCTACAAGAAAATTGTGCTCTCGTGGTACTTACTTTGCAAGAGCACTGAAAGAGTGGCTGAACGATTTGGCTGCCAAGTGCAGCAGAGTCTGTACAAAGACTTCTATTTTCAATGGATTAAAACTGAATCCTTCATCTGAAAAATAACCCACAGTTAGAAAAATGTTGAGTGTAGCAAATGATTCCATAGTGCTTCCTTCGGTACGCTACGATCAGATAGCCTGCTCACATTCGAATATTCCAAATACTAAGACAAGCACTTGTCTAACTTCTGGAAGTAGTAAGGAGTCCTAGTGTGGTGCTGTAGGATAGATAAGCACTCAACAGCAACACTGGTTTGAACCTCAAGGTCGCCAGTTCAGATTCACTAGCAGCTCCTCAGAAACCCTACACAAGGTTTCTATGACAGCACTTAACAACAACAACATTAAGGACTAAGAAACAATAAAGATCACCACTGATTTCAAATACGGATAATATGAAACTAAGCATAATCTTAATTTTCAGTTCTTTGTGACTGTTTTCCTAATTCTTCTATATGATCCATTCTTTAAAAAAAATACCACATAGATTTCCTGGCTCATATTCTTTCTATATGGTGGCAAATGTATTTTCTCTAATATAGTAATTCATGTTTCTTAGAGAATCTAAACTCCCAGTAATAAACACCCACACACGGTTATTGCTTTTTCAGTCCTTATTAACACACATGTACACATTTTTCCCACAAGTGGCTTCCCAGTTGTCCCAGTAGACTTGTCATCTGTTCCACTGATCCGTCTCTTGGGCCAGCACCACACTGCTTTAGTTACTGTGGTTGCTACTGTTGGGTGCCATCGGTTCAGTTCAGACTCATATTCAGTTACTGTAGTTTTCACAATATGCTTTAGTATGTGATAAGGAAAATAAGCACCTCTCTCATCACCTTTTTTCCTCACTTATTCATTGATTCAGATAAACTTAATTATTCTGTCAATCTGCCCACCCTGTCCAAAAGGAGAAAATAAAGAATTAAGATTTTGGTTCGAGTTACATGGTATATATATACTTAGTAAATGTTAATAATATACCAATTCTTCCATTTCAGGAGCTTCTTTATATTCAAAGCAAGGAATGTTTAAAAACTGTTGACTGACAACAGTACACTTTCCAACATATTTAGGATGTAGATTATATTCTTAATATTAGCTATGTAAGCTACTTCGCAGGAAGTCTCGTTCTTTACATACGGGAGGAAATCCCTTGGTTGGAGGAAAGGATTCGCTGACGAGGCATCCAATGTGATTTTACAAAGTTCATGTCACAACAGTTACGTCTATGCTTTTACTTGGCCTATACACATATTTCCACTTAAGACTTATCAAATTCCCTTACCGTCATCGTCATCCTGGTTAGGGTTTGGTACATCTTTCAGAATGTTGAAGATTTCATTATTGGTTGCCTTACTTTTAAAAGCAACAGATAAGCAGAGGGCAACAGAATGCCCAGGAAGAGAATCTAAACACAGAAGAGTGGGGGGAGACAGAGATCAGGTTTAAAGTTTATTCTTAGAAACAGTGAAATAACTGAAACACCCTCTACTTTACCAAGCATACTGCGATTCTCCAGGGTAATGTGTCCCGTGTGTGAGACCAAGTCCTGTCATACTACCTTTCTGTACTACATGCCATACAATGCCATACTAACTTCTTCCAAGATAGATTTATTAATTCTTCTAGAAGCCCATGGTATATGCAATATTCACTATCAACATCACAATTCAAATGTGTCAGTTGTTATTCAATCTTCCTTATTCATTGTCCACCTTTCACATGCGCATGGTGGTGGTGGTTAGGTGTTCTGACTCATAGCACCCTGCGTAGGGTTTCCGAGGCTGGAAATCTTTACAGGAGCAGAAAGCATCATCTTTCTCTTGTGGAACAGCTGGTAGTTTCAAACCTGCTGACCATGAGGCTAGCAGCCTGACTCGTAATTACTACGCTACCAGAGGTCTTACATGTACACAAGGCAACTGAAAATATGGCTTGGATCAGGCGCATCATAATCCTCAAAGTTGACATTAGATACGTAATATACTAATTTCTCAATTGTCAGAAGAGACTCAGAAACTTGCTCTCGTACAGAGTAGCTAAAGTGAATGGAAAAAATGATGAAGTAAAAGAGCTGAACAAAGATTTCAAAGGGTTACTTGAGTAAAGTATTGTAATAAAATGTGCATAGGTGTGGAGAAAAGCAAAAGAATAGAACACACTTAGTATTTCTTAGCTGAAAGAACTAAAGAAAAAAAAATCAAGCCTCAGTTGAAATACTGAAGGATTCTATGAGCAAATTACTGAACAACATAGCTAGCATCAAAAGAAGATGGAAAGAATACAGAATCTTCAACCACTTCAGAAGGTATCATTGACAAGGAATAAGTAAAGTTTCATGAAAGGCACTGGTATAAAATAGGTTGCAGAAACTGATGGACTACCAATTGAGATGTTTGAACAAATGGATGCATCCTGGAAGCGCTTACTAGTCTATGCTAAGAAATTTGGAAGACAGCTTCCTAGCCAAGTGACTGGAAGAGATTCCTATTTGTGTATGTTCCAAAGAAGATGACCCAAAAGAATGTGGAAATTATCAAACTATATCATTATTATCATACTCAGGCAAAATTTGGCTGAAAATAATTTTAAAATGTTTACAGTAGTACATTGATAGGAACCTGCCAGAATTGCAAGCTGGATTCGGCAGAGGACATGGAACAAGGATGTTGTTCACTGCTCATGTTGATGTTATATTAGAACTCCTTGTTGTTGTTGTTAAGTGCCATGGAATCGATTCCAATCCATAGTGACCCAGTAGAGGGTTTCCGAGGCTGTAAATCTTTATGGAAGCAGAAAACCTCATCTTTCTTCCATGGAGAAACTGGTAGTTTCAAACCGCTGACCTTAAAGTTCACAGCCCGATTTGTAACCACTACGCTACCAGAGCTTCTTAGCAGACCTCAAACTTAAGAAGTCTTTTTAAGTTCAAAAGCTAAGAATCAATGTACCTTTTATTTTTTCCAAGGTCTATTTACTCCGATTTCCCCCTGAGATTGAACAAAGTGGAGGGGGATTTGAAGAGATTTTTTTCTTTTCTTTTGTTGAATCTACATAAGCCAGATAACCACGTGATATGTACATGTTCACCATTAGTTAATGGCTTGTCTATACTGTAAGGCATTACCAGGGCAATCTGAAATCCACTTTTAATGTAAGATAAACAAAGAGGCAACAAATAAAAAGGCAGTACTGACATAGAAGATGAGCTAACTAGTACAAGACTCTTAAGGACAGTCACGAGGTAACTGCCATGTGCTTTCTCCTGAAAGTGGGAGAGAGAATAAGAAAAAGAGTTCACCACTGAGAATATTTATTTTAGCTAGGAAATCTGAATATCCACAGAGAGGAAAACAAAAGATGCTGACTTTCTAAAGGTTACAATGTGTACACAAGAGGGACATGTAGATTGGATCCTAAAGGGAGTGCACAAATTGGAGACAGAAGAAGTGTATGGAGAAATAAAAAAGGTGGGTTTGGATGAAGCTGAAATTCATTTAGCAAAATTAGAAATGATCAAAATTAAAACAACTGTTAGGAAGGCCTAGAATGCCAGACTAAGTTGTTCCTATGGAGGGAAAAATTAATCTCCAACAACTTTATGATATCACTGTTCTTTATGATTCTCTGAATGACTACAAGGTAAAATCCAAGGCTTGACACTTAATGTGGTGGTGGTGGTGGTTCACTGTCACTGAAGCGATTGCAACTCAGAGCTACCTGCTATAGGATTTCCAAGGTTGCTCATCTTTACCGGAGCAGAAAGCCTCATCTTTTTCCCAAAGGTAGATGTGAACTGCTCACCTTGCAGTTAGCAGCTCAGCTCGTAATCCACTATGCTACCAGGACTCCTTTGACACTTAAGTAGATGCCATCTAGTCAGCTATGACTCAGTGAGCCAATGCACAACAAAACACTACCCAGTCCTGAGCCATACTATCAAAATTGTTTGAGCCCATTGTTGTTGCCTCTGTGCTAATCCATCTTGTTGAGGGGTCTTCCTCCTTTTCAAAGACCCTCCACTTTTCCAAACACATTGCCTTTCCCTAGGGACTCATTCCTTTCCAACATGTGTCCCAAGTATGAGATGAAGATTCACCAGCCTCACTTCTAATCCTGATGCCACATTCTTCTTAAATTATAAGCCATCTTCTCATATTATTTGCTCAGCATACAGATTGAATAAATATGATAAAAGTATACAACCCTGGCACAAACCTTTCCAGATATACACCATTCAGTATTCCCTTGTTCTAATGACTGCCTCTTTGTCTATGTACAAGTTCCTCAAGAGCACAATTAGTGCTCTGAAATACTTATTCGTCTTAATGTAATGTACAGTTTATTATGATCCACAAAGTCAAAAGTCTTTGCATAGTCAATAAAGTAAACTCTTCCAGATATTATTTTTAGCCAAGATACATCTAGTGTTAGCAATGCTATCCCTAGTTCTACTTCCTCTTCTAAATCTCACTTCAATTTCTGGCAGCTCCCTGCTGATGTCCTTCCTCAATAGTTTTTTATTAATCTTCAGTAATATTTTACTTGTGTGTCGTATTAACGACATTTTTCAATGATTTCTGCATTCCGTTGGGTTATCTTTCTTTGGAATGGGCACAAATATGGATCTCTTCCAGTAGGTAGGACAGGCAGCTGTCTTCCAGTTATCTTGGCATAGATGACAGCGCCTCCAGCACTGCGTTTGTTGAAACATTTCAATTTGCATTCCATTAATTCCTGGAGCCTTGTTTTTTTGCCTTTAGTTCAGCTTAGATGGTTCTTGATCATATGCTAATACGCTACACCTCCTGAAATGGTTGACCATCAACATTCTTTTTGGTACAGCGACTGTATGTATTCCTTCCATCTTTTTTTTTTTTAAGGTTTTTATTGTGGATTGAGTGAAAGTTTACAGGGCAGATCATCAGTTTTACATTCAACAAGTCATACACCTTGTTTCATTACAATGATTATAATCCCCTCCATGTACCATCAGTTAACAGTATTTCTCTCTATCCACTTTAGCTTTTTAAAAAACAAAACAAAAACACTCAGATGTAATCATTTACATCTCCAAAGGAC
Source organism: Chrysochloris asiatica (assembly GCF_000296735.1). Classification (NCBI taxonomy): domain Eukaryota; kingdom Metazoa; phylum Chordata; class Mammalia; order Afrosoricida; family Chrysochloridae; genus Chrysochloris; species Chrysochloris asiatica. Next base: position 16,505,000 of record NW_006408571.1, on the reverse strand, counting down.
ATATTCTACAAGTCTGCCTCCTGGCCAACAGCTTAGTCCCTCTCTTCCCATGAATCTGGAGTCCTCAGCCGCTCCCCCACTCCATGCCCCCATCTTTGCCTCCGTCTCTGGCATCGCTGCTTCTCTGGATAAGGTCCTGCATTCCGCTTGTGCTCTTCTCCTTTCATGATCCTAGGGTCCTGTTTCTGGTCTGTAAGATTAACCACTCCCCTGTTTTTGTCACAAAACTTCTACCTTTAAAATTTTGACAGTCGCAATTAGTTATAACAATTATTTACTATTGAATCATACGAATCTTATCCCCATCTCTTTTCACCAGACCCATCTAGACAAGATGAAATCTATTCAGTGGGGACTCTTTCTTCCCTCCCCGTACTCTTAAACTAAACTCCCTTTTGAAACTCTGTAAGCTAGTCACTTCGTGCCTTTATCACCCCCCTCATTTAGGAAGCCAATGTCTTAAGTTGCCGGTCCCTATCTACCCTGTATACAGAGGGGATAGCATTGATACTTGATGTGAAGACTCCTTCCTTTGCTGTTGGTATTTAGAGTAACTGCCACTCTGAGTATAGGTCAGGTTCATCAAAGTGAAGCAATTTACCCTTGTTTCCTTTACCAAAAAAAATAATTTTTTTTCTTTTGTAATCGTCCTCTAGTTGAGTTCTGATTATTGAGCCATCAAGGTTAGGTCAAAAGGATACTGTCTGCAAATTTGGGTGTTCTTGTGCATCTACTCTCTCCTCATGTCAGCTGGGTGTTTCACTCTCAGCTCTAGTCCTCTGTGGCTATGTCCTTGTCCATGGGCTCAAGTGTCCTCAGGTCTCACACCACACTGTGGACCAACCAGCCCTTTCTCTTCTCTCTCTCATCTCCAGGTCAATGGACTGTGGTTGAACTCAGCCCATTTCTTCATTGCTGCCTTTCCCCCTCTTCCACTCACTAGTAGACCAATGTGGTCACCAGCAAGCTAACATGCTTGTTTGTGTGTTCCCTTTGAGTTTTAGTCTTAGAGGGCCATCTTTTTTGATGCTTTCTGCATCATTTAATATTTTAGCTATAGGCTTGGTTATGTTCTTCAGTTCTTTCAGCTTGAGAAACACTGACCGTGTTCTTCCTTTGTGGTTTTCTAACACCAAATTTCTGCCCATCTCATCACAGTAATTGACTTTGTCTTCTCGAACTGTCCTTCAAAATTTTCTTTTCAGCTCTTTTACCTCTGTAACTTCTCTTTTAGTTTCTCTACACTGGAGTTTCAGTCTCTTCTGATACACATTTTGCTCTTTTCTGTCTTTCCTGTCTTTAATGGCCTTTTATTTTCTTCCTGCATGATGTTCCTGATGTCATCTCACAAGTTTTCTGGCCTTGTGTCTTCAGTGTCTAAAGCATCAAATATGTTCTTGAAATAAGTCTCTAAATTCAGGTGAGATATATTCAAGCTCATATTTTGGTTCTCAGAGACTTGTCATAATTTTCTTCAGCTTTAGTCTGAACTTATATATGAGCAACTGATGGTCTGTTCCACAGTTGGTCCCAGGCCTTGTTTGGGTTGATGATACTGAGCTTTTCCACCAATTTTTTCCCACAGATGTGGTCAATCTAATTCCTGGTGAGGTCATGCAAAAGCATTCTTTACCAAATTTCTTGGCCTAGATGAGTGAGTGACTCTAGTGCTGCAACAGTTTGCTGAAAGATTTCAATTTGTATTCCATCAATTCCTACAGCCTTGTTCCTTGCCAATGCCTTCAGTACACCTTGGACTTTTTCTTTCAGTATCACTGGCTTTTTTTTATCATAAGCTTCCTCTTAAAATGGCTGAACACTGACTATGTCCTTTTTACAGTGACTGTGCTTTCCTTTCATCTTCTTGTGATGCTTTCTGCATCTTTCAATATTTTGCCCATAGAATCCTTCAATATTGCAAGTCAAGGTGTGAAGTTTTTCTTCGTTTCTTTCAGTCTGAGAAATACTAAGCGTTTTCTTCCCTTGCAGTTTCACAACTCCAGGTCTTTGCACATTTCATTATAATACTTGACTTTGTTTTGTCAAGCTGACATTTGAAATTTTCTATTCAGCTCTTTCAACTCCTCTATTTTTCCATTCACGTTAGCTTCTCTGCACTGAAGAGTAAGTTTCAGAGTCTTTTCTGATATCCAATTTGGTCTTTTCCTTCTTTCTTGTCTTCTTAATGAACTTTTTTTTTCTTCTTCTATGATATTCTTGATGTCATCCGACAACTCTTATGGTCTTCAGTCACTAGCATCTAATACATTAAATCTGTTCTTGAGATGATCTCTAAATTCAGGTAGAATATGTTCAAGGTCATATTTTGGCGCTTGTGAACTTGTTTTAATTTTCTTCAGCTTCAACTTGAACTTGCATATGAGCAACTGATGTCTATTCCAGTCTGCCCTTGGCCTGGTCTTGGCTGATATGGAACTTTTCCACTGTCTCTTCCTACAGTTGTACTCAATTTGGTTTCTTTATATTCCATGTGTTGAGGTTCATGTGTACAGTCTTCTTTTATGTTGTTTAAAAAAGGTATCTGCAATGACTAAGTCATTGGTCTTGCAAAATTCTACAATGAGATCTCAAGCATTGTTTCTATCACCAAGATCATATTTTCCAATGATGGGTCCTTCCTCTCTGTTTCCAACCTTCGAATTCCAATCACCAGTAATTACCAACACATCTTGAATGCATGTTTGATCAATTTCAGACTGAAGTTGGTAGAATTAAATTTCATCATCACTGGCTTTCGTGGTTGGTATATAAATCTGTGTAACAGTGGTATTAACTGGTCTTCCTCCTAAGTGTATGGATTTTTATTCTATCACAGACATACTCCAAGACAGATCTTGAAATGCTCTTTTTGAGTAGGAAAGTGATGCCATTCCTCTTCATAATAAATCCTATGACTGCCCAATTCAAAATGGCCAATACCTATTCCATTTTGGCCCACTAATTAATGCCTAGGATATCCATCTCTATTGAGTTCGATTTCAATTTTGACGACTTCCAATTTCCTAGGTTCATACTTCTTATGGGAGCACAGTGACTCTGTAAAATAAGCACTGGACTGCAAACCACAAATTAGTGGTTCGCGCTCACAAGTTGCTCCATGGAAGAAAGGTGAGGCTTTCTGTTCCCATAAAGATTTACAACCTCAGAATCTCTGTACAGGGTTGCTACAATTCAGACTGACTTAACAGCATATAACTACAAGCATTACGCATTCTGATTAATTATAGTTCTTTGCAGCTATTTCTTATTTTGAGAGTTGTTTCTCATCAGCAAATGAAGGTTCTGAAAGCTTTACTCCATCCACGTAATTAACTCTGGTAGCGTAGTGGTTACGAATAGGGCTGCGAACCGCAAGGTCAGCAGTTCAAAACTGCCAGCTGTTCCTCGGGAGAAAGATGAGGTTTCCTGCTCCTGTAAAGATTTACAGCCTCAGAAACCCTGTACGGGGTTGCTATGAGTCGGAACAGACTCCACGGCACACAACCACCACCACCTACTTTGAGAAGACAGCTCTTCTTCCCCAGTCATCTTCTGAGTGCCTTCCCATCTGAGAGCTCATCTACTGGCATGACACCAGAAACGTTCTGCTGCAGTTCCTAAGGTTTCAGTGGCTAACCATTCAGAAGTAGTCCGCCTCTCCTTTGTAATCAATCAATCTTAGTCTGGAAACACTGCTGAAATCTGTCCACCATGGTTGAAAATACCAAAGGCATAGCTCCAGAATCAGCAACACACAAGTCACCACAGTACGACAAACTGACAGCCACATGGCAGTCAGCTCTTAAAGTACAGTGTGGTTCCAAGCATGGACTTCTCAGATGGGGAGTGTTGGATTGATTCTGGGCTCTCTGGCTCAGGAGCAATCTCACTCTGGCTTTTCCTCTCTGAAGTCACGTCCTGATTGTACACTTGGCTTAATCATGCCTATTTTTTCCAGCTGTTTGAAATATTAAGTGACATTGTTATGTGTGAGGTGTGCTTAGAATTAGACTCCAGAAGTCTATTTCAAGGAAGACAGATGAGATCAGACATTAACAGAGAACAAGGATACAGTCTGAGAATCCAGTGGGCAGAGAATTTGAAGATTTAAAGAGTTGCTACACAACATCCAATGGAAAGCTTGTGGAGGAGTTGTTATCAATGCCATATGACAAGACCAAATTGAAAAGTCTCCTCACCTAATTCTTTATAGAACTGCCAATGTATAGGTGACTTTTTACTCCATGACGTGTAAATACTGTGCAAAGCAGAAAATGATCAAGTTTTTGTTCCCCTGACTTGTACATAGTGCAATGTCCGAGATGAAGCACACTATTGAAAACTGTACTTCTAGAGGCAGACCACCTCTGTGGAAAAGTCTCCCTGCACCTGTGACACCATCCCATACCAGATCTGAATCAGAGGAGCAACTTGCTATCTCTATCACCATAACGTAACCCAGTTTTATTGTAGTTACGTTCATCTCAATATACATAGCAGCATGTTTAAAGAAAAATACTATAAACCAGAAATAATTAAATCACAGTAAAAGCTTCAAAATTTTAATAGGACAAAGAAACCAAAAGTTGACAATAATCACACACACTGTAAGTAAAAAACATATAAACACAGAAAAAGACAGTTAACTTTCTCCACCTTAAGTACATTAACTGAGAATAAAACCGCATTTGTACTATTTAAAACCAGAGGGTTTTTCATTTTGTACTTACTGCTACTTTCATCTCCGTACTTGTAAATGCAGGTTGGGTTTGCAGGACATAGAGTTGAGAAGGTAGATGGAACAATATCTAATATACGTTGGTGGTAAGACAACCTACAATACAAATAACAACCTCAGAAATTATCTTCAATCAGTTTCCCTCTTTAGTAACACTTTGCTTACCTGGAAAAGAAAAATCTCTAACAACCAACCAGAACTCAGGGTACAATCAAGAAGCGGAAAGAGGAAAGGTTTTGTGTCGGTCAGCACACCAAAGTTTTGACTTTCTTCAAAACTTACTGGTGGCTGGCACTGAGATGTGAGCTAGTAGGCCCAGTAACCTGGTAGCCTACGATGTGGGGTGTTGATGGTGGGCCTGGGGTACCACGCAGCACTGTGGGCTATCAAGTCTGGTGGCCTAGAACACAAGGCACTGGTGCTGGAGTAGGGTGGAGGAGCTCATCTGCATGGCTGGGAGAGTAGCTACCTTGTACTAAGTAGGTAAAAAAGGGAGGGCAATGGGAGCACAGTTACCTTCTAGCTGAGAAAGTCTTTATAGTCATCACAAGGGGAAAGCTAAAAAGAAGGCGAAGCTGGCTCAGTCTACTGAACGGGCCTAGAACCAATGATACCCAATAACAAGCACACCAAGTGTCTAGATCTCGGTTTCCAAACATCATACTCTTCGACTGGGAGTGTGGTGGCTCTGTAGGATAAGCACTGGACTACAAATGCACAAAAAATCAGTGGTTCAAGCTCAGCAGTCACTCCTCAGGAGAAAAAAGGAGCTTGCTACTCTCACAAAGATTTACAGCTTTGGAAGCCCTACAGAGGGTCACAACAATTACTAGAAACTAGAACTCCTTGAAGAAATAAATGATGTCAGGGTGGAGGGCAAGAGCAAGAAAACACAACATGAACCTGAAACATCTTGGGCCAAAAAAATGAGAAGGAGGCAGCTTACAGGATTTCTCAGGGACAAGTCGCCATCAAAACAAACGACAGTAATGGATATAGCAAGTAAATAAAGGAATAAATGGGAGAAAAGAACAGCTCTTTCTAACAGTAAAATGGCACTAATAATGGGAGAAGAAATAATGAAAATGAGAATCACCACTTGACAGTTTACCAGTGATGCCTGGTAAAACTGGGGACTGTGGAGACTAAGGCTAGTGGGTGAAAGTCTGATGAAGAACAGAACACTGGCGCAACCTCAGAACACTTCCACAGAAAACTAACCAATCACAGAGGGAAGAAAGATGAGTTTAAGGTAGAGAAACCTGTCAAAAACAGACATGACCAGGAGATCAAAAGCACCAATAATGCAGGACATGACTCTGGTCATGAGGCAGCATCAGAGCGACCCCATAAAGTGAGCCCTATATTCTTTAACACAGACACAGATATAAAAGAGAAAAAACAGCAACTGTTCAAGACTGAAGGCAGCAGAGGAGAACAGCAATTTTTAGAGCTATCTAGATTCCTGGACAGGATTTTGGACCAGAAAGAAAAAAAGAGACACTGACGGGGCAATTGGTAAAATATCAGCAGCATCTGTGAACTGTGTGGTACTATTATGTGAAAGCCGATGTTGGTTATATAGAACAATGTCCTTGATTTGAAGGAATAGACAATGGAATGTTAGAGGATGCTGGGATACTATGTAGTTTGCCAAAATTTCAAAGACCAATGTAATTGGCATAATACATTGAAAGGAGAGTGTTACAGAGAAAAATTGCTAAAACCTTAATTTAACAATAAGGGAATCTGTGGAGTTCTTTGTACTACTCTGACAACTTTTCTGTACATTTCAGATTATTTCAAAGTATAAAATCTTTTGAAAATTACATTGGTTTGGTTCCATTAGGATCCAGATGACCATGACTGCCTAATTTTTTCAGCCTAAATCTTGGTTAAAAACTAAAATGGAAGATAAATAAGTATTTGGATTTTAAAAATGGTATCCCGTACACATACTACAAATGCACGTAACAGAAACAACTCCCTACAATTATAAAACCTAATCTAAGGAGAAATAGCAAACAACTTACCTCATACATTTTTCCAGTACTTCTCTTACAAACTTTGGTTTGGGACTTTCAAGATCTTGAGCAAGACAATCTGACCTAATGAGGAAATTCAGTTGTATGAGCTCTTACACATAATCTGCATTTATACCTAATTTGTATTTTACTACAAATTATGTTTCCTTTTACCTAAATTACTTCATTTATACACAGTATATGAAATATGAAAGACACAAAATATCCCAGACAAAGAGATTCTATGCTTGAGTTTTAAATATTAACAGTTTCTCATGGTAGATTCCTTATGGTGGAGTCCTGGTGTGACACTTTAGGATAAGCACTGGACCACAAGGTCGGTGGTTCAAATGCACTAAGCCAGTCATCGCAAACCCTATATAGCATTGCTATAAGTCTGAACCAATGGACAGCACTTAACAAACAAAACACAAAAATCAAAAAACATGGTAGATTCCAGAGAAAGGAAGACTAAAACAAAAGACAATACCACTTACCAATCTTCCCAGCTCCAACGGAATTGGAAGTTACTTAGATGATGGGAAAACCAATTAATAAACCTATATGGGGTGGTGGGAGGGGGGGGCAGAGGCAGAAAAAGATAAATGGCTGGAATTTTTAACAGGAACTTAAGTAATCCTGCAAAGATTTTCAAAAGCAACCACCTATTTCATACGTAAAGAATATTCCCCTACATAACAACCTATGAGGGTAAGTAAAAAAGTGTTGCTATAAAAAAAAATCACAGACACCTTTCTTAAACAAAAAAGTCAAAATGTGAAGCTGCTGTTTCTTAATATATCTTTGTAGAATTCATGTAAGCTCTGGGAAATTATTTTCTTTGCTTTTTCTCCTTAATTTAGGGCTTGTAATTGTAGGTGACTGTTTCTCTTAAATGCATTTTTAATGTGCCTAGGATATCATTTTCCAAATTCAAATATTTGCTTCTCTCTATTTTCGTTTTCCACCAAACCCCATTTTAGTTTTTAACCAATATTTACACACCAAAATGGCAGTTTGCGAATCCTTGAGGGGCTCCAATCATGTTTCTTTTGGAGTTTTGGGAACAAAGTCAAGTCTGAAGCTATAGGTTGGATGGGATTAGGTTTCCCAATGAAACTTTTGTATGACAGCTCTAGCTACTCTTGACAAATGAGCAGCTGCACTGTGATAGACAACAATTGTTTGGTGCAACTTCCCAGGTCCTCTTATCATCAATGAAGTTTTTAATTTTCTTAAAACACCTTCATAATTAGTCCATTATTACTCTTGTCCTTCAAGAAAATCTATCAAGATTTTTTGATCCCTTGGAGTCTCGAAAACAGTCACCATAACCTTACTAGTGTGGCTCTTTAGGATAAGCATTCAATCTCAAGGTCACTTTGAACTGCAAGGTCGGTGGTTCAAACTCATCAGGCGTTCCTTGGACACCCTACACAGGGTCGCTACGAGTCAGGCCTGACTCAATGGCACTTATCAGCAACAACAACTTTTCAAGCTGACCTCTCTGCCTGGAATTCATCTTTGAGGTCTTTTCGGGACCCCTTAAAACAATCGATCCATCTGAAACCTGTTGTTTATGTGACGCAGCAATCCTGTAAACTTGTTGCAAAGCTTCAACGATTTAGGAACATAAACATTTGATTTTTGTTAAAATTTTGATAGTAGCCTTGACCTCAAAATCTTTGTTTCCCCTGGCATTTCTGAAGACATCTGAATAAAATTAAGACAAGTGTAGTACTGAGAGAATGTTGCCTGCAGTCATCCACTGGTGGCAGACATGTTTAAACTTGTTGCATGGAGTAAACCTGCACATGTATGAACTAGACTGCTAGGAGCAATACTTTTTCACTTATTCTCATATACCTTCCCCTTCTGCATACCCTTTTGGTGAAAATACTGTTATCTTTAAAAAAAAAAAAGTTCCTCACCTCATTCCTCCTAACAGTGCTATTCTTCCTAATAACAACTTCCAAGGACTACATTATTTCCCCCATATGATAGGACAAGGAAACTGAGGCCAAAATTTAAAGAAACTATACATCAAGCATACATGGCAAAGCCACTTTACGGACTCTCATAATTACAGCAAGCTCTTTTCATCTCACACAAGAGAATATACCTACCACCAAAGCCAATTTCCCCCTACAAATATATCTCATCTGACTAAATGGGGAACATTTTTATACATTGTGTAACGCTGCAAATTTTGTTACTAGTCCAATAAGCATTTGCTAAATGAATGGCACTCCTGGTGTGGCACTGTAGGATCAGTACTAGACTATGAACCACGAGGTCGGAAGTTTAAACCCAGCAGCTACTCCTCAGAAACCCTATACAGGGTCACTATGAGTCAGAACCAACTCGACAGCACTGAACAACAACAAATAAACGGCATAATAGGTATGCCCAACACAACTAGTGGTTTTAATTAGAATGAGAAAACAAATCACACAAGAAACTTTCCTAAAAAGTCATCACTCATGTATTTTTAATTCCACTCATTGAAATTACTCAAGGAAATAAATCAGTTCCACAGAATAACTCTTACTGATTATTTTTCAGATAGGGACCTTCAACTATAAACCTGAAAGGGCATGAATTGAAGAAATGTGCACTACTTGTCCTAAACAAATTTGGGGAGCTGACAAGAGGTCAGAAAGAAAACCAGGTAATAATGCTGACCATACAGACCTCTAATAAAGGTGATGTCAACTGGGCATCCAATTACTACAACTATTAAAATCCAATGTAGTCTTTTTGTATAAACTAAGAGTCTTAAAAGGAGCTCTGGTAGCATAGGGGTTACGAATCAGGCTGCTAACCTCAACGTCAGTAGCTTCGTAAGAGAAAGATGAGGCTTTCTGCTCCCATAAAGATTTACAGCCTCGGAAACCCTGTGCAGGGTCACTGTGAGTCGGAACCGATTCCATGGTACTTAACAAGAGTCTTAAAGCTCTAAGTTTGAAAAGACTTCTAACATAGAAGTTAATTATTTCACAACAGATACTATCTATAAACAAACAAAACTAAACATAACCTCAGCTTAGGCATCATTTCATATTAAAAATTAACTAGAAAACAGAAGTTGTGTTATTACCCAATGGATTATTTTGGAAAAGCAAGTAAGAAAAAAAATCAACCTGGAAATCCTTAAGGCAAATGTCCTAGTGATCAAATTGGTTTACCAGGGAGACAGAGATGATGCTGGGAACATCTGATATGAAAACACACAATTACTGTACCTGTCTACGCATGTGGTATTCATTGTGTCCAAACGCATGTATAACATTTCAGTGGCCTGTGCAAGCTGTGAATTTGAAATTAAGGAAATACATTCTCCATTTTCCTCTAAATTGTGACAGAAAAAAAAAAAAAACCCAAAAAACCAGTAATGTTTCTTAACAGTTTTTGTAATGAATACTAATGCCATTCATCTTTTTATGAAATTATTTTCTTAAACAGCTTTGAGACATCAATCAATAAGCTAGTATATATAAATAATAAATTTAACAAGTATACACCGATGAATCAAAGCAATGAGTAGTTCCATCATCCTCAAAAGTTTTCACATGCTCCTAGGACAAGCACCCATTTATTTATTTGGCCTTTTCCTCCAATGTAATGAGTATCTAACCTCCTACATATCTAAGAAAGAAGACTATGTTTGTGTAGGTGATTTTAACTTTTTTTTTAATTCTTTTAAAAACTGAAAACTCCAAGCTTTCTTAATAGTACTTTCTTGAAGTTCTTAACTGAAATAATGAAATATTTATAGACACTTAAGAGGGACCTTAGGGGTTTAGGGAAAATTGAATGAAAATTTTCACAAATTTTTTAAAGCTCCCCCAGATTATGTTTAGACATACACATATGTATGAGCCTGTAAATACATATACTTCAAAGTGGTTTTTTAATTTAAAAAGTATAACCTAGAAGTAGAAATGTTCATCTTTTAAAGTCAACAGCCAAAGAGTATCAGTTTAAAAATAAAGGAAAGGATACAACTTGGGGCAAAGAGCCAGGCTGAAGTTTGCACAGTTCAATGAGAAGTGTTGTGTACATCACATCAATGTGAGGAGGTGCTGGAAGCTGAAACAGCTCTGCAAAAATGACCTAAAAAAGAATCAAGAGTTAGAATCCAATTCAACAACTATCCATGCACTCCCACTTGTAGAAGGCCTCAGTATGTTCAACCTAAACACTAACTTACTGGCATTCAAATGAAAAAAAAAAGAATTACTTTTCAATCTTTAACCAAGATCAATGAACATTTGACTCATACTTTCAGAGAACTGTACAGCTGAATTTCAAATTTGGAAGAACAGGAGTTGATTCAGGGAGGTTTCCTGAGGGACTCAACAGACCCATTAGAATTTCATCTCGATGACTAGTAATAACCCTGGTTAGACTCTGAGGATGGAAAACTCATTCCCAACGACTATACGTAACTTTAAAATGCTGTTAGTTGTCCAGAAGCCTTTTGGAAGTCCAAAACTTCTTTTGCCATGTCTCTTGTTCAGAAACTTCTCCTTTCCACCCTCCCTCTAGAACATGTGGACCACCTACCTAGAATTTTAAAGCCCAGGTCTGCATTCCTTCCACTCAGTAACCACCTCTCCCTCATCTACTCCTATACTTCAATCTGACGAATTTCTACATACAAGGGGCCTTCAAAAAGTTCATTGGAAAATTCCATCATCTTTTAATTCTATTCATCCATGTACTTTTCAAAAGTCCCCTTTTATTTTGAAGATTAAAAAATAGGATCTTCATTTTCCACCTCACTTGACATGTCAATAAGTCAAATCCACAACCAAAATATATAATTTTCAAGGTTTGTAAAGCTAAGACAGATGAAGGACTTTTCAAAAAGCTTGCAAATGAAATATGAATAAAAAGTACATCTGAAAGTAACACATCATACCTATGTCCTCCTCTCTTTCATAAATACTTCAACATAAAGAAATAACACAATTAACAGTCTGACAAATTATATTCCCCCCTTAAGTGTCAGGTGAAAAACCTGGGTTTTTTGGACATAAGTCTCTAATAGGTGTTCATCTATACAATGTCATTCTGTTTTATGAATTAATATGGGGTCAAAAGCATTTCTAATCTTCTTACTTGCAAACTGTTGGTTCTTTTAATTTTTAAGAACTCATTATGAGTCCTGGTGTGGTGCTGTAGAATAAGCATTAGACTACTAGCCACAAGGTTGGTGGTTCAAACCCACCAGCTGCTCACTGGAATCCCTATACAAGGTTGAGTTGAATTGGCATCAACTCAATAGCACTTAGCAACAACAACAAATACTTATCTTTACCTATGATATAGGGAATAATATACTCTGGAACACACTAGTAACAGGTCAGATGAGCACAGTTATAGATAGGCTATCAGCTTAAAGCATTTAAGCCACTTACATATTTGTTATTAGGACAATATGTTGCCAGAGCTAAAGGTAACTTACATTATTCACGAATGAAAGCAAATAATACACAGGCATTTCAAAATTCCATTTTTGTTTCTGGCTTCAACCTCTTCTTTTGTCTTTACTAACAAGACTAACTGAACACCAAAACTGACAACAACTTCCTCCATCCTCTTACTTTTCAGTGTCTGACAAGTAGCAAGGAAAAAAACACACAAATAAAAGCCAAGAGATAGATTGCACTTTCAAGCCAATCTCTGAAACGTAGAGACATACTCTATGTGGAATGCGTACCTCAACTATGTGGTAGTTCAAAGGGATCTTGTTCTTCCCTGGATAGCTCAATAGCTGTGCAGCACTATAAAAAGTGTAATTTAAATTTCATAAGTACACAAAAATACACGAGAAAAAAAATCAAGTAAGTTTCAAAAGCAGTGTGTTTAGACATTAAAAAAACCTCTTCTGAAACGTCTAGACTTTGGTTACTTGGCTCAACTAAGGCACAAATGATTTTATGTTGTATAAGGAAACTTTAACAAATGCAAAATTCCTTGTAAGATCAAAGGAGTCTAAATGATAATACTAAGGAAATGTATTCAGATCTACTAACTTAAAACAAAATTTTAATAGAGTCTACTCCCAAAATACTACATAGTCCTTAAAAAACAACAACAACAAGATTTTCCCAGGTCTTAGTAATATTAGAAATATTTTTTTTCCAAAGCTCAGGTATATAAATGCTAAAAAACAAACAAAAACAAAAGAGCAAATTCATCAGCATTCATTTTTTCCCATAACATTGTGAAAAAAAATAATTTGCCATTCAAAGTAGTTTCTCCCATAAACATATGTAGAATTAACTACACACAAAAACCTGTGTCATATGCACACTTTTATAAAGCACCCAGGAAAGTATTATCTGAAGGTAAAAAGCCCCAAGAAAGCAAAGCAAATTCCCTTAGAGATTGCTCATAATAAGACAGGGGAATCAGAAAGAGAGGAAGAATTTGCTGTAATCTTTACACACATGACTTTGCGCTGACTAAACCATCAAAATAATCATTTTTTCCTCTCCTCTGAATGTACCAGGAAAACAATCTTACCAAGTCTTCCTTTCCTTCCAGTGGGACTTAATGATGCAGTGAAGATTCTCTTCTATTACAAATCTTTCCACTGAATGACTCCCTGGCATAACCGGACCCTGGGAGAAAACCAAAATGTACACACTTTTAGATCTACGAAAAATACTTTCTTTTATTGATTTGACAAAACATTTTAGAGCTTAGTGTGCCATCAACAGAACCACTGTATTGTGTGCTAGGGAAGTTCTGAAAAGTTAAGGTTCTATATTTCAGCAAATTTCAATGTGAAATTAGAATGCCAATGTCAGTGTTTTTCCTACCACATCACACAACATAGTGCCACTACACATAAAAATTACTTTTTTAAACAAACAAAGTAATTCTTGTATATTAATAGCCCTGTTGTTAAGTGTCATAGAGTCAGTTCTCACTCATAGCAACCCTGTATAGGCTTTCCAAGAAGCGACTGGTAGATTTGAACCACAAACCTTGTGGTTAGCAGCCCAGTGCTAATCCTACAGTGCCACACCAGGATTCCTAGATAGTGTAATTTGCCTTAATCATGAGAATAGATTACTCCCATCATAGACACAGACACACAAAAAAGTCATTGCAAGATGTCCTTAACATATTATTTTTTTAAAAAGTTACAAAATATCACCCTCATGATTGTTTTAAAAATATACACATAGCAAACAGGTCAAAAGGGCACATAATATACTCAACGATGACTTTGAGGTGATTTTTTACTTCATATCCTCTCCATTTTAAGAGGAATTAATATTTCATTTATTTATGTTCCTCTGACAAAGAATAGATACATACATTACAGCGCCAACACAAACCTTAAATACAAATTGTACAGACAAAATAAATTTCAAGGTTACATTCTAATAAAATGAGGCCTAGTGGCATAGTGGATTATGAGTGGGCTGTTAAGTATAAGATCAGCACTTTGAATCTACCAGTTGCTCCAAGGGAGAAAGATGAATCTTTCTGTTCCCATAAAGATTTTAAGACTCAGTAGCATACAATCACCACCAACACTTACACAAATAAATACCCAATCACAGAGACTTTAGCAGTCTTAAGGGTAAACCAGACTTCCAACTGGATAAAGCAAGTTGTTATGTAATATCAAGGAGTCCTGGAGTGATGCTATAGGATAAGCAATAGACTGCTAAGCACAAGGTTGGTAGTTCAAACCCATGAGCTACTCCCTGGAAACTCTACACAGCATTGTTATGACAATAGCACTTAACAACAATTATATATGGAACTAATCAAAATGGGCAGCTAGTTTATAATTTTGTATATATAGCCAGTTATCTGACAACTTTGTACTCTTACGTAGAACACACATGCACTAAATTTTCATGGTTATATGCACTAATGTTGGCTTTGGACTAGTATGAGAAGGTAGGAGAAAGAAAACTTAAATTTGACCTTAGATGGTAATTTGATGGGGCTTCAAAAAAGTACATGGAAAAATTCCATTAACTCTTCATTCAGTTTTTCTACGAACTCTCTGAATCTCCCTTGTATAGGTTCTTGTACCACCTGCAATGCCAGTGGTTCACAATGTCCTCAGGGGACATTTGGCAATTTCTGGAGATATTTTTGTTACAACTGAAGAGAAAGTGGGAAAGAATGCTGCTGGCACCTGGACGACAGAGGCCAGGGATGATGCTAAGGATCTTACATAGGACAGTCCCACCCAACCAAGAATTACCCAGCTCAAAATGTCAATAGGGCTGAGCTTGAGAAACTTTTCTCTATGCTGTCTGGGATAAACTAAGTAACAAGTATGGTAAATGTTTAGCCACATACACTTCTATTCAGGAACAATCCAGTAAATACTGTGCTTACTGCCTGGCTATTAAAATGAAGATAGTTAAGTAAGTGCAGCAGTATAAAAGTATTGTTACTGTTGAGGCAGTTCTGACCCACAGCGACCCTGTATAGGGGCCAGACTGCAAAGTTGTTTGACCTGCAGCTCACCAGCTGCTCCTTGGAAACTCTATACAGGGTCACTATGGGCCGGATCTGACTTGACAGCCTTAACAACAAGAGTGACTGGTGAACCTTAACCGCTTACTCTGCTGCTCCAGCCGACTTTGCAGTTCAGCACATTAACCTACAGCACCACACCAGTAAAAATAGAACTTTAAATCAAACAGTAACATCAAAATTATGTTTCTTAATTAAAGTCTGTTTTTAAAATTAATTAATTAAAGTATGTTTCTGCTCCCAGTAAGATTTAAAGCCTAAGAAACCCTACACAGGGTCACTATGAGTCAGAACTGACTCCACAGCACTTAACAACAATAGTTGCCCACTATCTGACTTCATAATAAGTATTTTTGTAAAAACAATAGTTACTTTATATTAATCTATGGGGTTTAATTAAAAATACTTTCTAATATTTACTTTTAAGTAAAAAAATACAACATGCAAATAATATAAAACAAGATGTCAAGTGCTGGAAAAGGAAAAATCTCTTAAACTGAATTTGTTGTTGTTTTTTTTTAAAAGAAAGATAACCTAATTCATAATGTTGTTGTTGTTAAGTGTTGTTGATTGGGTTCCAACTCATAGAAATCCCTGTATAGGGATTCCGAGGCTTTCCAATAATAGCAAACAATCACTGAACACTTATCATGTGTCAAGCTCAAATCAATGTAATTTTTATGTTATTAATTTAAGCATCATAATAATTTTATGAGGTAGATGCTATTATTATTTCTTTAGCAAACTAATGCAGAGAGGTAAACAATTCACCCAAGGTCAGACAGCCAGTGTGTCTGGCTAAGACAAGATTAAAATTCAGATCAATCGGGCTGTCAGATCTACACTCTTAACCAGCATTCTTTGCTCTGTTTAATCTGTTTACACATGCTAAATATAATTTATGACATTAATACCATTAATTGAATTAAAATGTTATCTTCATTGCCATCAATTTTTCTTAGACAGTAAACAACTCAAAATTAACATTTATTATAGGCACAACTCAAGCAAGATTAAACCACAAGTGTAATCAATGCAATACAGATCCTTTGCAGGACTCGGTAGCTGGTCACATACCTCAGGGTCATCTGTGTAATCAAACATTCTAAAGATGACCCTTGGCATCGGGTACACTGAGTCTTCCGTGTGAGGAGGTGGCGTAAAAGGAGGCAGATTGTGTTGCAGTGCTTCACACAGAATGCTGTCAAAGGCAAGGTAAGGTCTTAGGATGTGCCGTTCCTGCCAGCAATCCTTTTTCAATTTCTGAATCTGGGCCCACAGGCAATCTAAATACTGAAAGCAGATTAATTTTTAATTATTAATATGTATTTGGAGGCCAGAATAACATTTTAATAACACCAGAAGTCATCACTACCTTGTAAAATACATACAAAAGCTAAGTTACAATTAAAGATGAGATGATGGAATGATGCTAAATGTTTATGTCTTAACTAAATACTGCTTCATAAAGTCTGTTTGGGACTGTTATAGTTCTCAGATTTGATATTTAAGTTAAAAAAAAATTGTCAACTGTATGATACCAGGATCCAGAGAATAAGGGGATGTTTTTCAAACCCAGTATACTATGTACCTAGAGCTATTAAACTTGGACCCCTGGTGTATAATGTAGGAATCTAGCTGATGTGTAAATGGAATTGATTTGAGTATGTCACCAATATAAAAACTTATTTTCAAGAATCAACTGTACTTGTATCATTAAAAATCGAAATCACTACCTCTTCTTGGGGATGCGGTTTATCAGCAGTCCATACTTGTAGCATGGGTATATGAGTCTTTTGCCGTCTTCTAAAGATAAAAGTGACAATTTACATTTAGGCTTTTAAAACAAGATGCTCAGTTGCTTTCATAATTAATAAAACATAAAGTAATAAAACAACACTTTTAACCGATTAGATTGGCAGATATCAAAAGTTTTGATGATACACTGGATTGTCAAATGTGAAGAAACACGTCGTCTCAAACACTGCTAGCAGAGCAGCTAACTGGTATCTCTTTGGGAGGCAATCTCAAAAATAAAATTGTACAGACATTTCAGCCCTGCAATGCTATTTCTAAGAATTTGCATGGCCTACAAATATATTTGTACATACGTACGAGGGCATTTACTGCAATACTGCTTACGATAACAAAAGACTGAAAATGACCTAAACATTGAGTAGCAGGGGACTGGTTTTAAAAAACGATAGTACTTTAGGGCAGCGGGACATCATTGTTTTTTAAAGATACAGTTAAGTACTTCTAAGCAACAAAATCCCAAGTTATATTTATATTAACAGATTAAAAGTACAGAACTGTATGTATTTTGGCCTATCAGTTACATAAAATAGTGGCACGATATACACTCAAACGTAAACCTATTCAAATGCTATCTTGGAAAGTAGTGTTCAAAATGGTTACTTCAGGGGTAGTTGTTGTTAAAGTGCCATTGAGTCTGTTCCGACTCATGGGGACCTTGTATAGGGTTTCTGAGGAGCGCTGGTGAGTTTGAACCATAGACCTTGAGGTTCAAACTGACCTTGCAGTCCAGTGCATTATCCTGCAGAACCGTATCAGGAGTAGGAAACTGGATGAGAATCAGAAGAGAAAAGAAGGTTTATTTTTCTTCTCTATCTTCTTGGTGTAGTGGTTTAGAGTCGGGCTGCTAACCTCAAGGTCAGCAGTTCAAAACTACCAGCCTTATGTGGGAGAAAGATGAGGCTTTCTGCTCCCATAAAGATTTACAGCCTCGGAAACCCTATGTGCAGGGTCACTTTGAATTAGAACAGACTCCACGACACACCACCATCACCTTCTTCGGCAAACATCTTTTATAAACCAGGATACCTTTTAAAAAATATAAAAAACAGTACATTTTTAAAAACCTATCATTTAAAGATAGTTTAATAGGAAATATGGAATCCTGGTGTGACACTGTAGGATAAGCACTGGACTGCTAACTGCAAATCTGGTGGTTCAAACCCACCAGCCACTCCTAGGAAACCCTATACAAAACCGTTATGAGTCGGAACCGACTC
Source organism: Chrysochloris asiatica (assembly GCF_000296735.1). Taxonomy (NCBI): domain Eukaryota; kingdom Metazoa; phylum Chordata; class Mammalia; order Afrosoricida; family Chrysochloridae; genus Chrysochloris; species Chrysochloris asiatica. The sequence continues at coordinate 16,486,677 of NW_006408571.1, read as the reverse complement.
TACGGCACTTAACAACAACAGGACGTATAATTATTATAATGCTGATTGGTAATTGTTAAGTTTACTGAAAGAATTATTATTCGCAATATATAAAATAAACCAAGCTTTTACATGGCTAGGGAAAATTGGGAAATAAGGGACTATTTGACTATTTTAATTGAACTGTGTCATAACTACTCACGTTGTGGTCTAAGATTGTTGTTGTTAAGTGCCGTTGAGTCAGTTTTTTGACCCATAGCGACTCTGTACAGGGTTTCCGAGGGTGTAAATCTTTACGGGAGTAGAAAGCCTCATCTTTCTCCCGCGGAGCGGCTGGTAGTTTCGAACCGCTGACCTTAAGGTTCACAGCCCGATTCGTAACCACTACGCTACCAGAGCTCCTTGTGGTCTAAGATAGTAAGCTAATAATCATTATTTAAAGGACTTGGTTTAGGATTTGCTTCATGAAATGCATATACTGTACTTGCTGGGGCAATGGTTTTCCACCTGTGGAATGTATTAATTAAAAACACAAACAAACATATGCCATCACATCAATTCCGATGTACAATAATCTTGTGTGTCAGAGTAAAACTGTACTCCAAAAGGTTTTCAGTGGCTGCTTTATTGGCCATAGGTAGTCAGGTTTTTCTTCCAAGGTGCCTTTAGATGGATTCAAACCTCCAACCTTCGGTCAAAAGGCAAACATAGCACCCATAGTGATTTCCAAACCTCTCTCCAAAATGTGTGTCTCAGCAGGTCTAGGAGTGGTGGGGTGCCAGAGCACATTTTAGTCACAGATTATGTATACCACCATTTGAGAAACACTGCTGCAGGTTATTTTATGCCTTTAAATAAAGTAGCTTAAAAGAATTTTAGGAACCATCTCTTTTGCATTGGCAATGTGCCGCTGTTGTTGAGTGCTGTCCAGTCAATTCCAACTCAGTGACCCTTTACAGGGGTTTCCCAGGAGCGGCTGGTAGGTTTGAACCACCAACTTAGCAGTTAGCAATCCAGTGCTTATCCTAGTGCCACACCAGGACTGGCAAAATAAGCTAACACATTTGATGTCTTTGAGGTCTAGCAGGTTTTAACAGTAAGTATATGAGGTTGCGTAGAGAAAGCCTTCAGGAACTCTACAGCTTAGTTTTGAGAAATTAAACACAAATGGTTACTTGCTAATAAAATGTACCATGTTTTCACAGCCTTAGGATTCCCTTTTTACAAACGGTACAGAACACTGTGAGTGATGCCCTTACTTCAAGTAGCTTTCGGTGTTGGCGAAGATGCGGTCCATCTCTGCATCTTTCTTTTCATACAATTCCTTTCCAACCCAGGGCAGAGATGACAAGAATGCATACACATACCAATCCTGTCGCACCTAAAGACATTTTTTAAAGATAGGTTTAAAATATATCATTCAATTTTCATTTCTATTTTATTTATTCTTGAATGAAATCTTACAGAAACTAATCAGGCTTAAGAAAGAGAACTACTTCATTAATAGCATTTCTAGATATTCTAATTTTACTAAGACAGAATCATTTAAATGAGCATGCAGATGTCATCAGAAACTACAGTAAGCCAGCTGACACACCTTTAGAGTTTAAAGTGCAAAAATGTTATCTTCTGACTTTTATTACTTAAGGGTCTTATTCCACCCTCAGTTTGTGTAGAAGATTCTGACTACTGGAGACCCCATCTGGTTCCGAGTAGGACTGCCCTCCATAAGGTTTTCATGACTGCTACCTTTTGGAAGCACAGTGCCAGGCCTTTCTTCTGATTGCCTCTGGGTGGGTTCAAACCACCAACCTCTCAGTTAGTAGCCCAGCATTTAATCATTTGCATAGCTCACACATAGCACTAAAGGGAAGTACTTTTCTTACCTGAGGTACATCTTCCTGAGTTACACTTACAAAATTTTCAAACATAGCAACCATTGAAGGGGCAGAGATTACATGACAATTCACAAGACCAGATAAAAAACGAACCTGTTGGGGAAAACAATTTCTGCTATTAAATCTAAATGCTGTTTTTTATAATTACAAAACAAAGCATATTATAGTGGTTTGGAGATCTTAGAAACTATGGCCCAAAGGCCAAATCGAAATTTAGCCCACCTTTTATTTTTTGTATATCCCAGGAACGAAAATATTTTTGTATTTTAAATCTTAAATGATTAATTTTTAATCTCATTAAAAAAAAAAAAAGACAATTTTATGACACAAATCATAAGAAAATTCAAATTCCAGGGTCCATAAATACTTACTGGGAATAGTCATGTTCATCCATTTCCATATTTCTGTATTACAGCAGAGAGATGAGAGGTTCAGCAGTGTGACAGACACTGAAGAAAAGGAGTGTGTGCTTTTGCCCAGTCCCATGCTACATTACACTAAGAAGTCAAATGCAAATCACTTTGCTACTTCAGCCTATAATCTCCTTGTCCACTTGGCTATGAATACTCGTTGACTGGACCATAGAGATGAAGTTTGTTGTTGTTGTTGTTAGGTGTCATCAAGTCAGTTCCAACCCACAGCAACCCTATATAAGGTTTCCGAAGAGCAACTAGTGAGCTTGAACCACCAACCTTGCATCAGACCAACTTTGCGGTCCAGTGCCTTAACCCACAGTGCCACACCAGGACTTACTGAAGCTTACTGAATGGACACTGTGTGCTGTTTTTAAGCACTTTCAAAGCCCCTGCTATCTAGGACTTCACAGTCTAGAGGACACGCACAATTTCGACTCAAAGGAATGAAGCCTATACAAGAGGTAAATCAAAGTGCTCTGGGACTAGCGATGAAAGAAACTGGGAAAGAAAGAATCCGAAAGCAGGTAATACATGTGTTCACAAAAGGGCTGAGAAACATTCTCAACAAGTGGAAAGCAAGGAGGGCATTCTAGACAGAAGGGTTAAAAAACACATTTTTTTCTTCTACAGGAATCTGCAGATAATTTTCATAAGGCTGGGAGTGCATGCTTCCTTTAGGCAATGATGGAGGAATAGACTGAGATAACCCTTTCATAAAGGTTAAGCTGAGGAGTCTGAACTTAATCCTACAGTGTAATGAGGGTCCAACCTTTTTGATTATGTACTCCTATCAGGAGTTCTAGTGTGGCACTGTGGTATAAAGCACTGGATCGCAAGGTTGGTTTGGACCACAAGGTCAGTGGTTCAAACTCACCGCCAACTTCTTGGAAACCGTATACAAGGTTGCTATGAGTCAAAATCAACTCAATGGCATTAACAACAACATCAGTAAAAAATGGAGTCCTGGTGTGGTGCTGTTAAGATAAGCAAGCAGAGGGCCGCAAGGTCAGTTTGAACCATGAGGTTTGTGGTTCAAATTCACCAGGTGCTCCACAGAAACACTATACAGAGTTACTATGAATCAGAAACAACTCCATGGCATTTAACAACAATCAGTAAAAAAGAATTTAATACACATCCCTGGCATATGTGTATTAATTCATAATATACAGGGGACCATTGTCAATCTGTTCATTTTAATATAAGTAAAACTTAACTTCATTTCCATTCAATATAAAAAATTCTATCTACTTCCTGCAACCCAATAAATCATCTTGTACATCACGCTATGAAGACCAGACACTGTAGACAATGTGAAGGAAGTGGTGTTTCAGCCAGCAAGTCTGTAGGAATAGAAGCAAGTTATAGAAAAGACTGCTCTGGTGCCACTTAAGATAAAGAAAAAGGAAGAGAATCTGGATGTAAAAGAGATCAGTTAAGAAGCGGCAAAGAATATGAGAAGTAAGGTGTGCACTAGGCTCAAGATCCTAGAGACAAAGAAAGGGGATGGATTTAAGAGCTATTTACGAGGTAGATCCAACAGAGCGTGGGGACCGCTTACAGTTATGCAGGGACAAAGCAGAGACCAAAACTCTCAGTTTCTAGGTAAGTTGGTTACCCACTCACTAGTTCTAGTAGTCACTGTGTGGTATTGTGTGGATTACGGGAGAGCAGAAGGAAAGAAGGGATGAACAATGCATTTAGAGACTTCCAGGTCAGGGGCCACTACAGGAAACAGTGAAGCTGGAGATACAGAATGCAGATTTGGGGATCATCAATATAAAGGTGGTTTATGAAACTATGAGAGTGTATACAGAGAAGGAAAGTGAGGCAGAACCCAGGGAAACACAAATATTTCAGGAGCAAAAGAAGACGATCAGTAAAAGAAACTGAGGAATAAAAGGTATCAGGAGGAGGGCCTAAAAAAGTGGAACTATAGAAACCAAAGAAGATACTAGAAAATCATACACTGTGGGAAGCACAACTAGGATTTTGAGTGAAAATAGCCACTGGACTTGGTGATGTGCTGTGGTAAAATTAAGGAGACTACATTAGGAAACGAGCTGTTGGGATACATTGTTGTCAAGTGCTGTTGAGTTGGTTCCGAGTCATAGAGATCCTGCATAGGGTTTCCAAGAGCGGCTGATGGGTTTGAATGGCCCACCCGACAGTTCAAAGGGGGACTATATTTCAAGAGAAATTATTTGGTTGTCATCTGCCCTCCCACCCCATTCCAACAAACTCATAATATACTAAAAACAAAACAAAACCCAACACTTACCAAATATACAGCTTCATTATAGTTGTTTGCTTTCAATGATTCTTTAAGTTGGCGAATCATGGCTTCTACAAATTCTCCACCAAAATTGTAATTTCTGGCATTCAGCAGTCCAACCAATGTTGTATAAATTGTCAACTTCTCAGGTAACAGACGCGCACTGATTTGAGAACCCAGTACAAGAAACCCCCCAAAAATGTTATTATGTTAGGCTGCTAAATTTTAAATGATACAAACTTTTTATCATTTCATGGACTTTGGAACAGAACTTCAATATACTGCAAATTAATCCAGAAAAAACCATAAATGTCACTGAGAAGAGCCAGAGACGTGCCACCCTCAATGTTTCCTTTCAATTTTACTTAGGTAATCCAAGAGTAAAGAAAACAAGACATTCTAAGTTATCAAGCTGATAGAAATACAACTAACACTAGAGAAGTCTTTCTAAACACCAGTTGTGTTTAGTGGAACTGAGTATCATTTCAACAGAACATGGCTTCCATGGTAAAATATGGGGGAAATGCAGGTTGACATTATGCAGAATCATTAAAGGGTAACTAAACTTAGTTAACCAAATGTGAGGGGATCAGAATTTTACTGTAGAAGCTCAGCTGAAACCTGACCACCAGAGGTGACCCTGCTGGCATTTAAAATACCAGTGACATAGCTTCCAGTACCACTAGACTAGTTACTTTGAAAAGATACAGAATTATAAACAGTTTCATCTAAGTTCCTCCAGCAAACTGATAAATTCTTAACATGGAGCTCTCAAATAGTAAGATTTGTCTAAACTTCAGTTTGTTTGATCCAAGTGTGATAATTATCACCAGTCATTTGTAAAGTAGGGAAAATTATAGTAACCTTAATTTATATACATTGCAAATATTGCTTCCTTTAGGCAGCATTCAGAAATTAGCTCAAAAAGAAAAGCCAATAAAAATCTGTAATAATTCAATGGAGAAGAGATCCCTCTTATAGTTATTGATAGGGACAATTTAGGGTTTCAAAAAACTTGCATTGATTGTAATCAGACCCCCCCAAACCTTCTCAAAATGAAAAATTATAAGAGAAAACCACTAAGCAAAACTAGGCTAAATCTTGTTGTTGTTAAGTGCCTTCGAGTCGATTCTGACCCATAGCGACCTTGTATATGGTTTCCAAGGAGCAGCTGGTGAACTTGAACTGCCTACTTTGCAGTTCAAATGGCTTTACAGTCTGGGGCATTCACCTATAAGTCATGATTTCCATTACTACTTACGCATAAGTGCTCCTTTATCCAAATGCTTTCAAAGCAAAAGGCATCAACACAGACTAATGTCTACCATAAAGATGACAAGGTCTAAATTGCTATCGTCATTAATATTCACCACTGGGAGAGATTGTTTCATAATTTTATGTGCAAATTTCCCACTTCGATTTCTTCTCAAATTAAATGCTGATACCTGTTCTAGCCCACCACTTATGTGTCCATTTGTCAGATTGTGGTGTCTTGTGTGTTGCTCTGATGGTGAAGCAATGCCACTGGTATTTTAAGTACCAGCAGGATCACCCAGGGTGGACAGGTTTAAATTGAGCTTATAAACTAAGACAAACTGGACAAAAGGAAAGGCAGATCACTTGTGAATGGTTGTTGTTAAATGCCGTTGAGTTGGTTCCGATCCATAGCAACCCATATGGCATTTCTGAGGAGCGGATGGTAAGCTTGAACCGTTGGCCTTGTGGTTCAAACCAACTTTGCAGCATTAGCCACTGAAAATCTTATGAACCGTAGCAGAACACTGTCAGATACAGTGCCAGCAGATGACCCTTTCAGGTTGGAAGGTACTAAGAATGTGACTAGGAAAAGAGCTGCCTCCTCAAAGTAGTTGTTAGGCACCACTGAATGGGTTCTGACTCACAGCAATCCTAGACACAAACAAAACAAAACACTGCCCAGTCCTGAGTCATTCTCACAATCATTGATACCCTTGAGCTCATTGCTGCTGTCACTGTGCCAACCCATCTCATTGGGGCTCTTCCTCTCTTTCAGCAACCCTCTTTTTTACCAAGCATGATGTTCTTCTTCAGGGACTGGTCCCTCCTGATAATATATTCTAAGTGTGAGACATGAAGTCTCATCAAGTCTCATCATCCTAGCATCTCCAGAGCATTCTAGCTGTACTTCTTCCAACACAAATTTGTTATAACTTCTGCCAGTCCAAGGTACTTTTAAGATTCTTCTCCAGCACCATAACTCAAACAAATCAATTCTTCTACGTCTTCCTTATTCAATGTCCAATTTTCTTTCACATGCATATAAGGTTTTCAAAAATACCATGGCTTGGTTCAGGTGGGACTTAATAGTTCTCAATCTGTTATCTTTGCTCTTGAACACTTAAAAGATTCACCTAATGCAACATGCTGTTTGATTTCTTGACTGCTACTTCCATGAGTGTTGAAGATGGATCCAAGCAATATGATGTCTTTGACAACTTCAAACTTTTCTCCATTTATCTTGATGTTATATATTGGTCTAGTGGTGAGGATTTTTGTTTTCTTGACAACCCATACAACAGGATGGTGTGGTCTTTGATCTTCATTAGTAAATATTTTAAATTCTCTTCGCTTTCAGCAAGCAAGATTGCATCATGTGCATATTGCAGGTTGTTAATGAGTCTTCCTTCCATCCTGATGCCAAGTTCTTATTCTTATAAACCGGCTTCTTGGATTATGTGCTCAGCATACAGACTTAGTAAGTAGGGTGAAAGAATATAACCATGGCATACACCTTTCCTGATTTTAAACCTTTCAGTGTCCTTGTGTTTTGTTCTATGCTAACAACTGTCTCTTGGTCTATGTACAGGTTCCAAATAAGCACAATTTAAGTGTTCTGGAATACCCAATCTCTGCGGTGTTGTCCATAGCTTGTCAGGATCCACACAATCGAAAGCCTTTTCATAGTCAGTAAAGCACAAGTAAACTTCTGTGCTTTCAGCCAAGATCCTTCTGACCCCAGCAAGGATCCTTATTCCACAGTCTCACCTCTGGCACTTCCCTGTCAATGTACTGCTGCAGTCATTTTTGGAGTACCTACAGCAAAATTTCACTTGAATGTGGTATGTCTTTGCACATTTCACTACTGATATCTGACTTGGTATTCAGGAGCTGACCTTTGACATTTTGTGAGCGCTTTTACCTCGCCATTTCTTCCATTTGTTTTAGAATCTCTACACTGGAGAGCAAGTTTCAGAGTCTCTTCTGACATCTAATTTGGATTTTTCCCTGTTTTTTATCTTCTTAATGACATCTGCTTTCTTCCTGTATGATGTCCTTTATGTCATCCCACAACTCTTCTGACCTTTGTTCATTAGTGTCTAACCATCAAATCTGTTCTTGAGACCGTCTCTAAGTTCAGGTAGGCAATGTTCAAGGTCATAGTTTGGACTTGTTACTTCAGCTTCAGCCTGAACTTGCATATGAGCAATTGATGGCCTGTTCCACAGTCTGCCCCTGGCCTTGTTTTGGCTGATATGGAGCTAAAGTGTTCTAGCTAACTGAACTCCAAAAAAGATTACATCGATTAATAGTTTCAAAAGCTAAGCACCTGCAGTCTTTAGAGAGACTATTACTTAATTGACCAGTTCTCAAATACACTTGGTACTGCTGGCTAAAAGGAGCCCTGGTGGTGCAGTACATACAATGCTTGGCTGCTAACAAAGAGGTCGACAGTTCAAGTCCACCAGGAACTCCATCAGAGACAGGTGTGGCATTCTGCTTTTGCAAAGATTTACAGCCTTGGAAACCCTATGGGGTAGTTCTGTGTCCAATAGGGTTGCTATGAGTCAGAATTCTGGTTATTGGTTAAAATTTTAAGTTAAACAAAATGTGCACGCTTTAAAAAAAAAAAAAAAAGTTCCTCACTGTGAAAGTGTCTACTTTTCCATTTTAAAAGTCAAATGATTCTAAGATTTTAAGAAACAAAACATAAAGAAAAAGGTTAATTTTACTTTCCTAAGAAAATTTAATTTATCCCTAAGAAAAACAGTTCAGCAAAGGGCCAAAGGCTATTTAATTTGCACAAATTTCCCCAAAGAAGGAAACACTTCCCAAAGTATTTAAGAGAAGATAATACATTATCACCTGGATTCATAAACGATTTGCATACATACACTGTACAAAGAATCCTTAAGATCTTGCTCTTGTAGTTAGGAAGATCAGCTTCCAAAACACCAGCTAGGCCTTCTAGGTTGCTCTCCAAAGAACAGACACTCTGTTGAGGATATCACATTAAATATGTGTCAAGCACTGAGCAATAAGAGAATCAAAGTAAAATTTCTAACAATAATTTTAAAAAGCTAAGGTCTTATCTGCCTAAGGAACTGTAATAGGATCAATATAAATCACGCAGGATAGATACTGGTCTTTAGAAATCCAGGTTAAAATACTTCAATGGTCTCATACAGTAAAGTATTAGGACACCACGGACTTTATTCCATCTAACTAATTCACAGTGACTCTGTACAAGCCACCTCAAGTATCCAGGACATGTCTGGCAATTCACTTATCAGTTAAGAAGGACTATCCCTAAGGACCCTTTAACGTCATATTCTATAAAAGTTACTAGGAACCTTTAATTCTCAATTATCCGTATCCAAGGGATTTTAATATGTACTTAATTTGGGATACAGATGCACAGCAATAGAAGCTTTGCCTAAAACTTAGGCCATCGCTTCCAGCTGCAGAAATCAACTCAACTCCATAGCTCTAAAGCTACCACAGGTTACTACAGTGGTACATACCTTTTCCCCAACTTTGCAAATTAAAGATTCCAAATGATCTTCAGTTGCATTTGCATCAGATGTCTTTCTCCTTTTGTGAGGTTGGCCCCCTGTTTCAATTGTTTCAAAAAAAAAAAATTACTATAGCACACATTTCAGCTGGTGAGTTTAAACTACCGACTTCTAGGTTAGCAGCCAAACATTTAACCCACCAGGACTCTTTACATATCGTTTAGGGTAGAGTTCCTCACAAACAATGAGAACCAAATAAATACACACACAAAGAAAAATCTTCAGCCCTGTATCAGATAACTGGCAGAAAAAGTCTTATATATTTTAAGATTCCCTGCTTTATCTGGCTCTTAATTAACTAAACAATTATTGACTGTGATTACATTAGAGAACGAATATCCAAAGAATCCTAATAGAAACAAAATTGCCTACCATAAATGGCACAAGACAACTGACACCACCACAGACTCACAGTAACCCTGTACAGGGTTTACAAGGAACGAATGGTGAGTTAGAACTGCTCATTGTATCTCTGATTTTATCTTCTATTACTACTGGACTACTGGACAGTACGAGTCCTGGTGTGGCGATGTGGGTTAATGCGCTGAACTGCAAGGTTGGATTGAACTGCAAGGTTGTAGGTTCAATCTCACCAGCCGCTCCTCCGAAAGCCTATACAGGATCACTATGAGTCAGAATCGACTTGACAGCACTTAACAACAACAACAACAACTGGACCATAAAGCCAGTTTGAACCACAAGGTCAGAAGTTCAAGCCCACCAGCTGCTCCTCAGAAACCCTATACAGGGTTGCTATGAGTCAGAACTAACTTGACAGCACTTGACAACATGCTTGGTATACAAGAAGCCTCTCTGTGTGTTAAAATCAAAGCAAGAAGTACAGTGACGTGTGTAGTGCAGAGAGCCCTGAACTTGCTTTCACTGAGACCTGGGCACTTCTTGCTGGATAGCTCCATGTTAATTACACCAAATCTCTGTACCATAGGTGTCAGATGAGGCAGGACTAGAATATCCTCTCAAGCTTTACCCTTAGTATAAATATGGTGTTTTATAGCTAAATATGTAATTCTGCCCTCACCTCTAACAGTCCCCCATACTGGAGGAAAAAATGTACTCAGAAGTTTCTGTTCTGTTATTCCCCCCCACCCCTTACATTGTGGTCATCTGCTAATAGTTATGACCAATTAAGCATTAAGAAAGGAGCTCTGTTAGCGTAGTGGTTACGCATTGGGCTGCTAACCTCAGGGGCAGCAGTTCAAAACTAACAGCTGTTACATGGGAGAAAGATGAGGCTTTCTGCTCCTGTAAAAATTCACAGCCTCGGAAATCCTGTACAGGGTTGCTATGAGTCGGAACCGACTCCAGGGCACATCACAACAACAACAAGCATTAAGAAATAATGATTAAAAAAAAGTTTAAAAATTCCTGAACCCCATCCAGAATCTTCTGAGGTGGGAAATGTTCACTTGAAAGGACAAACAGAAAAGCAGACCAGCCTGGAGCAGCTGGAAGAACTGAAGATACTTCTTGAAAGAAAGACGCACAGAATAAATAAAAAACAATAATGGCAGTCTGACTGACTACCATTTGCTGGCCCAGGAGCACAAACCAGTTGGCCAAGAACAAGCCAGTTGCTGGCCCAGGAGCCATTAAAGAAACTGGTCCGGTCCCCTCAGGGCAAACCCCCTTCCAAGACTAAGACTAAAGGGGAATACACGAGCAGGCATGTGGTCTAAGTGGTGACCACGTTGGTCACCAATAAGGGGAAGTGAGGGAAAAACAGCAATGAAGTTGTGAGCTAAATTGTACCACGTTCAACAGATTCCTGTGAACCAAAGTTGACCTGGGGACTCCTTGGCTCAGAGACAGTGACATAGCCACAGAGGACTAGAGTGGAGAGAAAAGCGTCCAGTTGATAAGGGGAGATGCACAAGAACACCCACACTTGCAGATAACACCCACTTGATCTGGCTTCAATGGCTGGATGATCATAACAACTAGAAAAAGGGAAAAAAAGAGTAACCTCATACAATTTGATGAACTTGACCTATACCTATGGACGCAGTAGCTCAAAAGAGGGAACAAATCTTTACAGTGAGGATCATTCCCACCCCCTCAGTATACAGGTTAGACAGGGATTGGCAACTTAGACATTGGCTACCCAAAATGGGAGGGGTGGTGGGGGCTACATGCTTTCAAGAGGGAGCCAGGATGTAGACAGAGGGTGTGAGGAAGGCAGAATCTCCACTGAGGGGGTATCCAATTTGTCTGGACCAGGCTGATGAAAGGAGATATGGATAAGACTCTTGTGGTACAATAGTGAATAACTGCTATTAGGCCTGACTGTGAAGGTTAGAAATGTAAAGGTAGAGGTTTTCTAACAAAAGAAAGGGAGTGATTGACTTTGCAGTCAAGAAGCAGAGGTCCCTAGGACTAAGTGAGAAGAGCAGAGTGCAGTACCCTATCCAGAGAAGCAGTGACACCAGAGATGGAGGCAGAGAAGATGATGTGGAGAGATGGAGTGGCTGGAGGACTCTAGACCCAAGGAGGGAGAGGGGCAGGCTTGCGGGGTATACCCTTTGGTTGTTTAATGCTGCATAGAGGGTACTGTAATCATGGCAATGAAAGGATATACGATAGGATGAATGCAAAGCTAATGTTCTCCCATGTAAACTACTACATAATTCACAATAAAAACTTTACACACACACACAAAAAAATCCTGAGTCATTTGTAATCCTCACAAAAACCAGAAGAGGCAAAAACATTGTTGCATATTACCGACCAGGGTGGAAAGATGTTATACAGTCTGAGCAAGATCACACAGTAAACAGTGAGGGCTAGCTCCCAAATTGTGACTTCTCAAAGCCTACATTCTCTTCAACTGGTAATGCACTAAAATATTAATAACAGAATTGACCTTTACTGTCACTCGTGTGTGTTCTTGACTGATTTGTCCTGTGTAGTTCTGTAGGATAAATCACTGGACCGAAAGGTCGGTTTCAACTGCAAGGTTGGCTGTTCAAACTCAACAGTTGCTCCTTAGAAACCCTACACAGGGCCATTAAGAGTCGGAACCTAATGACTTGACGGCATTATACAACCATGTTTTAACAAGCATCCTTTTTTTAAAACTAGTAAAATTCTTAAGTTCTTATAATGGACCTATCATGATCTCCAAGAGCACCAGCACCCAAACGAAAATGGAAATCCCCAACCGAAATCCCGAAGAGCTCTCCAGCTAGCTTTTCTGCACTTTCCCTCACAGGATGGGAGGGTGTTTGCGGCCAGTTTAAAACCTAATTTAATACAACTGCTTATCAGTGACTTCTTAGGGGAAGAGATAAAATCACTTCCCTGCATCTTGAAAGGCGGCAAATCAACGCACGCACGGTTCACTAACAGAGCTCGGGCTGCAATTCATCTTTCAAGCCTGCTTTGTAAAGTGTGGGGACTGCAGTGTTTTCAGGGTGCAGCTTTGAGGGTCACACAAGACTCTAGCACCAGTAGATACCGTTTTCCTTGAGTCAAACTGTGAAGAGTTCTTAGAGACCCAGGGTTCACCCAGCCTCGTTTCTCCGAGATCGTCCGACAACAGAAAGTGCGGTGGAGGGCGGAAGCAGTGTATTCTCCCCCAGCCCGACCGGCCACACCCCCGTCCCGCCATACTCCCAGGCTCCACAAACACACATGGGAGAAAAGGGCTTCCCGTCGCTTCCCCCGAGATGCGAAGGCCAAGGAAGGCAAACCTCGGCTCCCACCTGGGCGCGCGGCTTGGCGGCCAGGCTCCGGGCACTCACCGTCATTCTCGTCGCTGTGCCGCCGCCGCGACATGACGCACACTGGAGTACTTCAGAGCAGAGCCGTTGGACAGGAGGAGCGGCAGGAACCGTCCAGCACCCACGAAAACTGGGGTGAAGCCCGAGAATCTGCCGGCGTGCAGGCGCACACACTCGCTCCTGCTCCCGGAAGCGCTAAGAGGATGGTGAGCTAGATGGGCTCGGCCGCTAAGATCTGGGAGAGTCGGCGCGTGGAACTTAACCAGGCCACGGGAGTCAGATCCGCTCGCAACCGCCCCCTCGTCCTTCCCCGCCTCTCGGCAGCTTCCTCCTCCCGCCTTTCGCTCTAAGTCCTTCCGGGGCCACGCAAAAAGCGCAGCCGTTTCAGCCAGTCAGAGCCCACCGGCTACGAGCCACGCTTAGAAGGGCCAGTAGTTTGAGAGTGGCTCTCTAGTCTCAGTCTTAGCTTCAGCCTTGCCCTTGGGTCGTCTCAATGGTTTTCCCGGCGGACCTTTCGCTAACGGCCTCTAAGACTTCCGGAGCGAGGTGACGTAAGAGCGTTCGTTTCCACGTAAACACAAACCCCGGATTGTAAGTTTCAAGTGCAGTGAGCAAGTGACAATTGCTAGGTGGACTCTGTGCACTGAAGAAAGACCCTATATCGGATTGGCGGGTACGTGCTCATCTTACCCCCGCTTCCCGTCAGTCTTTTTCTTTTTCAGGAAAGCTTGGTGGACAGGTTGGGGGCAGGCCCACGGCGCGGATGGAACCGGGGTGTAAGGATCGTTATTGATGCGAGCCTCAAGTTCCCGGGAGTTCCCTCTGCCTGTCATCTTACCTCTCATCGCTACGCCTTGTTTAAGAAAGAACGAGTTGACTGTTTTAGTGTCGTTGGCAACTATGCATATGAACATTTACAGTCCAGACATCTCTGAGCACCACGCCTTCTGATCTAACTGCTTTGTCCATGGTCATCTGAACTCTTGTTTCATCCTCCTGGCATAATTTATTTCTTCTTCAGTCGTATCCATTCCAGTTGCTTAATCCAAAAATCTCCATTGGTCTTCTGAAATTTCGCAGTCCATAATAGAACTCTTGTTCCACCCTCCTGGCCTAACCTATTTCTCCTTCAGATTTATCCTTCTAGTTGCTCCGACCTAGGTTGTAGTCATTCATTAATCATCCTCTTCCTTCCCGCCTATTTACCAATCTACCCATATCTCTTATGGGCTCTTATTGCCAGAGCAATTCCAGAGTGGTCCACATCTCTCCACTACTGTAATATTTTTCTTCGTTTGCTGACAGCATCATCTTTCCCTCTGCTGAATGTCAGAACCCGATTGGCTTCCTTGCGTTTTTGCTTTCCTGCAATCTTTTGCCCATTATAGCAGCCAAAAGGATAGTCTTAGAAAATGTACATCAGATCCTGCTACTTCTTTGTTTAAAACTCTCTGATGACTTTCCATTTCAAACTCGAGACCGTAACATACACTACTCTCATTATTGTGCTTCAACCATCTGGCTTTCTTTCAGTTCCTTCAATAAACCAAACTTGGCTGCACTTTAGAAACTTATATCACTTTTTTTCTTTTGTCAGAAGGTCTCTGATCTTCTGGTCATTTAGACCTTAGCTCAAACATCAGATTCTTAGTGAGACCTTCTCTGGCTACCCAAATTCACAGGTCCTACCGCCAGATGATTCACTGCTGTTTCATGTCATTTATTCAGTCATGCATTCATTCAACAAATACTGTATTTAGCACTTACTATGGAGTCCTGGTGTTGTGCTGTAGGATAAGCATAGGACTGCTAACTGGAATGTCAGCAGTTCAAACCCACCAACTGCACCTATAAAACCCTATACAGGGTTGCTATAAGTCGGGACCAACTCATTGGCACTTAATAACAGCAGCAGCAACACCTACTTTGTGCCAGAAGTCCTGGTGTGGCACTATAGAATAAGCACTGAGCTGCTAACCATGAGGTTGGCAGTCCAAACCTACCAGCTGCTCTTAGAAAACCCTAGATCGAAGTGACACCAGAGATGGAGGCAGAGACTATGAGAGATGGAGCGGCTGGGGACTCTAGACCCAGAGAGGGAGAGGGTCTGTGTGCTGACGACCAGGGTGCAGGCTTGCAGGGTATACCCTTTGGTTGGTTGATGATGCATGGAGGGGATTGTAACCATGGCAATAAAACAATATAAGATAGGATGAATGTAAAGCTAATGTTCTCCCAGGTAAACTGTCACATAATTCACAATAAAACATTTTTTAAAAAACCCTAGATCGACTCAGTGGCACACCACAATAACAATATGTGCCAGGCATCATTTCTGGGTTGTGCAAATGGTTAACACACTCAGCTGCTAACCAAAAGGTTGGGAGTTTGAGTCCACTCTGAGGCACCTTGGAAGAAAGACCTGAGAATCTAATTTTGAAAAAGTCAGCTCCTAAAAGTCCTGTACAGGCCTGGTGTGGCACTGTAGGATCAGCACTGGACTGCCAACATCAAGGTCAGCAGTTCAAAACCACCAGCTGCTCCTTGGAATCTATACAGGGTCACTGTGAGTTGTACAGGTCAACAGTACTTAACAACCGCAGAAACTTTATGCAGCGCAGTTCTGGTCACACAGGGTTGCCGTCAGTCAGACTTGATATCAGAGTAGACTTGATGGGTACTAGTTTGGTTTGGTCCATGTGCCAGAAACTTTTCTAGATGCTGAGACTATAGTGAACAGAAGTAAAAAAAAATGCTTTCAGGAGCTGAATTCTAATGACCCACTTAGGAATGGGCAAAAAGACCTGTGCAATCTGTAGAGGGAGCAAAGCGGACACTTGTTATGTGCCATCCAGTTGATTCCGACTCAGTCACCCTGTATAGGGCTTCCAGGGACCAACTGGTGGGTTTTAGCTGCTGGCCTTCCAGTTAGCAGTTCATTGTTTATCCTATAGAGCCATACCAGGACCCCAAGGGAACAGTTGTTGTTAGGTGCCATTGAATTGTTACCAACTCATAGCAACCCTATGCACAACAGAGCAAAACTGCCCAGTCCTGTGCCACCCTCACAATCGTTAACTATGCTTGAGCCAATTGCTACTGCCCTGGTGCCAATCCATCTCGTTGGAGGTCTTCCTCTTTTTCTCCCATCCTCCCACTTTACCAAACATGATGCCATTCTCCAGGGACTGATGTCTCCTGATAATATGTCCAAAGGATGAGTGACGAAGTCTGGCCATCCTGGCTTCCAAGGAGCATTCTGACTGTACTTCTTCCAACACAGATCTGTTTGTTCTTTTGGGAGTTCAATATTTTCCTCTAACACCGTAACTCAAATGTATCAATCCTTATTCACTATCCAACTTTCACATGAAAGTTATTGAAAATACCAGGGCTTGGAACAGGTTCACCTTTGTCCTCATATTGATACCTTTGTTCTTGAACACTTTAAAGAGATCTTGTGCAGCAGATATGCCTAATGCAATACATCCTTTGATTTCTTGGCTGCTGCTTCCATAAATGTGAATGGTTTATCCAAGCAAAATGAAGTCCTTGACAACCTCAATCTTTTCTCCATTTATATGCATGTTGCTTATTGGTCCAGTGGGGAGGATTTTTGTTTTCTCTTACGTTGAGATGTAATCCATACCAAAAGCTGTAGTCTTTGATCTCCATCAGTAAAGTATTTTAAGTCCTCTTCACTTTCAGCAAGCAAAGTTGTATCATCTGCATATCACAGGTTGTTAATAAGTCTTCCTCCAATCCTGATGCCATGTTTTTCTTCATATAACTCAGCTTCTTGGATTACTTGCTCAGGATACAGGTTAAATAAGTATGGTGAGAGAATGCAACCCTAGCACACATCTTTCAGGTGGGATATGTTCAAGATCATATTTTGGCTCTCGTGAACTTGTTTTAATATTTTTAAAGCTTCAGCCTGAACTTGCATATGAGTGATTGTTACACAGTCTTTCCATGGCCTTATTTTGACTGATGTTATTAGATTTTTCACCATCTCTTCCCACACATGTAGTCAGTTTGATTTCTGTGTATTCTATCTGGTGAGGTCCATGTGTATAGTCATCTTTTATGTTGTTTTAAAAGGTATTTGTAATAAATAAGTCATTGGTTTTGCAAAATTCTATCATGCGTTCTCCAGCATCATTTCTATCAAGGCCGTATTTTCCATTTTGATTGCATGTTTGATAATATCAAAATAATACATTTTGATTGCATGTTTGATAAATTTCAGACTGAATAAATTGGTAGAATTCTTCAATTTCATTATCAGAGGCTTTAGTGGTTGGTGCAGAAATTTGAATAATAGTGGTTTTAACTGGTCTTCTCTGTTGTTGTTAAGCGCAGTTGAGTTGGTTCCAACCCATAGCGACCCTGAACAGGGTTTCCGAGGCTGTAAATCTTTATGGGAGCAGAAAGCCTCATCTGTCTCCCGCGGAGCAGCTGGTAGGTTCGAACTGCTGATCTTGTGGTTTGCAGCCTGATTCGTAACCACTATGTTACCAGAGCTCCTTGGTGTTCTCTGTAGGCATGTGGATATTATCCTGTCACAGACAGCATTATATTTCAAGATAGATCTTGAAATGTAATTTTTGATAATGAATGTGACAACCATTCTTCCATTTGTCATTCTCGGCATAGTAAACCATGTGATTGTTAGATTCCAAGTGACTAATACCAGTCCATTTCAGCTCACCAGTGCCTAGGATGTTGATCTTTATACGCTTTATTTCACGTTTTAATAACTTTCAATTTTCTTAGATTCATACGAGGGCTCCTTAACGTTTGTCTGTGGGTCTTGGCCAAGTCCAGAATCGCTGGAGCAGAGTGCATGAGGGGACAGCTGCCCGAATGGGCCTAGAGAGCTAGGGAGCAAGGTGTTTCAGGGTGGCTGCTTTTCCTAAAGACTTTTGATTATGACTTGGGTGGAAGGTACAAAGCAAATTGGTTTTCCATTCAGTAGTTCAGACACAGTTTGATTCATAACATTGATTGCAAATTCTCACAGTGTAACAGCGCTCTTCCCCCTTCTTCCCTGCATTTCCCATTTCTATGTATCCTCCTTTCCTCTCCCTACCTGCCTTCTGAGCTTTATTCCTGAGCAAATGCCACCCTTTTGATTTTGCATTGGTTGGTTGTTCTAAGAAGTGTGTACCTACCCGATGTTATTATTCATCTTATAAGCTAAACGTATTTATCATTTGGCTAAAAGTTGCATCACAGGGGTGAGTTTCAGTCTAGGCTTGAAGTGTGTCTAAGGGCCACCCTTTCAGGGGTTCCACCAGTCTCTGTCACACTAGTGAAGTTAGTCTTTGTTGTTTGAGTTTTGAACCACATGTTTCTCCCACTCTATCCAGGACTTCATATTGTGAGCCCTTTCTGAGTAGTTAGCAGAGTCCTGTTGTGGTGCTGTGGGTTAATGCATCAGACCCCAAGGCCATTTTAAATACAAGAAGCAGAAAACCTCATCTCTCTCCCATGGAGGGCCTGGTGGATTCCAGCTGCTGACCACGGGGTTCACAGCCATAATCTTAACCACTACACTACCAGGCCTTGCACCTTCAAGATGGCAGATTGGGTAGACGTGTAGTGAGGAGCTCGGTCAACAACAACACGGAATACTGGGCCAAGAGGGCTCAAGAGATGGTGTTGGAACTCTGGAACAAATATAAAGGTACGTTTAGAGGATCGGAGGGTTTATAGCTGGGGAATTTGCAGGAGAATACAGAAATCCATTGTTTTATGGATCAAGACACTCAGCTGTTCCAGGAGCTGCCATCTTGGGAGAGCATATCTTGATAGTATCAAGAGAGAACATCTTGATTGTATCTTGACTGTATCTTGATTGTATCAAGATTGACATAGAAATTTAAAGAGACAGTAACCACATAAAACCAAATGGCCACCACTCGTCTGTTTGTCATGCTGTGGTGGTTTGAGTTGCTGTGATTCTGAGGGCTCTGCCACCGGTATGTAAATAACCAGCAGGGTCACCCATAGTGGACAGGTTTCAGATGAGCTTCCAGACAAAGACAGACTAGGAAGAAAGAGTGACGAACTACTTCCGAATCGCTAGTCACTGAAAACTCTATGAATAGCAGAGAAACACTGTCAGATACAGGACCGGAAGGTGGGAAGGCACTCAGAATGTGACTGGGAAAAAAATGCCTCCTCAAAGTAGAGTTGACCATGATGACGTGAGTAGTGTTAAGCTCGGGGGAGAAGACCGCACAGAACCTTCATTTGTTGATGGGCCACAACTCAAAATGAAGAGAAACAGCTGTAAACATCCAATGAAAAGCGGAACATGGAATGTACGAAGTATGAATCTGGGAAAATTGGAAGTTGTCCAAAAATGAAATGGAACGCATAAACATCAATATCTTAGGCATTAGTGAGCTGAAATGGACTGGTATTGGCCATTTTGAATCTGACAACCAC
>NW_006408571.1:16459883-16460885 GCF_000296735.1 Chrysochloris asiatica | reverse complement strand
GGGGGGGGGCATATTAGTGAAATGTAAAGTGGCCTTAAAGAGGCCAGTTTAAGCCCTAGATCAAATAGAAGGCAGGTTGGGGAAGAAAACTGAATGATGTGGCATCAGAGTGTGCATTCTGCCCCAGCTGATTTTTTACATTTTTTTAATGTTAAATTTAACAGCATTCATTTAAGTTGCATCCTAGTATGTGCCAGACACTTCCTGTATTCATTTCTAATCCTCACTACATTACTACAAGGTAGGTACTGTTATCACCATTTTACTGTTGTTGAGTGCCACCAATTTGATTCCGAGTAATGGCAACCCTGTATAGGGTTTCCAAGGAACAGCTGATGAGTTTGAATCACCGACCATGTGGTTCAAACCGACCTCTGGTCCAGTGCTTTATCATATCAGATTGTTGTTGTTAAGTGCCATCGAGTCGATTCTGACCCATAGCGACCCTGTATAGGATTTCCAAGGAGCAGCTGGTGAGCTTGAACCACCGACCTTACAGTTCAAATGACTTTCCAGTCTGGCGCATTAGCCCACAGCACCACACCAGGACTTAGAGAAGTAGAACTCAGGGGCAATAGATCGCTTGCCCAGATTCACAGAGCTGTAACCAGCTGTGGCAGCATCCAATGTCCATGCTTCTCCCAGGGTTTGCTATGTTTGCCTCCCACAGTTTGTCACCTAGAACACGCTTTCTAAAACTCAGATTGTAGCCTGTTGGTTTTATTGTATCCATTAGTAGCAATTATGATATTTACCCTGGCACATTAAAATGTAACTCTCTTCATGACTTATTTCTTCTAAGGAAAGGAATTGGCACAGCTCAGAAATTGAAACAAAATCCACTGCCATTAAGTCCATCCCAACTCACAGGGACCCCATAGTCCAGAGAAGAACTGCCCGAGGAGTGGCTGGTAGATTCAAACTCCTAACCTTTTTGTTAGTAGCCAGGTGCTTTAATCACTACACCACCAGGGCTCCTGATTAGCAGTTGTTTGTGTTGTT
>NW_006408571.1:16453498-16457215 GCF_000296735.1 Chrysochloris asiatica | reverse complement strand
TATGTATTCCATCTGGTGAGGTTCATGTGTATAGTCTTCTCTTATGCTGTCCAAAGAAGGTATTTGAAATGAACAAATCATTGATTTTGCAGAATTCTATCATGTATTCTCCAGCATCATTTTTTATCACCAAGGCCATATTTTCCAAATACTGATCCTTTCTCTTTGCTCCCAGCCTTTGCATTCCAATCACCAGTAATTATCAGTACATCTTGATTGATTACATGTTTGATCCATCCTAGGAGGTAGTTACCTGAAGGAATTCTCTACTCAACGACGGCAGCCAAACCAGATGCCTTCTTCCACTTTAGCAGACCAAGGAGGTGACCTGGAGGCCTGTGTTTTGAGATTTTCAGACCTGGATTTAAAAGGCACAACTCATATCAGTCCTAGTAGCCGTCTCAAAGCAGAGTTAGATGGCAGTACAAAGAAGAAATACTCCTTTGCAAAGAAAAAGGTAAAGTGACTGTTTCTTTGTCAGGATTATGTCAGTATAATTAATGCCGGTACGTCTAGAATTAGCTCATCAAGTGTCACCTCCAGGAAATGGAGAACTAGTGAGACTAGTCAGGCCTACTCAGTGGCATTAAGCAGGGATGCTAAGCCAGTGCCTGACAAAGGAATCCCTGGCAAGATGTGGCCCTGGAACAGGGCCAATCTTCGACAGATGGACTCGACTCCTTTCCCCACCCAAGGCTCTGGGAGAAATCCTAGGAACCCAGGAGTCTGTCATGAATATAACAGATAGACAGCAAGGTGACCAAACTTGAAACTGTCCCTAAATCCTGCTGATTAGTGAGGTAAGGCTTCTGATCTGCTCCAGTTGGGGGCTCCACTGCTTGAGAAAAAGGACCCTAAAATGAGTCACGCATTCTGAGTACAGCTGGGATTGGGCTATAATGCAGTAGTAATGATGTTTCTTTCTGTGCCATGTAACCTTTTTTCATAGACCATCTATTCGTCATTGACATAGTCAATAAAAGATAGTTTTGCAGGAGAGAGCAATAGAATGGAAGTAACAAAAATACAAAGTCTCATTTGCATTTTCTCAGACAAGTCATTCTCCTTAGAACCCCAGGCTCTCAACTGTTAAGCAAAAGAAGTTTCAGTCAAGAATTAGATAAGACATAAATAATCAAAATTATATTATTTAATATTTATATAATTCTTAATGACAAAGTCTTGTCATAAAGAAGTCTTGGCATAAAGAAGTTTGAATAGTTTTATCAAAAGCTTTGTATCCTTTTTCAAAGATACAAATAGTAAATAGCAAAGTCAGTGTTTATAACTCCAGAATCCCTTTGAATATAAAAATTGGAACTTTTATGAAGATTCAGAAGATGGAGAAGTAACCCTTCATAGGAGGACCATAGAATATTTCATTTTGAAGGTGGCCTCTGAGATGTACTGTAGATGATTTAAAGCCATTCAGTAGGAGAGGGAGGTAAGAATGGGGCATTGCACAGGCTGGGAACAACATGAGGGATGGCAGGTTAGTGGAAACAGTCAGGTGTCCACCTAGGCCTGTGTGGAAAAAGAGGATCAGTAAGTTGAGAGAGAAACCAGCTGTGGAAAGCCAAAATCGATGTTAATGTTCACATGCTATATACCTTTTTCTGATACTAGTATGTGTGCTGCTGAAAGCAACATAAGGTCAGACTATATAAATATATTTCCAGTGTGACATACAGCTTGAGAGGAAAATTATGGTGCTGGGAATTAACCTTCATAATACAAAACTCAGTTTTAACCTCTCAACAAAATAATCTCTTCTAAATCTTAGTAGTAAGGAGCTCTGGTATCATAGTGATTACGGGTCAGGTTGCGAACCTCTCAAGGTCAGCAGTTTGAAACTACCAGCTGTTTCGTGGGAGAAAGGTGAAGCTTTCTGCTCCAGTAAAGATTTACAGCCTCAGAAACCCTGTACAGGGTCGCTATGAGTCAGAACTGACTCCATGGCACATAACCACCACCAAAGCTTAGTGGCAAGAGAATTGATCCACTCTCATGGAACTCTTCTATAAAATTGTTGTTGTTGTTGTTGTTGTTAAATGCCATTGAGTTGTTTCCAACCCATAGCGACCCTGTATAGGGTTTCTGAGGAGCGGCTGGTGAGCTTGAACCACTGACGATGCATTTCAAATGGCTTTGCAGTCTAGCGCGTTAACCCACAGCACCTAAAATAGGAGGACATAAAACTAGAAACCCCTGTGGCAAGGTTACATAAAGATTTCACTGAGATTTTCGTTTGCCTTAACTTACTTAATAGCGGTATTATATGAAACGTAATTGCAGGCATTTGCCCTTTTTGTCAAAACCACGGAAGTTCCAGCATCTCCTTTGGAATGTAAAGAAAAATGGTGGAAATGTTGTCAACAACTATTCAAGGACCAGACCAGCATCCACAGACATGTGGCAACACAACATGCTGATGAAATTTGTCAGCAGACTGCTTTCATTCTCAAGCAGCTGTCTGTGACCTTGAGCTCCTCCAAGAGTTGTAAGCCTGCAGATAAAAGGAACCTTCTCAAAGAGTACCTCACTCATGACCATGAAGTATCAGCTTGGCTCCCTGAAATACGCTGCTTTAGTCCTGACCAACTGAAAGGGTAAGACTTTCCACCTTTATTTTTGGTTTTACTTTTAACCCTTTCTGCTTTAAATTTTTGTTGAAACCTTGTGTTTCAACAAATGGAAGGCATTTTAAGTGCGATGAAGAAAAAACAAAACGAAGACAAAAGCATTAAGGTAACCAGAAGCTCTGCTGGAGCAAGCTGAGACTTTCTTCTTGTGTAAAAATATATAGCCTTAGAATCCCTAGACGGAGTCGCTATAAATTAGAACTGACATGATAGTACCTAACAACACAATAACAACAGTATGGATTAGGATACAGTTGTTCAGTGTCATCAAGTCGGTTCCGACTCATAGCAATTAGTATAGGGTTTCCAAGGAGTGACTGGTGGGTTTGAACCACCAACCTTGCAATTAGCAGTCCAGTATTTATCCTACAGCACCATACCAGGACTTCTTGATATAATTAGTGAGAAACATAAGGCCCACTTCTTTAGATTTACACGTTTAGATCTGCCTCCACATCATGGCAGCACATATCAAACCTTAGAGGCAGAAAATGTAGGTGGGCCCTGTTTCCCACAGGTCACAAAAGAGTTAAAAGACTTCCTTAGCTTCACTGAGATAACCACTACCCACATGTTGTTAAAGTGCCGTCATAAGAACCCTGTATAGGGGTTCCGAGGCTTTAAGTCCTCATGGGAGCAGAAAGCCTTCTCTTTCTTGCGTAGTACAGAGTGGTACAACCACTTTGGAAGACTGGTGGTGTCTTATAAACCTGCATCTTTCCTGTGACCCAGTCCTGGGTGTGTAACCAAGACAGATACAAACATGTGTCTGCAAAAAGCCTTTTCCAAGAATGTTCATGACAGCTTTTTTCATAACTAAAAGCAGAAATCAGCTGCAAATGCCCATCAACAGGAGAATGAAGTGTGGAGTTGTCATAAAAGAATATTATCCAGCAGTGTAAAAGCAAGACCTTCTGATGCACAGGCATACATGTGGGTGGACAGGCAAAGAAAGAAGTTAAATAAAGAATACATACTTTCTGATTCTATTAACATGTAGTTCTAAAACAGGACAAACTCATCTTTGATGATAGAAAGCAGACTGTTGCTTCTGGTGGGGCGGGGTGGGGAGGAT
>NW_006408571.1:16426629-16452649 GCF_000296735.1 Chrysochloris asiatica | reverse complement strand
ATATGCCCTCTCTTCTTATCAGCTGGATGCTTCACTCTCCACACTAGTCCTCTGTGGCTATGTCACTGACTCTGGGCCCAAGAGTCCCCAAGTCTTGCCACACAGCTGGCCAATCAGGTCTTCACCTGGGTTCACAGAAGTCTATTGAACATTGTAGGGCTTAGCTTGCCGCTTCATTGCTGTTTTTCCTTCATTTCCCCTTATCGGTGACGAGCGTGGTCACCAATCAGAGCGTGTATTCCCATTGAGTCTTAGTCTTGGAAGGGGGTTTGCACTGAGGGGACCATACCACTTGCCTTGATGTTTCCTGAGCAAGCAGCTTGCTTGTTCTTGTAGGTCTGCCTATGTTGTTTTATATTTTTCCTGTAGGTTTTTCTTTCAAGAAATATCTTCTGTTCTTCTAGCTGCTCCAGGCTAGTCTGCTTTTCCTTTCAAGTGGAAATGTCCCATCTCTGGAGATCTGGATGTGGTTCAGGCTTCCACATATAGTCTTATGAAATGCAGAGGCTCCGCAGGAAGCCTCCTTCACTGGGCACATTGTACCACCATTTTAGGTATTCCAATCAGTTATAGGCAGAAGACGGACTTACAAACTTTTTATGGTGATGTTTCTGGCTATTCCTTTCAAGAGAGGGAACTTTTTGAAGTGATGGAAATTTTCTACATATACACATGTTATCAGAAATAGACACTTAAGGTCTATGCATTTAACTTAATTGTAATTCCCATAAATTATAACTGTTAAATTTGTAAAAATAAACAATTGGCTAGATAAAAACTAACCAAAAGGAGGGCGGGAGTGCCTTTCTATGTTTGTGCCCATCCTCTGTTTAAAGTCAGATAAATTCAGATGTATGTGCCCAGATCCCCTTCTGGTCACAGTAAATTCTTCAGATAGCAGGTGCCTTTTAAGTACCTACATTTTCTTTACTTTTTTTTGTTTGTTTAAATGGTAAACTAGAGTGTTTCATACTGCATTCTATTTTGTGGTTTCTTAAACGCTGCAGTGAATGTAATCCAACATTTTATAGTGTGTTTAAGGCCACAGTAGGCTGCTGAGGTACAAAAGTTTACCCTGTTACTAATAAACCTCAAATTGTGACTGTTCTGTTCCCTCTCCTACAGCTAGATCCAAACTGTCTGTGTGCTTTATCTATTGCTATGTGACATGCTAACCCCAAACGTAGACGTGCTAGACAGTCCCCACTGTGTCTGCGGCTTAGGATCTAGGAGCAGTTCGGCTGGGTGGTTCTAGCTCAGGTCTCACAGGCTGCAGTTATCTCTGTGTGCCCGAGTCAACACTGCAGCTGCTTCTGGGAGCTTTCTGGGTGGGCTCTATAGATGGTGGTGTTCTTAAGCCAGTGACTCAAATGCTCTTTCCCTCTGGTTTTCTGTTTGCAGTGGCCAGGGCACTGATGAAGGGGAGGTGCTGCTTTATTACTGCTACTGTGACCTGGAGGATCCATACTGGCTCTGTGCCTGGCAGACAGCTCTGTGTCAGCATCTGCACCTCACAGGCAAGGTAACACCCCCCTCCCCCACCTCAGCCTTTACTGGGCTTACCTGGCCTCCCAAACTTGGATTTTGTAATGAAACTTTGCTCATTACAATGATTTTCTGCTAGGATCTTAGAAATTAGGGAAATCCTGCAGGCCATTGAAAAAGAAGGCTGGAGGGGGAGGCTCTAAAAATTTAGTGTAAACATGAAATTTAAAGATAATGAAAAATTCCCGTGAACTTTTTGAACACCCCTTGTTTAGTAGACTTTATAGGCCATGTGGTTACTGAGACAACTACTAACTACTCACCACTGCCGTTTTATCATGAAATAATGTTACTTTAGGCTATGTAAGTAAAAGAATGGACTCCTAGTGCAGCACTGGGAGAAGAAATGGACAGCGAACCATAAGCTTGGCAGTTCAAACCAGCTGTTCCTTGGAAACCCTATACAGGGTTGCTATGTGTTAGAATCGACTTGATGGCAATTAACAACAACAATAAAGAAAGAATAAGTATTGCTGTGTTACAATAAAACTATATACAAAACCAGGCATAGTTTGCCAACATATGACACAAAGAAATGGTCGTGCTGTATTAACTAGAAAGAGCATTGTATAAAACTACATATAAGTATGATTCCAAGTTGCTACGTACGGTCCCTAGAACTTGCAGGTCCTTTCACCATCTCAGGTTTGGCCTTTCTTTCCATTCCACTCCTCCCTGAGCTCTTCATATAAAAACCACAACAACCAACTTGCTTTTGTCTCAATCCTGACTCATAGCAGCTGTGTAGGATTTCGAAGACTGTAAATCTTTGTGGGAGCAGACAGCCTCATCTTTCTCTCACAGAGTGGCTAGTGGATTTGAACTACTGACCTTTCATTTAGCAGCCCAAAACATAACACACAGTACCACCAGAGAGCTCCTTCATGTCTGCTCAAATGTTATGTCCTTAGAAGTGAATCTGACACTGTCCTCTCTCTAACGTTTTATTGTGTTTACAGCAGCATGCTTAGGGTCCCTTTCAACAGCTTCTACACAAGTTATTCTGTGACAGCAGTTACATTCTTCACACTGTGTGAACATGCACATTAGTTTCCATTCTGGTTGTTCTGTTTCCATCGATCTAGTTTCTCTGGCCCCTTTTGTTCTCATCTTTGCTTTAAAGTAATTGTTGACCGTTTGAGCTCATATAAGTGATTATTTTTAAAAAGGAACGTAGTACTTATGAGTGAGATTCGTTCTATTTGGAACCAACTTGTTATTTAGCTACGAGGTGACTCAGGAGTTATTTTCAAGTTACAAGTTTGAAGCGTATCCCAAGGCAGTATTCTCAGGGAGTTTTTCACCCTCAACCTTTGGTACTTCTGGGGTTCTTTGTTTAGTGTTGATTTAGGAGTTTGAGGTCCTGTTCCTCATTTTTCCCTGGTTTATCAGGGTCCATCCTGATGGAATGGTCAGCAGTGGTAGGCAGACAACATCTAGTTCTGGTCTCAGGTAGATGAGACACAGTTCAAGTAGGCTGTTTGTCCTGTAGATGAGTTTCTTCTTAGAGTCCTTAGTTTCCTTTTCCTTTTGTTCCAGATGAGTAGAGAGTAGTTGTGTCTTAAATGACAGCTCACAAGCTTTTAAGACCCCAGACACTACTCACCGAAATAGGATGTAGAACATAACTCTATATTATGCCAATGGACCAACCCTGCTTTTTTTTTTTGACCCTTATAAAAAGGGTCACTACCTCTTAATTTCAGTTAGTGAAAGGTACTTTCACTACCTGAAAGTAACGCTTATTTATTTATAATCTATCTCCCTAATGGCTTCATTGAGAACAGAAACTTGGCCTTACTTGATGTATTGTCAATACTAGAACAAGGCTTAGAAAGCACACTCAGTAAGTACATGTGGCATGTTTAATAAAAGAAGGAATACATGTTGGTAACAAAACTGTATGTGTACTGTGTATATATAAGTATATGTATAAAGATACCAAAATGTTAACAATGATTATTTTTGCCTTATAGGATTATGTTGTGGTTGTTAAGTGCCATCGAGTTGGTTCGACCCATAGCGACCCTGTATAGTGTTTCCAAGGGGCAGCTAGTGAGCTTGAACTGCCGACCTTACAATTCAAACGGCTTTGCAACCTGGCACGCTAATTTTCTTTAAAGATCTTCCTGCTGGATTTGGCCACTTCTACCTTTTCAGCCAATCTGCCACTCTTCGCTTATTCCGCTCCTGCAACATGGTCTTTCATTTTCTGAAACCCACCAAACTCTTTTCTGCCTTTGGGTCTTTTTACCCGAGAACCCTCTTCCAGGAACTCCCACGCCCACTCTATTTCTCCTGATTTTTACTCAATTCATGTCTCAATTTTAATTAATGTGACCTCCTCAAAGAAGCTTTCTTGACTCTTCAGTCTAAATTCATTTTTTCCCATTACACTCTTGCAGTATTGTCTTATAGTTATTTGTTTTACTTTTTATCACTTGTCAGTTTGTAAATTCTGTCTTAATATCTGTAACTTCCATCAGTCTGAAAACGTCAAGAGGTTGAGAACCCTTACCATAATTGCTGGTACATAATAAAAGTAAACATTTGTGGAATGGGTATTATCATCTCTTTTCAGAGAAATTCTACGCCATAAAGATGGATGGATATTCGGAAAGTAAATCAGAATGTGTAAAATGTGGAAATTAGTCCATTTCTGAATTTTAGTGGCAGATTTTTATCCTTGGCCCGGCCTTATAGGTAAGCCAGCACAGGAGGCCTCCAGTCACTAGGTGGCAGCACTGCCTGGACCTTGGGTCCAAAGTTCTAGACTTCAACAATACTTGACCAGTTTATTGTTTTCTAGTGGTAGAAGATTTGATAGAATATTGACTTTTAGGTAAGGGGAGAGGAGAAGTTGAAATTTCTGGAATTATGAAAAAAAAGTCTGTCCCCTATTGCTATACAGTCCTTACTGCCTCAAAGAATTTCAGTAGATCATTGGAGGCTTTTGCATAAAGAAAAACTGATAAGATTTGAGACTAGAAGGATATGGCTTAAAATACCAATCTACCACCTACCAACCTTTGAGAAAGTTATTTTACTTCCCTGATCTTCCATTTCCTTTTTTTTTTTTTTTTTAATGTTTTATTGTGAGTTATGTGATAGTTTACATGGGAGAACATCAGTTTTACATTCATTCTTTCGTATATCGTTTCTTTGCCATGGTTACAATCCCCTCCATGCATCTTCAACCAACCAAAGGGTATACCCTGCAAGCCTGCCTCCCACACCCCTCCCCCCCAGTCTTCAGCACACAGTCCCTCTCCCTCTTTGGATCTAAAGTCTCCAGCTGCTCCATCTCTCCATGTCATCATCACTGCCTCCATTTCAGGCATCACTGCTTCTCTGGGTAGGGTCCTGTACTCCGCTCTTCTCCTTCCATTTCCTTTTATTTGAAATGGGGGTTATGGTATAGCTGTCTTTCAAGATTATAAAGTAATATTCCTTTCTCACAGTATGTGCTCAATAAATGGTAATGATTAATATTTTCCACTTCTAAGGAGCTCTGATATCCTAGTGGTTATGAGTTGGGCTGCTAACCTTAAGGTCAGCATCTCAAAACTACCAGCTGTTCCTTGGGAGACTGATGAGGCTTTCTGTTCCCCTAAAAGTGTATAGCCTGAGAAACCCTATCCAGGGTTGCTATGAGTTAGAACCCGTTCCACAGCACATAACCAACCAAGGTTTAATGTTGATCTCATCAACATCCTAGTTTGAAGTATTTCTGCTTGTTAAAAGTCTAGTGCATGTGCTTAGAATTGTTGTGCCCTCAGTATGTAGCAAGTAGCTGTGTTTGTCTTTTACTTGGTTTCTGAGATTTGTGAATAACATAGGAAAGGATCTATACTACCCACAGAAGTATGTATCTCTTCATAATAGCATGCCACCATCAGAAACAATTTTGGAGTGGATTTCCTGACCCTTATATGGGTTCAGCTCCATTTTTCTATAGTGAAAACAACAGCCTGTTGCCTTTGAGTGAATTTCAACTCAACAGCCAGCCCATGTTACAGAGTAGACCATAGCATCTTCTTGGCTATATTCTTTACAGAATGAGATCAGGACTTGCTTCTGCAGGGCCTTAAATTGCTTTCCTTTTCAGAGAATTGCTACGGAACCACACAGTGCTACACACCCTATCTAGAACTTTTCTCGATCATTTATAGACTCAGCCAAATAATTTTATCATACTAAAACAACCATCTTTGGGGGCTGCCAGAGCCTGGTCCCTTAAGGCAAGCTTGTGGCCCAGGCTCTAATGCCCTTTTAGTAAAGCATTTCCAAGAGAATATAGGGTTTAAGAAATCAAAGATCTCCAAATGGAGACACATTCATTCATCCAACAAATAGATATATTGAGCAGACACTGTTCTCGAACTGGTTATGCAGCAATAAAGCAGACACACACTCTCCTTGAACTCCCATTCAAGTGGGAGGGTTTTCAGTGGTGTTCTTTCCCCCAAACACCAGAGATTATCCACACACCTCCCTAGCCCTCAGATTTGCTTTGTATTTTAGGACTTAGGTAATATATCTTTAGCACTTTCTCATTGTGTTGTCCTTGATTTTCCTTTTTTTCAATGATAAAGAAATTAAGGCTCTGGACCACTTGGCAAGTAAGTGACAGATAAATTTTGATGCTAGATCTCCTGGCCTCTTTGGAGAACTCTGTGATGCTACCTGGATGTAGGTAGAGTTCAAATTCACTTCTTTGGCCATTCAATAATCTGGAGCTCGATAGCAAATGGGACTTACTAGAAGCTTCATTCATTCATATGCTTGTTCAACACACATTACCTGAATACCTCATCTGTACCGGCTCTCTGAATAGTGCCATTGTGAAAAAATACAGATCTCTTTATTTGGCCACATTTTTGGTGTCCACAGCGATGTGTTTGCTTTTTGTGTTACACTCATTATAACACATGAGCATGTTGTTCTGTGCTAGAAAGCTAATGAAACTAAGAACAGGCTCTCTTCCGTTTCTCTCACTCTTGTATCTCAGGTTCGAATTGCTACAGAAGGAATCAATGGAACAGTTGGTGGAAGCAAATTGGCCACCAGACTCTATGTGGAAGCCATGCTTTCCTGCCCATTGTTTAAGGATTATCTGTGTAAGGAAGATTTTAAGGTAAGAGAAATTGATAATAAAATGGACCCAGAATTGTCTGCTTCTGCCTCTTTTCCCTCAAGGTTATTGAGGAGGAAGTCAGTGTAGGCGAAGTAAGTAGTACCAGGAGGCTACTCTCTTCCTCGTAAGAAGAAGAGCGTGGGCCAGGTACCTGTAGCATTCATCCCAGGGCTTTCACTAAGCCACCATGTGACCTTGGGCAAGCTAGTCTCCCATTTTATAAATTAAGGACCTTAGAACTTACACAACCTACAGCTCTAAAACCGGGGCCTGCTTACTCACTTAAGAGACCACCTCGCTGTTTATTTGAGTGACTTTCTGCTTTTATCACAATAGAAAATATACGAGGGAGCTTCAAAAAGTTCATGGAAAAAATCTATTTTGTAATTCCATTTTCCACAGACTTCTTGAAGCTGTCTCATATAGAGCATAATAGATAAAATATCAAATGTTGTTAAGTGCCGTCAAGTCGATTCCAACCCATAGTGATCCTGTATAGATAGTGTTTCCAATGAGCAGCTGGTGAGCTTGAACCGCCGACCTTGCAGTTCAAATGACTTTGCGGTCTGATGCATTAACCCATAGTGCCACACCAGGACTCCAAAATATCAAAAGCTGGGTTGTAATCACATGTTGGAACTGCTCAGTGGTGTTCAGTTTTATAGTTAAATGCTTACAGCTATACAAAGACCTTTTTTATTTAATAGTTCTGCAGATGATAAGTATGCAGTAAATATTAATATTGAATGAGCTGAACATTCTAGGCTTTTGTTTCTTTCCCCTTGAACTGTTGCTTATAATTTAATGTTTCTTAAGACTGCAACTATCATTACAGAGCTAG
The DNA here is from genome assembly GCF_000296735.1 of Chrysochloris asiatica. Lineage (NCBI taxonomy): Eukaryota > Metazoa > Chordata > Mammalia > Afrosoricida > Chrysochloridae > Chrysochloris > Chrysochloris asiatica. The sequence continues at coordinate 16,445,126 of NW_006408571.1, read as the reverse complement.
CCACAATTTTTCCATTTGGCATGTATCTTACACCTGTGGATGACAGATGACCACTATATTCTGTTTTTGTTTCTCCATGGCTAGACCAGCAAAGGAGGAGCCCAGTGCTTTCCAGAATTGCGTGTTGGTGTTTTTGAAGAAATTGTGCCCATGGGGATTAGCCCCAATAAAGTCTCCTACAAGAAGCCTGGTATGTCTGCTTGTAGAAGAATTGTGCTTTTCTCCATAGGGACAAAATGTAATAGACAAATGAAAAAGTTAGGTACTGATCAGCAAGAGTTACAATGAATCCTCTCCTGGAAATAGCTATAGGGTGGCCAGTGCTTGGGCCCATTCAGTTCTTCAACTGATTCTTCTCTTTGATACTATGGTAGACTCTCCATAAAATGGCCTATCTTATTCTTCTGGATGATTTCAAGAAGTTTTCTCTTTATAATTGTAAAACATGAACACCAAGCATTCCTACCACGGTACTCTCTCTCTACTCATTGCTCTGGCCACAGAGAACTCAGACACTATACTCATAATTGTAGGGTTAACAGGTTACAATTCAGGATCAGAAATGTTCAGGGCACAATTTTTCCAGTAAGGACAACCTCTCCATAGCTGTGCCCACGGACAGGCCTCTCTCTGCCTGACCAGTGTCACAGAGCTCTTTGAGGGCTACTGACAAATGCCCACAGGATGCACCACTCCACCAGAAACCTCAGCTTGAAGCTACTCAGCTCTAACTTTGTGGGTCAGCAAACCTAGCTCCCCCAAATAAGTCCCTGGAGACACCTCACTCTGCAAGCAAGCCTCCTGCCCAAAGTCACTCAGCTTTACTTGCTCCGTGGGCTGTGGATTCCATGGCTGTGTCCCATGCTCTGGCTCGTGGTTCCCCTGCTGCTGCTCCTCTGCCACTCTTCCAGTGTCACAGCGTGCTGTCCCTGGGTTGAGGAGTTTCATTCTACAGTGATCTCAGGCCCAAAGGATGCACTCCTCTCCTGGCTCCTCTTCTTTGATAGTAGTGAAATTCTCCATTCCCGCTGCTGACAAGTTTCATTTTATACTCATTAGAGTTCCAGGTTTTTATAATCACAGTTAACCCTGTTAACCACTCACAACTGAATCATATAATCCTCTCAGCATTTTCTCCTACTTTCTCATACCCAGACCCAGCAGGGCAAAATAGTGTTAGGTAAGAGTTTACAAAGACTTTAACTAGAAGAGATATTAAATAATCCACTGCACTGCAATAATTATTACTTATAAATAGTTATCAGCAGAATAGAATACACAGGCTTTTGCTATAGGAAGCAATTGGCTCTTAACACCTAAGCATTTAGATTCCAACTGTTCTAGAATGTTTCCCCACCCTCGCCATGTGGCTGCTATAGAGGGTTGAAAGATATTTGTTTTGTGGAGTTTGGGGTTTGTTGTTGTTTTTTTAACTTGCTATTATGAATTGAGTGAAAGTTTACGAAGCAGGTCATCAATGTTACAGTGAAAAACTCATACACTTTATTTATTGTCAATGACTGCAGTTCCCCCCAAGTAACATCACTGATTGCACTTCCTCCCTGTGATTCTTGTTTCCATTCCACCGTTGTAAACTTTGTCTTTAGGTAAATGCTGTCCATTTGATCTTGAATGGTTGGCATATCTTACTAGTGTTGTTGTCACCCTAAATATCTATCCATCGGTTGACTGGAAATTGAGCCACAAGGATGTGTTGTTTTAAATCTGAAGGGTGATCAAGGGCTATAGTTTCAGGGCTCGTGCACTATGTTTTGACCAATTGTTGTTGTTGTTGTTAAGTGCCGTCGAGTCGATTCCGACCCATAGTGACCCTATATAGGGTTTACAAGGAGCAGCTGGTGAGCTTGAACGACCGACCTTGCAGTTCAAACGATTTTGCAATCTGACGCATTAGCCCGCAGCACCACACCAGGACTCCTTTGATCAATTATCCTGGTCTTTTTTTGTAATTTTGAGTTTTAGTCCACATTTCCCCTCCACACCCCCCATTCTCTCCAGGACATTCTGATGTGTTCCCTTTGAGAGCATTTGGTAGTGGTAGCTGGGCACCATCTAGTTCTGGTTTCGGGTTGTGGAGACTGATGGTTGTGTGTTCCATTGGTCTATTGGATTGTTTCCAAGCATCAATTTTCATCATTCTTCTATCCTCCACACTGGGATAGCAATAGCTTTTAAGATCCCAGTCACTAACTCATCAAAGTAGGATGTATATAACATCATCTTTGTGGACTATGTTATGCCATTTGACCCTGGTGTCCCCCTGAGGCTGTAGTCCTGAGCCCCCAGGCCCAGCTGGTCATTCCTGAAAGTTGTTTGGTAATGTTTAAGAAGTTTTCATAGTTTTACCCCTCTGTCTTCTCCACCACATTCATGGATCTGTGTGCAGCAGAGGTGAACACCCAGGAACAAATGTCTTCTGATAACTTTTGAAGTTTAAAAAAAAAATTTTTTTAATACATTTTACTGTGTAAGTTTTTAAACAAAAAGAAAGAAGATAGTACAGTGAACATCCATGTACCTGCCCCTCAGCGTCAGCAATTACCAATTTATGGCCAATTTCTTTCATCTATATCATTATTTTGAAGAAACCCCCAACATCCTATCATTTAATGTATGATTATCTTAGTTGATAGGAGTCCTGGCGTGGCACTACAGAATAATGCACTGGAACGCAGGGTTGGTTGTAACCACAAGATTGGTGGTTCACATTCACCAGCCACTCCTTGGAAATCCCATACAGTCACTTGACTCGATAGAACTTAACAACAACAATAGTGATCTTAGTAGATATCACTGTAAGATCTGTAAGATAATGATTCTTGTAAAAACAAAACAGTAAAACTTACCACATCTAAAACATTTTAATAATTCTTTAATATTGTCAAATATTCATTCTGTTCAAAATTCCCAGCTCTCAGTGTTTTAAAATTTTGTTTCTACTATTATTCAAATATGGTCCATGTATTGTAGTTCACTGATATGTCTCTTCAAGTCTCTGGATTTATTGGAATCCCACCATCTTTTTGTTACTCTTTGCGATTTATTTTTTGAGAGATCTGGGTCATTAGTCTATAGTGTTGCCCACAGTCGGCTTATGCTGATTGTCTCTCCCTGGTACTGTTCAACTTCTTCCTCTGGCCTCTGTATTTCCTATAAATCAATAGTTAGATTGAGAGCAGCACTGCCCAGTAGAAATATATGAACTGTGTATAATGACCGTATTTTACAAAGTAAAATGAAACAAGTGAAATTAATTTTAATATTATGCTTTACATAATATATCCAACTTATTTTCATCATGACATATAAATATGAAATAAATTCAAAATATGAAAATTAATAATAGTTTACCCCCCCCCCCCCAATATGTCTTTGAAATCCAGCACAACTCAATTTGGTCTAGCCACATTTCAGATGCATGGTAGCCAGGGTGGCTATCAAATTAGTCCAAATCTAGAGACTTGGCTTATCAAGTTTGATTTTGTTCTTGTTTTTCTCTTTCTTTTTTTTTTTTTAACAAGACTGCTTCTGAGGAGTCTTGACGTGGTGCTATAAGATAAGTACTGCACTGCTAGCCTAAAGGTCTGCAGTGCAAACCCACTCGTTGCTCCTTGGAAATCCTATACAGGGTCGCTGTAAGTTGGAACCATTCAACAGCACTTCATAACAACTTCCTAGGTAGCATAGTGTCATCTTTTACCAGGAGTACATAGGTCTAGTTGACTAACCAGTGTTTCATATGTAGAGATTTTTTAAAGGCTAAGAATTAAGGCAGAGGAAAATGGGAGCAGCATCTGGGAAGAGACTGATAAATGAGGAGAGAAGGGCCAGAAGAGTCAAGTCAGCTTTGTGTCACCATGGTAACAAGAGGACGCCATGACTACACTGCCCCTCCTTTGCCTTCAGGGTATTGCTCCAAACACTAAGGAAGAGGAGGCCTCTGGCAGTGCTGTACTGCTTCCATTGGATCTAGGTTGTATAAAGAACCTCATGTCTATGCATGGCTGTCCAATTAGGTCCTCTCAAGGCCAGGTCTCAGAGTGGTAGAGCTAATAGCAGCAGTGAGGAACAGGTTCTCTGAAAGCAGAGTTTTAGCCAATTTTCCATTGTTCTCATTGCGTTTTTTTTGGCCATGCGAGTAAAGTTTTACTAAAGATAATGCAAAGACAGATGCGACTGTACATTGACAGAGAACTTCCAGAAGTTCAAGCTGGATTCAGAAGAAGATATAAAATGAGGGATATCATTGCTGATGTCAGAAGGATCTTGGCTGAAAGCAGAGAATACCAGAAAGATGTTTGTTGTTGTTGTTGTTGTCATTGTTAAGTGCCGTCGAGTTGATTCCAACCAATAGCGACCCCGTATAGGGTTTCCAAGGAAAGCTGGTGAGCCTGAACCGCCAACTTTGCAGTCTGGTGCATCAACCCACAGTGCCACACCATGCTGTGCTTTATTAACTACCCAAAAGCTTTCAGTTGTGTGGATCATGACAAACTATGGGCAATATTACAAAGTAGGAGTATTCCAGAACACTTAATTGTGCTCAAGAGAAAAATTTACATAGACCAGGAGGCAGTTGTTTAAACAGAACAAGGGAACACTGAATGGTTTAAACTTAGGAAAGGTGTACACCAGGGTTGTATTCTTTTACCATACTTACTCAATCTGTATGCAGAACAAATAATCTGAGAAACTGGACTAAAGAAAAACGTGGTATCAGGATTGGAGAACGACTCATTAATGACCTGTGATAGGCAGATGATGCAACCTTGCTTGCTGAAAGCAAAGAGGACTTAAAATACTTACTGATGAAGATCAGAGACTACAGCCTTCAGTATGGGTTGCGTCTCAATGTAAAAACCAAAATCCTCATTGTGTTAGGTGCCATCAAGTCGGTACCAATTCAGCGACCTTATGCACAGCAGAACAAAACACTGCCCAATCCTGGGCCAACCTCACTACTGTTGCCACGCTTGAGTCCATGGATATTGCCACTTGGCCAATCCATCTCGTTGGGTGTCTTCCTCTTTTTCTCTGACCATCCACCTTATCAAACATGATATCCTTCTCCAGTGACTGGTTCCTCCTGACAATATGTCCAAAGTATGAGGGACGAAGTTTGGCCATCTTGGCCTCCAAGGAGCACTCTAGCTGCACTTCTTCCAAAATGGATTAATTGGTTGTTTTGGCAGCCCATGGCAATTTCAATATTCTCTTCCAGCACCATAACTCAAAAGCATCAATTCTTCTACAGTCTTCCTTATTCACTGCCAGCTTTCACATGCATATGAGGTTATTGAAAATACCATGACTTGGGTCAGGTGCACCTTAGTCCTCAAGCTGACATCTTTGCTCTTCAACACTTCAAAAAGGTCTTGTGCAGCAGATTTGCCTAATGCAAAACATTGTTTGATTTGACTGCTGCTTCCATGAGTGTTGATAGTTGATCCAAGAAGAATGAAGTCCTTGACAACTTCAACCTTTTCTCCATTGATAAGACTGTTGTTGATTGGTCCAGTGGTGAGAATTTTTGTTTTCTTGACATTGAGATGTAATCCATAGCAAAGGCTGTGCTCTTTGATCTTGATCAGTTAATGTTTTAAGTCCTCTTCACTTTTGGCAAGCAAGGTTGTATCATTTGCATATCGCAGGTTGTTAATAAGTTTTCCTCCAATCCTGATGCCACGTTTTTCTTCTTACAACCCAGGGTCTTGGATTATTTGCTCAGCATACAGGTTGAATAGGTATTGTGAAAGAACACAACCTTGTTGCACACCTTTCTTAATTTTAAACCATTCAGTGTTCCATGTTCTGTTCAAACAACTGCCTCTCGGTTCAAGTACAAATTTCTCATGAGCACAATGAAGTGTTTTGGAATACTCGTACTTCGCAATGTTGTTCATAGCTTGTCATGATCCACACAATCGAAAGCCTTTGCATAGTCAATAAAGCTCAGGTAAAGATCTTTCTGATATTCTCTGCTTTCAGCCAAGATCCATTGGCCATCAGCAATGATAGATATCCCTCGTTCCACGGCCTCTTCTGAATCCAGCTTGAACCTCTGAAAGTTCTCTGTCAATGTATGCTTGCAGCCATTTCTGTATTGCCTTTAGCAAAACTTTACTCGCGTGGGATATCAAAGAGATTGTCCAATGATTTCTGCCTTCTTTTGGGTCACCTCTTTTTGGAATGGGCACAAATACGGCTCTCTTCCAATCAGTCGGCCAGATAGCCATCTTCCAAATTTCTTGGCATAGATGAGTGCCTCCTGTACCATCTCACTTTCTTGAAAGATTTCAATTTTCATTCCTTCAATTCCTGGTGCCTTGTTCTTAGCCAGTTCCTTCAGTGCACCTTGGACTTCCTCCTTCATTGTCATTTGCTCTTGATCATATGCTACCTCTTGAAACAGTTGAACATGAACCATTTCCTTTTTGTACAGTGACTGTATTCCTTCCATCTTCTCTTGATGCTTTCTGCATCATCCAATAATTTGCCCAGAGAATCTTTCAATAACCAAAGTCGAGGCTTGAATTTTTTCTTCAGTTCCCCCAGCTTGAGAAATGCTGAGCATGTTTTTCCTTTTTTGTTTTCTGATTCCAGATCTTTGTACATTTTGTTGTAATATTTGGCTTTATCTTCTTCAGCTGATCTTTGAAATTTTCTGTTCAGAAAATTGGACCTCCTCATTTCTTCCATTTGCTTTAGAATCTCTATGCTGGAGACTAAGTTTCAGTGTCTCTTCTGACATCCATTTTGACCTTTTCCTTCTTTCTTGTCTTAATGACTTTTTGTTTTCTTCATGTATGATGTTCTTGATGTCATCCCACAGCTCTCCTGGTCTTCGGTCTTTAGTGTTTAATTTATCAAATCTGTTCTTCAGAACAACATCCATATAATTGGAGAAAAGATTGAAGTTGTCAAAGACTTCACTTTGCTTGGATTAACCATCGACACTTTTGGAAGCAGCAGTCAAGAAATCAAACAACATACTGTGTTAGGTAAATCTGCTGCACAAGACCTGTTTAAAGTGTTGAAGAGCAAAGATGTCAGTTTGAGGAATAAGGTGTGCCTGATCCTAGCCATGGTATTTTCAATAATTTCATATGCATGCGAAAGCTAGACAGTGAATAAGGAAGACCTTAGAAGAATTGATGCTCATTGCATTTTTGAAGCCTCCCTTTTGCCCCCACTTTTTGAAGGTCCCTTTAATTGTGTGCGAGTAACTGACATAGACTCTGGCTGAATCACATTATCCTTACAGTCCTAGGTGGGGCAGGAAGGAATCCAGATTTCTTGGCTGTGATCTAGCCCCATCTGAGTACTGAGCAATTTCAGGTGCTTGTTGGAATTCATCCCTGAGCCAAATGAGGCTCCACTGGTGTTGTAAACTCCATCATGAATGGTGGCTGACATTGTTAAAGCCCCGCCCACTAGGTGTGGTAGTCCCACACTGTCAAAATCACCAAAAGTTTCCCACAGTCTACTGAGCTGTCTAGACCTCCAAAGGTGTGGGGACGTTTCCATCCCAGAGAGTTGAGACAAAGCTCTCCACTAGAACTAGGGTTCCTCTTTTTCATTCACTTGTAATTTACTAATCTCACTTAAGTCTGTTTTTTCCTCAGTGTTTCTCACCCTTCTGTCTCTCTTTTTCTCTGTATCATTTCTGCTGCCAACACGTCCTATCTCTTCTCTTACTTATACACACAAGCAGAGACCATTTTCCTATCACTTTTGCATTTAAAAAAAAAAATTCCAACTTTATAGCAAGGTTTTTAGCCTTGAATTTGGGCTTGACCTTGATCTAGAACGGTTTACAAGGCCTTTAGTCAAGTACATTCCTGCTTAGACTCCTTTTTGTACAGTATCAATAGAACAGTAGCTATTTCCTGACCCACTAGTGACCATACAAAGGACCAGCAAATCCATTTGACAATTTAAGTTCCATTTGTCTTGTTGAGCAAGTATGAGGATGCAGAATTCTTCAGTTTGTTTGTAAACTGCCCAGTCTCCATAGTGTGCATCTAAAGAGGAGGGAGGTGCAGGGCAACTGAAATTACTAAATATCATCATCAAATATGATCATCAAATAGTATTTATAGCAAGTTCTTTTCCGACATAATTTATGAAGAGAAAATGTTGAGGTGGATACAAAGAAGGCAAAATATAAATCATTGGGTTAGTCTCATCTTTATGCTTCTGGTTGCATTCTGTTTTTCTTAACATAATTTTTGGTTTCATTTTAGGAACCCATTTATCCCCAGGTGAATTTCATGAAGAAGTAAAAAAGTTTTTATCTCTGCAAAATCGAGAACAAAGTGATACTATCCTCCTAGACTGCAGAAATTTCTATGAAAGCAAAATAGTAAGTATGAACCAGATGTGAATTCAGTGAAATGTTAGGTCTCCCCCTCCCCCACAGCATGGCTTATTTCCCAGGGGAAGCCATGTGTGCCCCCCTGTGCTGAAGTCAACCTGGATCTCCTCTCCATACTCACAGTTTCAGAGAAAACCCAACCCTCTGAAGTCAGGATCTGGTGAGAAAGTATATTTTTAGCTCCCATTAGCCTACCCTTGACATGTGTAACCTGTTAAGGGTCCTGTAAACTTGGCTTTGGGCAGCCTCTCCAGTCCCCCTAAGGACTCTGTGCAGGTGGTCCACAACTCACCCAACTTTATTTGTAAGTGCCAGAGCTCGATGTTGAAAAGTCAGAATGATGAGAACAGCCACTAGCAAGTGCTTCCTCTCCAAGTTGGTCATTTGACACAGGAGGAAGCTTTGTTCCCGCCCAGTGTGTTTTTCTGATGATTCTCCTACTGCTCCTTTGCTGCAGGGGCGATTCCAGGGCTGCTTAGCCCCAGACATCAGGAAGTTCAGCTACTTCCCTAGCTACGTCGACAAAAACCTAGAGCTTTTCAGAGAGAAGAGGGTGCTGATGTATTGCACTGGGGGCATTCGCTGTGAGCGGGGCTCAGCCTACCTTAAAGCCAAGGTAAGTCTGGGAGGTGAGGCTGACCTCGTCAACAGCTCAAGTGGAACTTTCCATCCCTACCTTCATGCCCTTCCACACCCCAGGCAGCCAGAGAATTGATTTCCTCCTTCTGTGAGTCCAGCAGAGTCCGAGCACGAATTCTGAAGGTCTTAAATCTCAAGATGTGAAAAGCACTTAACAGTCTTAAAGACTCATCCAGTATAAAAAGGAAAGATGAGCTAATGTAACTCTGCCCCTAATCCTTTTGCCTGATCCCAAGAAGAGCAAACTTAGTGATGTTACATATTACACCAGGTGTCCTCCTATATTTAGGGGACATCAAACCTAGTCAGGCTTCCCAGGACCTAGAGAGTGCAGGCCATGCCTGCTGTCATCACCTATCCCCTGAGTAGGGAACATCTGGCCAGTTGCTTTGCTGAGCCCCTTGGTCAGCACTTCTTCAGTGTCTTGAAGGGGCAGAGGTGGGGAAGCCTCCACTTAGGCATTCCTCACCGTGTTCCTCTCCAGTGGAGCTTCCCCTGGTCTCTGCTTGTCTACCCAAAGGTCATTTTGCTGTTTTACATATAGGGAGTGTGCAAGGAGGTATTCCAGCTCAAAGGCGGCATCCACAAGTACCTGGAAGAGTTTCCCGATGGTTATTACAAAGGGAAGTTGTTTGTGTTTGATGAGCGCTATGCCCTTTCGTACAACAATGTCATAGTGTCAGGTAGGTCAGCCCAGAACCCAAACTGATCATCAGACTCTCTGTGTTACCTATCCTAAAGGTAAGGATATCCTAAAGGAACTGCACAGGGAAGCCAGGCCAGTGCTCATTATTTGAGGAGAAATAAGTACAGAGAACCAAAATGTTCCCAACAGAATTGGAGATACAACCATGGGCAAACAAGAGCCCCGGACCAGGAGTCTGGAGGCCTGGGTTGGAATCCTGGCTCTGCTGTTGATTGGGATCTTGGGCAATTCTCATTGTCCCTGCCTGCCTGCTAGGAGCTGTACTAAACAGTCTAAGGAGTCTTAATTTGAGGTCAGTATATAGAAATCAGGAGTTCTCATGGGAAAGTAGTTATATATTTTTAATAAACCCACACTAAAATATTGTATTTCATCTATTATAGATGTAGGCAACGGATCAGTCAGATTAGATGTACTTTGTCATCAGTAGAAATCACAATATTTTTAAATTGCATCACAGTTATTGCATATGTGTCAAGACAGCATTTACACTCATCATGGTCTCAAACAGAAATCTTTATTAAACCCAGCCCTGAATCTTATTATTTAATAGGTTAAAAAGGAAAGCACATATCTTACTAAACCATAAATTTCAAAGAGAGTTTGATATTTCTATATAATTTCTATTTTGATTCTGTATATTTTATTTTATGCACTTAAAACCAGTTTTCTAAAATGTCACCTGTAGGCTTCACAGACAGACCAGTAAATCCATGGTACATACAAGGGTGGGAGCCCCTAGGTGAGATGGTTGTGGACAACATGGTATGAGTGATGGTAGTGCATTCTAAGGTGGGAGCTGAATCTGGGGCCAAGGCCAGATGCAGGAGTGACCACAGGAAGGGATGACCATGGGAAGCCTGTGGTTTCACTTCGGTGTTGAGTCCACAGTGAAGAGTGGTACCAGCTGAGGACAGTCAGTAAGGGAAGGATAGAAGTGATCCTCCAGAGAAGTGGCTGTTGCTCCTTCCCTGTAGTCACAAGCAGTTCACCCCAGTAACTGTAGCAGTTTTCTAGAATTCCGATGATCAGGGAGGGACTGAGTGCGTCACCACTCAGCTGAATTTGTCCTCTCCCCTTCCTTCTTGATGATTTTATTCATTTTAATGGTCTTGTGTTTGTGCCTTTACTGATGCTACTTCAGACCTGTGTTGGAACTAGATGCAATAATAGATTGTAGATAAGTAAGAAGAGTGGATTTGGCAGATTTTATAGAGGAAATGTTGGTAGAACTTGATGGGTTCCTACATTTAAGTGTGAAAAAGGGAGACAAGGCCCAAAGATAGCTCAGATTAGCTAGGTAAGGAGATGTGAACATGATGTCACTTATGGTAACAGGAAGTCAACAGAGACAAACAGACTAAGAAAGGAGGGAATACGAGTTTTCAGAATCAGGAGATCAAGAATTCTAGTGGCCTAGAGAAGAGAGGCAGTGGGGTGGGCCAGCAGAGGTGGACTGTGGATGTGGGATCATGTGTATTCAGGAATGATCTAAAGGAAGATCATTTAACAAGGGGTGTTGATGTCCAACCTGTGTTCTGGATGGAAGAAGGAAAGTGTCAGTGGGTGCTGGAAGCAGAAAGGAAATTCCCCCTCTAAAAATCAAAGTAGGAGGGGCCATTGTTGTTGCTGTTGTCATTAGAAAACAGGAGACTTAGTATGTAGACATTCCTCCCATCCCAATAGGATGTATTAGATTTTAGTAAGCTAAAAGTTACCTTTGGGAAATGGAGGAGTTCCCATGTGTGTGCGTGCGTGCATGCACACACATGCTTTTCACAAGGGCTTTTCTTGTTTTCCCAGCATGTTCATACTGTGGAGTCCAGTGGGACCAGTATAAACTCTGTTCAACTCCTCAGTGCCGCCAACTCGTCTTGGCCTGCCTGGCCTGCCAAGAACAAGGGTTCACAGCCTGTTGTGTCATGTGCCAGGACAAAGGGGACAGGCAGGCGTCAAGCCCCACGCAGAACAGCTTTAAAGAGGAATGTGAGTGCACAGCCCAGCGGCCACGCATACCCAGGGAGCGGCTGCTGCTGAACCCAGAACCACGGCCCCGGTTGGGTGAGGAAGAACAGTTGCTTATGTGAGCAACACTTGCAGCATGTTCCCCAAACCTTCACAAAGCTAGGAAATGATCAAAGGCACAGCTACAAAGAATGGAGAACCTCAGTGCTGACCAATACCACCATGGCCAACTGGGCACCAAATTGGGCACTTCATTTCACAGGGGCATTGGCAAGGGAGTTGGATGCTCTCCAACTATCTGAGATATTCTGAGTCAGAGGATACTATAAGACGGTAAATGGGAGTGTAATTACTGAGGGACCGCTAGGTGACTCTGCCCTGTCCCTGTCATGCTCTTGTCATCAAACCTGTCTTATCTTGGCGGCAGAAATGTGAAAGCCGTGGCCCTGGGAGTGGACTCTTCTGAATCAGGCCACTAAGGTCATCTGCCACCCACATCTACCTCCATCTTTTCTCTGATAGCCTGAAAACACCTAGATCAGAGGTCTAGGCTATGGCATTTGGCCTACTTCCTATTTGTGTAAATAAAGTTTTATTAGAACATAGTCACATCAGTTTCATTCCTTTACATTTGATCTGTGGCTGCTTTTATCTAAGAGTGGCAGAACTGAGTAGTTGTAGCAGAGATTGGCTCACAGTATCTACAACACTCTGTCCCTTTACAGAAAGTTTTCCAACCTCTGATCTAGATCAACCAGATCACCTTAAAGATGAGCTCTCCCATTTCACTGTTAGCTTTTAGTTGATTTCTTTGATAGATTCAAATAAGGCTCGATGACGCTGATGTTTGGGCAGCATGATGAGATCAGCATGTGGGATTAAGAAGACTCTTAGTGAGGTCATTCAGCACTGCCGTGGTGGTTTCCCAGCCTTCTGGCCAGCATGCCAGGCACAGTTACTTGCAGAGCATATCACTGCCCCACAAGTCCCAAGAAACATGGACGTACGCAGCTGTGCACAGACCACAGATTTAGTACTATGTTACAGTTTCAGTGTTGCAGCACAGCTGCGATTGTGTTTCAGGGAGAAGCTGAGTGGGGATGGCGGTCCCTGAAGCACGGTACCACTCCGGGGCCCATTGGCAGCCTCCATCAAACCTCTTCCACAGTGGGAAGGCCTGGCTGCTCCCTCTAGTACCTGGATTGTCTCCCTGCTGTTAGAGTTCACTGCACAGGACTGTCCCTGTCTCATCAAAAGCACCCTTGCTCAGTGCTCTGCAACCCCATCTGCTTCATCAGCTCTTTGACCGTGTCCTTTATCACAAGGTTTCTTGAATCCCACATTGAAATAACTTTCCAAAGCAACAAAAGTACAAGTTCAGCTGGCACTGTGGTATATTAAAAGGCACAAGGGCATTATGGCTTAACATTTTTGCTGGATCCAAAAAGATGCACATGATATTAAAAAGGGATACAGCAGAAATAGCAAATTGCATTGTCAGAATCAGCATCTTTGGATGGTTTGACCCGGATTTCCTAATCTCGAATAATCTGAATTGCTTTCACCATTTTCCCTCAGAGGCTTAATTTACAGGCATGAGATCACTGACAGCTTGTTTAATCATATGTGATGAGACAGGTACTTCGTTCTAAGCTTGGCCATGCTAATACCATAGCCACAATGAACTAGAGGTTTATACTTCTAATATTTGATGTCTCACCTAAGCTGTATTCCAATTTCTCCTTTTTGCCCACTGTGCAATACAGAAAAGTATTTTCAAGTATTTGGCTATAAATTTTCATATCTGTTATAAAATTAGCATTTGATAGGGAAAAAAATCTTCTGACCGCAGTATGAAATTATAACTAAATGTCAGATGTTCATGCAGAACACTGAGGGAAATGGTGTTTGCCTGGGATTGGTAAGGAAAGATAGTTCTTGAAGCGTGAAGTCTCACCACTGGCTTTTTCCTATCATTTCCTCACAGCCAGTAAGGGAATTTCTTGTTCTTTGATTCCAGACAGGGCTCTGTGGCTTCAGTCTTTTCCTTTTCTCTAGAGGGAAAAAAATTGTGTTCTCGATCCTGAATTACGGGTTTTTCTTAAAATTAATGGATATTTCGATTTTCTAATGAGTAGCTAGGACCAAGTTTGCAATAAGGTACTTTATAAACCCCAGGGCCCTGTGGAAGAGTGTGCTGTTTCTCTGTGTGTCACACACCTGAAACATACAGCAAGGTGCCAACGCCGGGCTCACTGTTGTAACTCTGTCTCCAGTAATCTGCCAGTGTGAGGGCTTCTTCGTTATTAAATAATAACTAGACTGAACTTCTATGACTAAAGAAAAAATTCACATTAACCTTATTTTATAAAAATTTCAACTACAACCACTAGTTAACTTAAAACCTTAGTGCATAAAGAACTAAACCACAAAAGGATTTTGTGCCGGCATCTTGCCTTCTGGTTTTCCCGGCAGAGCACAGATTGTCGGGAGAGCATGTCCAGTTCAAAGGCATGGTCTTCACTTCCACGCACTAGACACCACTCCGGCACTTGGGAATGATGGGCCCAGTCAAGTCAGCTAGCCGCCTCTTCCTCACTGAAAGGAATGGAAAAAAAGCATAAGCAAGCCGGCCATCTGGACTAGGAGTCCAGCTGTTACACTGAGAAAACCAAGTCAAGCCTTTCTCTAACTTTTTTCTTTAAAGTCATGTCTGTTGCTTTTAAAGAAAGTTATGTGTGAGTTACAGTCCTGGTGTGGCGCTGTGGGTTAATGTGCTGGACTTCAAGGTTGGATTGAACCACAAGGTTGGTGGTTCAAGCTCAACAGCTGCTCCTTGGAAGTCCTATCCAGGGTAGCTATGGGTCGGAACTGACTCAACGGCACTTCACAACAACAAGTGTGAGTTGGGTAACAGCTCAGCGGTTTTCAGGGCTCACTGAGTCTGACAGTGTAGGCTCAGCCATATATCCCTTCTCAGTGGTGGACCACACAAGTGTAGAGCCCCCCACTGTTTCTCCTTTGCCTACAGATACCCACAGTTGGAGATCTTTACTCTGGTTTAGATTAAGAGTTCAACTTGGGCTACTTAACAAGACCAGGGCCTTCATCTCATCATGGGAGCGGTTCCCACAGCTCTTTCCTGGAAGTCCCTGCCCTTGTTAACAACCCTGAAGATTCCCCTGCAGTATCCATCCCATATGTTTAGCCTTGACATTTTCCCCAGGGCAAGACAACAGAAGCTCAAACACTATTCATATAAAGTGGTTAAATGCTGCGAAGAGAAAAGCACTAGCCAGGAAGTTGCAGGCTGGAGACATTAGCTTAGAGAATGATGGGTTGGGTGGGGGTGGGAGGGCATCCCTTTGCTGTAACAAGGGAAAGTTTGGAGATGAATTACAGTGTCTACAGATGGAGACCAAGCAGAAAGCTAAATCAGCCACAAGAGAAAGATCAAAGAAGTCTGTAGAGCCGGTAGGTGACAGTCAAGAGGCCTGCTGGTGTGGCAGAGACAGGAAGCTGTTGCTGAAAGGAAAAAGTTTGTCTATACTTAGATGTCTTCCAGCTCCCGAGTTGAGGTGGTAGACCTGCAGCCACCAGACCGCAACAGGCTGCAACAGAGCTGCAATAAGAACTGAATCAGCTTGTGCAGAACACTGAGCATATAAGGCTGAACCCCCCGGGGATGCAGTGTTGTGGCCTGGAGAGGGGCTGGGGTCCACACGTGGCTCCGTTGGGACCTAGAGCTCAGGTACTCCTCACCGTGAAAAGAGTAATGAATGCAAGTCAGGGCCAAGGTCTCCTGTCCATCCTAATGCCAGGAGACTGGCAGAACGTCTGAAGCATCCCTGGTGGTACCATGGTTAAGCACCACCAGGGACGCCACAGAAAAGACCTGGGGAATCTACTCTTCAAGACCGTAGCCTGGAAAACCCTATGGGGCAATTGTACTCAGGCACACTGGGTTACTAGAAATAGAAAGTTGACTACCTAACAACATCAGAACGTCTGACTGCTTGGGGTAAGTGTGGGAGAATAAAAACCAAAACCCACAGAATAAAAGGAGCTTGACCAAAGAGACCAGAGAGTTACATAAGCTAGACTCCTGAGCATGTGCATGCCAGCAGTGCGCAGGTGCCTGGCAGTGCCAGCCTCTGATACCTCTTTGCATACACTATCCCAGTTGATCCCTCCAGTAATTCTGGATTGTCAGTATTGCTACCAGTCCCATTTTAAGGATAAGGAAAGTAAGGCAAACAGGTTAAATGTCTTGTTCAAAACAATAATTGCAGTGCCAGAGGGAAGCAAAGCTTGTGGTTCACTTTTAAGCTTCAGTCCAAGCTTCCCACTAGGTCCTGCTGCCTCCCCATACACGATCCCGTCTCCTTTGTAGGGTTGGCACGGTCACTTCTCATCTGATTCTCACAGGGAAGGTTAGCTCCTTGTCCCTGGAGAAGACACCCATGGTTCCTGAGGACTAGCAGCAAAGCCAGGGCTGGAACCTAAGTACCCAGCCCATGGTTCAGAGAACAGAATGAGACCCCATGTTTCTTCTTCCCCTCCAGGTCCTCATTGTGTACTGGGCTGGATCGGCGCAGGGTCCCCAGCACTGGCTCCAACAGGGACTGGATGAGGAGAAGGGAAGGGCACTCCATATGTGCTGTGGAGTCGGTTCTGACTCATAGTGAACCTGTATAAGGTTTCCAAGGCTGTAAATCTTTATAGGAGTAGAAAGCCTCATCTTTCTTCCTCAGAACTGTTGGCATTCTTGTACTAAGGTATATTTCTCCATTTTACTGATGAAGAAACAGGCCAGGAGAGGGAGAGTAATTTGGCCCCGTCACAGTGACTAAGTGGCAGAACTGTAACTAGAACCCACACTCCCAACATCTTCCTTCAATTCAGTCTCTTTCTTACTTTCTTTAAAGTCAACTTCTCGTTGCTTATCATTGTAACAGCCTAGTTTACTGTCAGAGTCCAAAGGAATCTCCAGTCATCTCCGTCCAGTGCTGAAACCCCCTCTACTATTTCCTGCCAAGCATGAACACCATCCTGTCTTCAGGAAGCATTTTACATTCATTTATATGCTCAACAGTATTTATTTAGGCTATTGCATGTATTAGGAATCCTGATGTGGCGCTGTGGGATCAGCACTGGACTGCGAAACCTCAAGGTCGGTGGTTCAAACCCACCAGTCACACCTTAGAAACCCTATACAGGGCCGCTATGAGTCAGAACCAACTCAGTGTCACTTAACAACAACACTGCATGTATTGAGGAGCCAGCATAGTGGTTATGAATCAGGCTGCTAACCTCAGGGTTAGCAGTTTGAAGCTATAGATTTACAGCCTCAGAAACCTTGTACAGGGTCGCTGTGAGTTGGAACTGACTCCACAGGATATCACCACCACTAGCATAGTGGGTTACAGGCTGGACTGCTAACCTTAAGGTCAGTAGTTTGAATCTACCAGTTGTTCCGGAGGAAAGATGAGGCTTTTTCCCCTCACAAAGATTTACAGCCTCAGAAATTCTATACAAGGTTTCTATGAGTCAGAACTGACTCATTGGCGTACAACCTCCACTACAAGTCCATGTACGACATTGCACAAATTTGCGCACAAGACATCTTTAAGTGTTCAACAGCAAAGATGTCACTTTGAGAACTAAGGTGCACGTGAAAGATGGAAGTAAGGAAGACTGGGCAAGATTGTGGTATTGGCGAAGAATGTTCAAAGTCCCATGGACCGACTGCCAGAAGAACAAACTATTCTGTCTTGGAAAAAGTACAGCCAGCATGCTCCTTAGAAGAGCAGATGGCCAGACTTTCTCTCTCACACTTCGGAGCTGGAGGGATCAGTCCCTGGAAATGGACATCATGCTAGGTGATGAATAGGAAGGACATCGTCGACCCAGTGACTGCAATAATGGGCAGAAACACAGTAACACTGCAGATGACATGGGATCACGCAGCGTTTCATTCTGTTTGCATGGGGTCACTATGCATCAGAGCAGATGCGACGGACCCAACAACTGGTGCAAACGGTGCATGCCCTCAGTTGCTAACCTAAAGGTTGGAGGTTTGAATCTATCCTGAGGTACCTCAGAAGAATGACCTCGCCACCTACTTCCTGAAAATCAGTCACTGAAAACCTTATGGGGCACATCTCTACTCTGATGCTCATGGGGTTGCCATGAGTCAGTGGGCTCAATGACAACCTTTTATTACTATTACATGCTAACCACAGATGTCATGGAAAAGAGGTGACATTTTTCTGCTCCCACAAAGATTTATAGCCTCAGAAACCCTATACAGGGTTGCTATGAGTCAGAACCAACTTCACGGCACTTAACAAGAAGCACAGAAATTAGAAATAAAAAACATAGCATAGCAGAAGGCCAAGTGTACAAGCAATAAGCTTGACAAAACAGCACAAGTACCTTTGTTGTTGTTGTCAGGTGCCATCGAGTCGGTACCGACTCATAGCAACCTTATGCATAGCAGAATGAAACACTGTCTGATCCTGGGCCAGCCTCACAATTGTTGCCATGCTTGAGCCCATTGATGCTACCACTTTGCCAATCCATCTCGCTGGAGGTCTTCCTCTTTATCTCTGACCCTCCACCTTACCAAACATGATATCCTTCTCTAGTGACTAGTCCCTCCTGACAATATGTCCAAAGTATGAGAGACGAAGTTTGGCCATCCTGGCCTCCAAGGAGCACTCTGGCTGCACTTCTTCCAACACAGGTCTGTTGGTTCTTCTGGCAGCCCATGGCACTTTCAATATT
>NW_006408571.1:16385575-16426529 GCF_000296735.1 Chrysochloris asiatica | reverse complement strand
AAGTATGAGAGACGAAGTTTGGCCATCCTGGCCTCCAAGGAGCACTCTGGCTGCACTTCTTCCAACACAGATCTGTTTGTTCTTTTGGCAGCCACGGCACTTTCAATATTCTCCTCCAACACCATTACTCAAATGCATCAATTCTTCTACGGTCTTCCTTATTCACTGTCCAACTTTCACATGCATATGAAGTTATTGAAAATACCATGGCTTGGGTCAGGCGCACCTTAGTCTTCAACCTTTGCTCTCCAATACCTTTAAAAGGTCTTGTGCAGCAGATCTGCTTAATGCAATACATCGTTTGATATCTTGACTGCTGCTTCCATGAGTGTTGATAGTTGATCCAAGAATAATGAAGGTACCCTAGATGTGATCAAATCTTCTGAGGATGGCCAGGGGTAACACAAAAGTTGAATCTTCAGTGATAAAGTAGAAGGAAAGGAAGTAGAGGAATATCAGGAATAGGAGCCCTTTAAAGGACAGGTTTCACTGGACTCTCAAGCTACCTGGCGTGAGTGAGCCCACAGAATATGGCAAGAGACTGGCCTGTCAGGAGGTTCCGAGAGATGAGTTTGGCAGGACCAGAGAATCTTGGTTGAGAATATACGCTCTGGAGCTAAACCATTCAGCTCAATCCGAGGTCTGCCCTCTTAACTTGGGTAACTATATCTACTTCTGTTTCTCAAGGTCTCCACACTCTTACTGTAAAATGAGAGCTTAACAGTACCTACTCACTGGGTTGTTGGCAGAATGAAATGATGTAGTAACATGAGAAGTATTTAGAACAGTGCCTGGCACACAGTAAGTACCATTGTTGTTGTTAAGTGTCATTGAATTGGTTCCAACTCATAAGGTTTCCAAGAAGCAGCTGGTGGGTTTAAACTACCAACCTTGCAATTAGCAATCCAGTGCCTATCCTATAGCACCACCCCAAGATTCCAATAAGAACCATAAGCTATGATTATGAAGGGTCTCACGGGCAATGGGAGCCCAGAATGGGTTGTAAACTTTGCAATGAAGGTGGCTGGTTTGAACCCACCAGCTGCTCTGTGAGAGAGTGGTATGGAGTCTGCTTCCATGAGGGTTTACAGCCCAGGAAGCCCTATGGGGCAGTTCTGCTCCATGAGTCAGAACCAACTCAACAGATTGACTTTTGGTTTGGGTGTGTCTGGTACTTCTTGGAAAGGTTGTTCTTGAGAATACAGCAAAAGAGGGACTCTCCTCGGAGAGGATGTTTTCTGCTCTTAAACATGTCACTCCCCCTCCGTACCTTATGCCCCAAACACACACATATCTAACTTGGGGCCTGCAGTTCTGGCTTTTCATGTGGACAGTGCTTCAGCTGCAGATTTCTGGGATCTGAGCACCCAGTGAGCCTGGCTCCCAAGGGGGTGGAGACCATTATCTGTGGTACTGCTGCAGGGAAATGCAGATGAGGCTTCACACCTGACACCCACTCTGCTCCTACACACAGAGGGGGTGTGCAGTCACCAGTCCAGTGCACAGGTCCGACATACCCCCAGGCTGGCTGCACGTCTGCAGAGGCACCAGCTAACCTTAATGCCCCTCAGGAGGACCACATGCACCTCACAGGCAGCCAAGCCTGAGCACTCCAGAGGAGGAGTTTTGGGCTCTGAGTGGCCTGTCCCTCACAGATCTGGGAGCCCTATGGGTCCATTGAAGGAGGCTCTCACGATAAGAATGTGCAGAGGGAAAACACAGCAGCCTGTCTGCTTCACAGTCACATGGAGAGCAGTATGAAAGTACCCTGCTTGGAAGGAAGTCTGGATTTCTCTTGCAGGAAGACGTTGATGCACCTCAGACTCCAAAGAATTTCTCTTGTAAAATTTGGCAGATGGGCACACATTTGCTGTTAAAGGTAGAATCCTATACCACCTAACTATCACTGATAAGGTTGCTGTCATCAGTAAGATTTCTCCAACTCCTACTGTGAAACCCTGAGGGAGCAGCTGCTCAGTTCCCAAGGGACAGGGAGGCTTGTGCCATCAAGTCAATTCGGACTCATAGAGACACTGTGAGTCCCTGAGGTGACTTCTCCCATCACCCCTTGCTCCCCAAAATAAATAAACGTGGTCAAGGTCAATTTCAACGCCTGGGAAATCCCACGTATTACGGAGTAGATCTACGCTCCGCAGGATTGTCAAGGCTGTGACTATTTGGAAACAGATTACCAGGACTTTCTTCCAAGGCACCTCTGGGAAATGTTTGGTTAGAAGTCAAGTACTTAACCATTTGTACTACCCAGAAGCTCATTTTTATCACCTGTCCTCCTTGCCCAGGAAACTGCCATAGTTTTCATTTCCTACCTGCTTCTATTACCAAACTCCTGAACATGGCTGAGGCTCTTGTCTCAAAGCCTCCTCACCACCTGTCAACCCCAGTCTTGGTGAACATCCTGTATGAATGCTTGTCTATTGTCCGGCCTGTTTTCATGCTCTTCCCTTGGCTGGCAATGATCTTCCTTCTCTGTGACCTCTCACTCCCTAAAATCTTTCCTTCAATCCATTTACATCTGTGTCTCCCGTACTGCATACTGGGTCCTACCACCCTGCCTTTGCTTATGCTGGTACCTCTGCCAGGGGTGCCTCCTGATCTCACCCATCGGTCTATCTTTCTTGTCAAGGCTGGCTAACTCCCCTCCCCGACTTGCCCCTCATTAACTGGCCTCTGACCTCATAAGTCATTTCATCACTTTGTTTGGATACAGGTTGTAAGCATTCTTGAATTTTTAGACATGCCTCTCAGTCTTTTCTCCCTTAAAAGGTTGTAAGGCTGCGTGAGTCAGAGGACTAGCTGCATCTCTGCTCTCCTGTATGTCACCCAGCGCAGTCCCGGGCCTACAGCAGTCACATGGTATACAGTGGCTGGAGGTAACAGTTGATGGGACCTGGTGGAGCCGCTGCCTAGAAACTCTCCTTTAAGGACTTGAATGAGATGAGCTCGGAAGTCCCTCTCAGCTCTGTCATACAAGCGTCCTACCATAGCCTCCAAAGGGCTGGTGGTTCAAATCCACCCAGTACCTTCCAGTGGGTGAGAGACCTGTCAGTCCACTCCCATAAAGACTGCAGTCTAAGAAACTCTATTGAAACAATTAAAATTTAAAAACACTGCCATCGAGTTGATTCTAAGCCATAATGACCCTAAAGGGGGTTTCTAAGGCTGTCAGTCTTTATGGGAGCAGACGCGTCTTTCTCTCCCAAGGAGCTGCTGGTGGGTTTGAACTGCTGACCTTGTAGTTAGCAGTCCATTGCTTATCCTATAGAACCCCCAGGGCTATGGGGCAGTTCTGTTCTGTCACATGGAGTGCTATGAGTCAAAATCTGCTCAACAGGAAATAACAGCGACCCTGGCCTCCAACAGTTACCAGTAATGGGGGAGGGAGATCTGCATTTCAGAATCAAAGAGGAGGAAAGTCCTCAGTGGCTGTTTTTTCAAACTCCAGTGGATCCTGCTACCCCCTCTCTTGCCCACCTCCTCTGGAACCCCTGTCCCCAGACCATCATGCCATTGGAAGACAAAAAGCTGGATTAACCCCAAGCTGGGAACTGAGGGAGCCCATAAAACATTTAAAGTAGGAGGAAAATCATGAAGCTATTGTTCTATCAGAATAAAACTCAAGGCTTAAGTTTTGGTTCTAAATCATATCACAACTAGACCAACAGTTTAGACTGCTGGCCCACAACAATTCAGTTTAGCAACTACCACTTCTATTAGCGATAATCATTAACTTTTGGGTATTTTCAGTTGTCCATGTTGGTTCATATTTTATTCCAGAAAAGTACACTTTGAGGAGGTCTGGTATCATAGTAGTTATGTATTGGACTGCTAACTGCAAAGTCAGCAGTTCAAATCTACTAGCAGCAAGATGAGGCTTTCTGCTCCTGTGAAGATTGACAGCCTCGGACACCCTACACAGGGTCTCTCTGAGTCAGAGCCGACTCAACAGCACACTACCACCACCACCAAGTGTACTTCTGGTCATCTAGAACATTGGGACATTTTTTCTTAAACAAGCTTTTCTAGACCCACAGCTGTAGAAAAAAGTGGCAGCTGCAATAAGCAATGAACGAGTGGTCCCTGGACTATGACATCATGAAGAGCAGATTCCCATTGTCCCCAACTCCCAGTACTCTGCAGGACTTGATCACTACTGGTTGGAGGGAGGGAGGGAGTCAGCCTACGGTCAGCCTGGGTGTGAGAGTGTCTACCACTGTGGTTCTGTCTGCTTATGGGTTCTGCGAGTACCTGCCTAGGTATGCACACCTACACACCTCCTGTCCTCAAGGGGCGCCCTGGTGCTCTCCTGGCCTCAGCGTCACCACCAGGATGTGTCGCCCTTGAACTCTGAGTTATGGTTTAACATCCATTTCTTTGTCTAGTGCTGTAGGATCAGCACTGGACTGCAAACCACAAGATCAGCAGTTCAAATCCGCCAACTGCTCCTTGGAAATCCTTTACAGGGTCTCTGTGGGTTGCAGCGGACTCGATGGCACTTACCAACACCATTAAACTCTTCACATTTTATTGAGGCTGAGAAACCAAGAGTCACGGTACAGCAGGTCTGAACAGGATGAAAAACTCACCGAAGACAATGTCCTTTGTAAAATATATTTTAAGAAACTAATTTTTCTTCTCTTCTGGGGTCCTGGTGTGGCACTATAGGATAAGCACTGGACTGCTAACCGCAAGGTTGGCAGTTCAAACCCACCAACCACTCCTCAGAAACCCTGTACAGGGTTGCTATGTGACAAAACTGACTCTATGTCACTTAACAATAACAACAACAATCTCTTCTTTAGTAAGAATCATAAAAACTGGTTTGTCTTTTGCCTTGGTTCTGTGAAATGTGTGACTAAATGCAATGATCAACCATGCTCTTTTTCCTGGTTTTTATTTTCTATTGTTTTCCTATAGTCTCATTCATGAGACATATATACTTCCTTTAGTGTAAACCATACCAAGTTTTTTTTAGCCACCAACAGGATATCATCATAAATACACATGAAAACAGGTGTAGACGTGCCATTCTGAAAGTCAACCTTTTCATTCAATTGACTTGTGTACTGAACTGACATATAAAAAAGTCTGACATTATTTCTTACTGTCTGACTGACAATAAAGACTGACACTATTCTTAGATTAAGTGAATGTGACCTGGTTTTACTTTACTTTTGAAGGTGACTTTTCAACTTTTACCTTAAAAGCAATATGAAGTCTCATGAGCTCACAAGGTTTGGGATTGAGACCATGTGATCTGGAGAGGACTCCTCAGAGTTTAGAGAAGAGTCAGAAGAAGAAAACACTTGTAGGTGAGACTTGGATGCTTTAAGCTTCTTGGAATTCAGCCAGTATGCTGAGTGGGAGCTCAGGCCCTGCACTGAGCTACACTGTGCCGGGAAAGGGGAGGAGGTCCAGCCCTGGCATTTAGGGAGTGAGCTCACTGTCTAGGGGAGCAGACAAAACATGAACACATGAGGGAAAACAAATGCAACAGGATCAATAGGAAAGCTGGGGCCAGCCTCTGGCAAGGGTAGACTTTTCCCTGACACATTGGCAGAGGTGGGCAGGGAGTGTGTTTCCACTCACCAAGGTCATTGTTGTTCATCATTGCGTTGGATGCCCGCAGCCGGGGCCCCTGCTGGGTGAAGTGGTAGCCAAATTTCAGAAGCGTTGTGTTTTTCTCCAACATGTTCACAATCTCCATTTCCACTTTGTTGCCCAGGGGCTGGCTCTTTGGTCAAGAAAAGGACAATAATCACCATTCATTCCACAGAGATTGAATCCCCCTCTCCAAGAGCAATGAGATAGGAGGTTCGAGAAGTGACTGAGCTGGGATTCAAATTCAGCTCTTTCCCCTGCCCTACCACAGCCTCTCTCTGTGGCAGAAACCCCACCAATGAACCTTAGAGTATTAGAGCTGAGAGAACCTTCAAATCGCCTAGTCCTGGGGAGACTGACTGAAAATCTGCTGCCCAGGCTACACCTCGTACTAACTGAAGCCAAACGTTGCAGGGAGGGGTGAGTGCGGCGCTTAGGCCAATTTAACTTTAAAAACTCCTCAGGTGACTCCAATGTGCAGCTAAGAACCTAGGAGATCTAGTGATCTAGTCCAATCTCTTCTGTTTAAAAATGAACCAACTGAGGGAGGGAAAAGGATTTGCCAAAGATCACACAGCAAGTTAGCAATGCCAGAGTTTATGTTCCTAAAGCCCCACTCTGATCCCATTAACCCCCTACTCCCAAATCTATACTGATCATGAAGTAAAGATTGAAAAAGCAAAAATATGACAGTGTGCAGTGTTGGCAAGAATATGATGAGGATTTTCTTGAGTATAAAGGTCAGGGAAAGGGAAACAAACATTCATCAAGAGGAAGTTACTTCAATAAATGATGGTTAGTCCTGGTGTGGCACTGTGGGTTAATGCGCTGGACTGTAAGGTCAGTTGGAACTGCAAGGTCAGTGGTTCAAGCTCACCAGCCACTCCTCTGAAACCCTAGACAAGGTCGCTTGAGTTGGAACCAACTCAACGACACTTAACAACAACAGTCTTATAATAGAACGTGGGTTGTAAAATCATGATGCCAATCTTTACTCACTGGCCTGGAAAGATGGTCATGAAATGATACTGAGTGGTGGTGGGGGAAATTTTACCTGTATTTTTCACACACATATATTTGCATAGAAAATATCTGGACGTATGCTGTTGTGGCACTGTTAATGCGTCAGACTGCAAAGCCGTTTGAACTGCAAGGTTGGCAGTTCAAGCTCACCAGCTGCTCCTCAGAAATCCTATACAAGGTCGCTATGGGTCAGAACCAACTCGATGGCACTTCCCAACAACAACAAAATGCTGTTGATAGGATTTGGAAGGATTTTGTTTTCTCTTTATATTATTGTGCTGTTTGAATTACCATGTGTTATGGATTGAATTGAGTTCCCCAAAATATGTGTTAACTTGGCTGGGCCATGATTCTCCTCCATTCTGTGATCTTATGTAATTATGATGTTAATGAGGTATGATTAGAGACAGTTAAGTTAATGAGACAGATGCAATCTATTAGACTGTAATTGGAGTCAATCTCTTGAGATAGAAAAGAATTTAAACAAGGAAATAGAGATCAGAGGGACCTCATCACCACCAAGAAAGAAGAGCCGGAGTGAAATGCATCCTTCAGAGCCAGAGTCCCTGCTCTGGGAACCTCCTAGACCCAGGGAAAGACGGCGCCAAGACACATGGAGACCTCCATGTAGAACCACGCTCACAGATGGTCAGAGGAGACAAGAACCTTCCTCTTAAACTGGGAGTCAACACAGAGAGAAAGCCTTTCCCTCGAGTGAGTGCCCTGAATTCGGACTTACTTCTTCAAACTGCTGCAAACTACAAGGTCAGCAGTTCGAAACTACCAGCTGTTCTGCAGAAGAAAGAGGAGGCTTTCTGCTCCTGTAAAGATTTACAGCCTCGGAAACCCTGTACAGGGTCACTATGAGTCGGAGCCGACTCCATTGCACATAACCAACAAAACCATGAGAGAACACATTTCTGTTACAGCCATCACTGTGATATTTCTGTTAGGGCAGCACTAGATTGCTAAGATACCATGTATAGTAAAATAATTTTTAGCATTTCCAAAAGGAGTCTTAAAAGACACAGAAGAGAAGGATTGCCACTGTTGTTAATTGCCCTCAAGTGGGTTTTGACTCATAGCGACCCTGTATAGAGTTTCCATGGAGTGACTGGTAAATTTGAACTGCTGACCTAGTGAGTCCAACCGATCTTGTGGTCCACTGCATTATCCTACAGCACCACACCAAGATTTCAAGGACTTCTACTAAGTACAATTAAAAATCCCAGATGCTATAAACGAAGATAAGATAAATACAAGAGATTCTGAAAGCAACAGAGAAGAATTAAGACCGGTTAGGTTCCTTGGGCCCCAAAGAACAACATAGTGGTGAGTTCCCTGGGGATTCTCTGTCCTTATATATCCTAGACTTGGAGTTGAAGACTCTGGCAGCCCAGCAATGACAAAGGCGCAAATAAAGGGGAGGAAAAAATCCAACCAAAGCCTGCTTGCTCTAGCCAAAGGGCCAGATAGGAACTGCCTAGAAAGAACACCAAACTCAGAACAAACCCACAGAGTCAATTCCGACTTACCTATTGTTGTTGTTGTTAAGTGCCGTCAAGTCGGTTCCAACCCATAGTGACCCTGAACAGGGTTTCCGAGGCTGTAAATCTTTACAGGAGCAGAAAGCCTCATCTTTCTCCAGCGGAGCAGCTGGTAGTTTCGAACTGCTGGCCTTGCGGTTCACAGCCCGATTCGTAACCACTATGCTACCAGAGCTCCTTGACTCACCCAGGGTTTCCAAAACTAAATATCTACAGGAACAGACAAGCTTATTTTTACTCCTATATTGCACATGGTAAGAAGCTCTGGTAGCGTAGTGGTTACGAATTGGGCTGTGAACCGCAAGGTCAGCAGTTCGAAACTACCAGCTGCTCCATGGGAGAAAGATGAGGCTTTCTGCTCCCATAAAGATTTACAACTTCAGAAACCCTGTTCAGGGTTGCTATGAGTCGGAACTGACTCGATGGCACATAACAACAACATTGCATATGGTGGGTTTGAACCTTGTGGTTAGCAACCCAATACCTAAACCACAGCAATACCAGGGCTTCTTAGAAGACAGAATTATGAAAAATTGGAAACAACCCAGACAGACTTCAGTGGATGAATGGCCCTCGCCTTCCTTTCCTTACGGAACCTGTCTGCCTCTGTTGGGCAGGGACTGTGCAGTCAGGCAGGTGTACTCTCCTGCCTCCTTGCCTTGGCTCAGGCATTCCCTCCACGTGGTCCACCCTTACCCTTCTCTGTTCAAGCATCCCTAGTGATTTAATGCCCACTGCAAATGCTCTGTTCCCTAGAGCAGCTCCAGCCCACAGAATCTTCTGTGATGATGAAAATGTTCTATATAAATCGTCTCTCTCCATCCTTCACGGGAGTGGCTCATTGGATGTGCCTTCATAGCTGTCTTTCCAATGAAACCTGTGTTGTCCAGTACAGGCCACCAACCACATGTGCCTATTTAAATTTAAATGATTCCGTGACATAGCATTTGAATTTCACTTCCTCAACCTCATTAGCCACATGTGGCTGGTGGCTGCCATATAGGTCAGTGCAGATACAGAACGTTTCGATCATCACAGAACATCCTGTTGGGCGGGGCTGCTCTAGGTTGGGAGCTCCTGCGTAGTCTATACACCCAGGAGCTCTCAGCACAGGTTCCTAAAACAGAATGACATCGGAGCATCCTGGATGCACAGAAGCACAGGAAGGCTAGAAGATGCATCAGCTCAGCATCCAAATGGACAAGTATGGAAACACAGTTGAAACTCTTCACTAAGACTTGGCTCTGGGGCATTCTGAGTTCACCAGAGCTCATCTGGGTTCAGACAGGGTGAAAAAAGCTGACCATGGCACACTGAGGGATGCTAGGGACATTCCATCTGGCAGGGATCCCAAAAGTGCTGGGGAGAGCGCAGGCCTGTCCTGGGAGCACTCACCATGATCTGGGCACAGGCCCACTTGGCCTGGCAGACAACGAAGTGACTATCTGAGGCCCCAAGAGGAACTGGCAGCTCCCAGTCTCCCCTCATCCCACCAGCATTGAGCAGGAAGCCTGGCCCCTCCCTGAGGTCATTTGGAGAGAAAGCTCTGCTTGTGCTCAGGATGGTCAGTCTCAGAAACTGCTGGTCTCCCTTAGTGAGGGGCTGCCTCTGTGAAGTGACATAGATACAAACTGCCCCATCCAACCCTCCCTACAGGTGGGCAGGGCAGCCAGGAGCTAGCATCTCCATTTGAGAGAATGAACCCATGTATACATGGAAGGTGGGCCATGGACCCTCAGCTTATTAGTGACCAAGCCAAGGCCTGGCCTTAACCTGGAGCTGAAAAGACTGAAAATCCCTGACCTCTATGGAAATGTGTCTGGGTGTGTAAGAGGAGGTGCTGGATTCGATTAGATAATCTCAGCACATCTTCCCACAGTGCTCATTTTAGAACAAAACCATTATTTTTATGTTGAAGAGTAAAATGTACAAACGTTTTTAAAATAAACCTCAAGCTTCAAAGTAGCTTCATTCTCAGACACACTCACTGCCTCCCCGCTTCCAGGAACTCTGAGACTAGAAGTAGACTTATTTCACAGATGATGATGAGGAAATCAAGATGAAAACTCTGGTCTCCTAATAAGTTTTCAAACACTGATTGAATCCTAACTTTGTATAAGCTAACTCATTTTCTCCTTGCTATAAATATAGAAAATGTGCTATTATTATTTTAATTTTATAAGTGAAGAAAGTGAAGCTCAAAGATATGAAGAGATTTTCCCCAAATCACAGAGCTAGTCAGCTCTAGAACTAGAATTTCGCCACAGAAGGTTTGCTTCAGAGTCTGGGCACGTTCCCAGCTCACTGGATTGCCTCGGACGGAACTCAGAAGGTAGATGGAGGGCTGAGGAGAGAAGCTAGAGGCAGACAGATGCTGGCTCACATGCAGGATTGTTATCTAATCATTTAGAAGTGTGTGCACACAGCCTGAGCAGGTCCTAGAGGTTCATGAGACAGGGCGGACCATGCCTTGTCAGGTCCTCTCTAGATGTCACTGTGAATGGGGAAGGCTTAGACTCTGTGATCTGTAAGCCCCCTGGGACCTACTTTCTGTGAGTCTATCATTAGCTTATTATTAAGAGGATGACCTCCACAGTGGGAGAAAGGCAATGAGGAACCCTTGGGGAGACCCCCAGCAGCTAACCATGCCAGGACGGACAGCAGCTGTTCTAGGAAGCAGAGCAGGGAGAGACTAGTCAGGGGAGAACTCTTGCCACCCTTCACATTTGTTCAAAAACTGACATAAATAACTTGTGGGTAAATATAACACTGTTTTTTAGAATTTAAATGATTCTGAAGCAGATGGAGTGAAAAGGAAGAGTCTCCTGCACACAGTGCCCCCCGCAGCCCCTACCTTTTCCAAAATGCCTACAAAGGAACCACCATGCCTATGTGGAGTCCCCTCCAGATTTTTCTATGCATAGATGTACAGAAATATACAGGGTTGGGTTTTTTGGGTACTTCTTCTTCTTAAAATAGATTCACACTATACTTATTAAGGAGCTTTGGTAACTTAGTGGTTACAAGTCAGGCTGCTAACCTCAAGGTCAGCAGTTCAAAACTACCAGCAGTTCCACTGGAGAAAGATGAGGCTTTCTGCTCCCATAAAGATTTATAGCCTCGGAAACCCTGTACAGGGTCACTATGAGTCAGAACCAACTTCACGGCCCATAACCACCACCACCACCACCACTATACTTATTATTCTGCAACTTGCTTTTTTTTTTGCTTAATATCTTCGTGAGGCCTTTCTAAGAGAGAACACGGAAGATAGAGCAACCTCAGGCCTTCTCACAGCTCCATGGCATGCCCTGTGTAAATGGCTATTTAGATTGCTTTCATTTTTTTCTATTACAGACAGTGCAGCTGTGGACTTCAGAGTGGGAGAGTCAGTTTCCCTTTGAATAATATGGTGAAGTGGAATTGCTGAGCTGAAAGAGGGAACATTAAAGAAAATTTTTAAAGTTTCCATTGAGTAAATGTCAACTCACGGTGACCCTTTCTGTGTCAGAATAGAGCTGTGCTCTGGGGGAGATTTCCATGCTGAATTTTTGGAAGTAGAGTGCCAAGCCTTTTTTTTAAGGCACATTGGATGGTGGTCTCAGACTTCCAATCTTTCAGCTGGTAGCTAAGCATTACTAACCACTTGTGCCACCCAGTGACTCGTAAATTAAAAATAAACCCAAAAGAACCAAACCCACTGCCACTGAGTCCATTCTGACTCACAGCCACACTATATGGGGTTGCCGAGAATGTAAATCTTTACAGGAGCACAAAGCCTCATTTTTCTCCTGCAGAGAGCCACTGGTGGGTTTGAACCACCAACCTGTGGCAAGCAATCCAGTACTTAACCTATAGCGCCACCAGGGCTCCTTTAAATTAAAAATTGTTGTTGTTGTTGTTGTTAAGTGCCGTGGAGTCAGTTCTGATGCATAGTGACCTTGTGTAGGGTTTCCGAGGAGCAGCTGGTGAGCTTGAACTACTGGCCTTGCAGTTCAAACCAAATTTGTGGTCCAGTGCATTAGCCCACGGCACCGCAATGGTGACGGTGTTGTGGTTGTGTGCTGTGGAGTCAGTTCCGACTCATAGCAACCCTGCATAGGGTTTCAGAGGCTGTAAATCTTTACGGAAGCAAAAGCTCATCTTTCTCTTGCAGAATGGCTGGTAATTATCAGTGCATCTTGATGGCATGCTTGGTCCATTTCAGAGTAAAGAAATTTGTAGAATTCTTCAATTTCATTAATCCATAATGAAGGGTCATGAAATCAATAGACATATTGCATTAGGAAAGTCTGCTGCAAAAGACCTTTTGAAAGTGTTTAAGAGCAAAGATGCCACCTTGAGGACTAAGGTGTGCCTGAAGCCATGCTGTTTTCAATCATCTCATATGCATGTGAAAGTTGGACAATGAATAAGGAAGACTGGAGAAGAATCCATGTATTTGAATTACAGTGTTGGGTCTGTAATTATTGAATTTTTGTAATTATTGAAATTACAGTTTCAATAATATTCAAAGTATCATGGACTGCCAGAAGAACTAATAAATCTGTCTTGAATGAATTATAACCAGAATGCTCCTTAGAAGTGTGGATGGCAAGACTTGGTCTCTTGTACTTTGGACATGTTGTCAGGAGGGACCAGTCCCTGAAGAAGGACATCATACTTGCAAAGGGGGAGGGTCAGCGAAAAAGAGGAAGTGCTCCAATGAGATGGATTGGCACAGTGGCAGCACCAATGGACTCAACCAGAACAATTGTGAGGATGGTGCAGGCCCAGTTGCTATGAGTTAGAAACAACTTGATAACACCTAACAACAACAACAACCTCACTTATTGTTATCCACAATTTTGTAAAAAAAATCTGCTATCTGAGTATTTTGCATGTTAAGGATGCACATCTGGCAGTAATGAACCCCAAGGTGTGAGGTGAGACTAACGCTGGCTGTGATGGTCAATGTTATGTTTCATTTTGGCTGGGCCGTGATGGTCAATGGTTTGGCAGTTGTATAGTGATGTGATTAGGCAGTGATGTAATGAGGTAGTCAGTTTCCATTTTGTGATTGGATATAGTCAGTCACCATTTTTGCATAATGCTGAATTTTGCACATGGTTCTGTCTTTGGAACTTAACCATGTTGATAAGTGAGGAGCAAGTTTATTTTGCAAAAGAAGAAGTCCTATCTAACCACATTTGAAATTAAGTGAGTCAGCTGCTATGAGAGTGTTATCTGAAATGTAAGGATGTCACCATGTGTAACAAGTCCTGCTGTGGTGCTGTGGGTTAATGCACTGGACTGCTAAGTCAGTTTGAACTGCCAGGCCAGCGGTTCAAGCTCACCAGCCATTCCTCAGAAATCCTATACAGGGTCTCTATGGGTTGGAGCTGACTCCACGGCACTGAACAACAACACCATGTGTGAAAACCTAAAGGGTCTTTTTACTTTCTTTCTAAATTGATTTCCACTTGGAAAATCATCTGACCTGAACAAGGAAATATAGTCCACTCCATTCACTTCTCCTGGTGCTTACTATTTTGAGGAGACGTGAATGAAGTACTAGAGACCCTGTTTGTCAAATTGGAATGAGAAGTGAGAAATCTGGTCCATGACCTCAGATACCACACATGCCATTGTGGAAGACCCTGTTTTCAGGCCCTGTCTGTTCTGAGGGCCAGGGTGGAGCTGTTGAGATGAAGAGGGTGAATCAAGAGGGGCAGAGAGTCACTATTTGGATTTGGCTTGGGATGGGACAGGGCACAGCCCTTCCCCTATCTGTAGCACCTGCTCCAGGGGGCAGCAAGGGTCTCTTCTCTCCATGGTCAATACAGCCTGTCTGGAAGCCAGGACACCTCAGTTCCAACTCAGCTCTGACACTCACTTGGTCTGCTAGTAATTGTGAGTGGCCCCTCCTGTCTCCAACCCTCAGTTTTCACCTACAAAGGAAGGGGCAGAGGGGCTAGATGATTTCCCAGAGCCCTTCCCGCCCCCATTGCTGTCTCAAGGCAACTCGAATAACTTCAGTCTGCAACAGAGATTTGCTTGGCGACAATGAGAGACTGGTTGAATAAACAAACAGCCTCACAGTCCTGACTCCTGAAGTTGGACTGCCCTACGCTGGACTGTGAGTCTCCGTGTCACCCTTTCCCTGGCCGTATAAGGAAGGAGGAGGACAGAGACCTTGGCACAGGTTACACGCACAGGGCTGAGGAGAAAGCTCCCGCCTCCAAAGACCTCGGTGACTAACCAAGAATGAGGAATAAATCAAATGCCACTCACCAGCTCCTTTTTGTCAGACACTCCAGAGCCCAGGGCTGGGGCACCCAAAGGGAGGCAGCTCGCCATCCCCAGGCCTTCTAGAATGTTCTATGAGGGGTACAACTTTCTCTGAACTTGGGCCAGCAGAGCTCTTTCCCTGAGACCTGCCTCCCACCCCTCCCTCACTTTGCTGTGCCAGGCCCAAAACCAGATTCCAGCCATGCAAAGGTCCACCTCTCCTCCTGGTCTCCCTGACTCTGAGACTGCCCTGCCCTCTCCCCTGGTTGTTTCCCATCCATCCGGGAACCATCTTCCCAAAGTGCAGCTGTAACTACTGCAGACATCAGCTTACAGCCCACATTCCCTAAGTCAGCCATTCAGAGCCCTTAAGACATCCACTCCCTTCCCGGGTGCCCAGGGCTGACAATTGTCTCTGGATGGGCTCCCTGGCTTTCCTTCTCTATCTCTTTGTTCCCGAGGCTCCCTCCACCCGTGATGTCACGGCTCCCATCCATCTCACCCAACTTGTCACCCACTACACTACCAGGTGAAGTCCTAGTGTGGCGCTGTGGGTTAATGCACCAGGCTGCAAAGCTGTTTGAACTGCAAGGTCGGCAGTTCAAGCTCACCAGCTGCTCCTCAGAAACCTTATACAGTTTCACTATGGGTCGGAATCGACTCAACGGCACTTAACAACAACAACACTACCAGGTAGCCTCAGTATATGTAATGATACGAGGCATGTGATTAGCATCATCATAGAAAGGCAGAACTGAAAAAGTTGCCCTGAAGATAAGTGACGGAACCACAAAAGCTACAGAGAAATACTAACTCCAGACAGGTAAACACAAACTAGAATATCCCTAGAAAGAGCAACCTGGCTAGAGGACACTCGGTGAATGGGGGTGGCTGATTAGCCTGGTAAAGAAGATGTCAGCAGTCTCTGAGATCTGCACCCAGGTGTGGGCAGCAGAAAGCAAAACTAAGCCCAACAAACAAGACTGAAGGGGAGCTGATTTCTACGTAATGTGTGGAAGGATATTCTCATAGTCAGCACTCTCCAGGAATGCAGGAGGGCATCGTGGTAAGGAGTGAGCCTCCCATCAGCGGGTGGGAACAAGCAGAGTTGGAAGAGCACTTGGTGGGAAGGATGAAGAAAGGAGGTGAACATGGTGGAGAGTGGGCCATCTTTGAGGTCCTTTAACGCTGGGCCCCCAGGCACCCATAATCAGCATCTTCTGCTCCTCCCAGAAGCATGCAGGAAAGCACAAGCTTCAGACATAAAAGACACAAGAAGGCTCTTCCCTGTCTTACCTGGTTATCAATTTTTAGTTCCACAAGAGAAGTGTTGTGTGGAAGGGCTTCTACTAGTCTCAGGATCCCCGTTCCAGAAATGAAGTTGGATTCCACATTCAGGGTCTTCAATGCTTTGTTCACCTTGAGCATCTCAGCGAGGGCCTGGGACCATGGGAGAGAAATGAGAGTGCTGGAGAGTCACACAGAGCAAGGCCGGAGCCCCTCCTGGGTCAGTCCTAAAATATCACGGGGCCTTCACACACTCATGCTGACAATCGCCCAAACATAACTCTGTGTCTCTCCTCCCCTCCAGCTTGCCATGGCTCCCCAGTTCCAACCAGAGAATGTGTGCTCCTGAGTCTGCTTTCAAAGCTTCTCTACCTGGGTCCGCTCCCTGCTCCCTGACAATGCCAGGGCTCTTCTACCACTCGGCCTTTGCTGACACCTGTATGCCCTGTACTTGCTGCTTCACTTGTTCAAACCCCACTCTGCCTTCAAGGTCATTCTCAAATGCCTCCTTCTCTAAGAGCCTTTGGTGACATCCCCAGCTAGCTGTGGCCTGCCCTCTTGAGCTCCTGGAATTTGCATTCCTCTGCATCAGTCACTGTTATACTGATTTTACACTCTGCCATAGACCACCACTACATCATGCTGCCCTCAAGGTCCACACAGTGTCATCACATAGGAGGTGTCCAACCAGTAGTCACTGAGTCAGTCACTCATGGAGTCCCAGTCTCCTCATATTTACGGTCTCCACTTCTATGTCCCTGTTGAAATTCTATGGAGCAACAGTTTTTTCATCTGAGCAGCAGAGAGCAGAAGAATTGGACCTGAGAAACAACCCCAAGATTTTATTTCATTTTGTCTAGTGGGCTAGTGACCAGGGCCAAGTGAAGGGGAAGGGCTCAGGTGCCCCCCACACATGTGAGTGGGGATGTCACTCAGAGAATCTGAAGGAAGTGAGGTAAGGAGCAGTTGGTGGGAGACTCACAGGAAAGACGACACCAGCAGTGATAGGCCCAGGGTACACACTTCAGTGGAGCCTGTTCCTCTGTAAAGACGCTTCGAGCCAGGAAGGCCCACACCACAGCAATTGTGGTGCTGACTGAGCTCAGTACTGCTACTGAGACCCCGCTACTCAAGGCTCAGATGGAAGCCTCCTCCCCAGGAGCCATCACTCCCTCTCCCTCCCCCTCCTCAGACCCCAAACAACCAACAACAAACCCATTACCATCAAGTTGACTCAGGCTCAGAAGCTTCGCTTTGGTAGCATAAGTCACCATTTGGTCTGGAAGCATTTCAGTATTTAATAAAGAGTATTTGAGTGTGGTGTCAGCTGTCATTTGGCACAGAGGTTGTGCCCAGTAATATTTGTGGTATTGAACTGGGCACCAGCAGGGATGTGCTTGGGTTCTAACCCGTAGCATAGCAGTGGGTAGGGCCTAGGGCTTTCCAAGAGTGTTTCCACGGGCAAATTCAGCATCCACTGGAGAGCTCCTGAGGTCAGAGGTCAACTGTCCAGTGCTTTCCCATTAGGGCCCCCCACAAGGCAGCACAGGGAGATTGTGATTTATATTAATTCTAAAATATTGAAGAAAAGCATCTTTCCTACTCATTTAAAAAATTTAAAAATTGATTGTTACTAGATACTTTATTACTCCTAATTATTATTTGTTGTTGTTGTTAAGTGCCGTCGAGTTGGTTCCGACCCACAGCAACCCTGTACAGGGTTTCAGAGGCTATAAATCTTTACTGGAGCAGAAAGCCTCATCTTTCTCCCACAGAGCAGCTGGTAGTTTTGAACTGCTGACCTTGTGGTTCGCAGTCCGATTCGTAACCACTACACTACCAGAGCTCAGTAATAAGAATGAACTCCTCCTCTTTGTGTTGTAGTAATCACAATACACAAATAGGCCATTAAGGCTCTGAGGACAGGAACTGAGGCTATCTTGGTCATAGTTGTATTCCCAGAGCCTAGTGGTTACGAATTGGGCTGCTAACCTCAAGGTCAGCAGTTCGAAACTACCAGCTATTTCGCAGGAGAAAGATAAGGCTTTCTGCTCCCGTAAAGATTTACAGTCTCAGAACCCCTATGCAGGGTTGCTATGAGTCGGAACCAACTCCACAGCACACCGCCGCCAATTCACTGATCACAGGACCAAATTATGACCTTGATCATATCTTACCTGAATCTAGAGAACATCTCAAGAACAGATGTGATGCGTTAGATATTAATGGACTACTGGTGTGGCGCTGTAGGATCAGCACTGGATTTTGAACCACAAAGTTGGCAGTTCAAACCTATCAGCTGCTCCTCAGAAATCCTATACAGGGTCGCTATGAGTCAGAACTGATTCAATAGCACTTAACAACAACTGAAGACTAGCGGAGTTATGGAATGACATTAAGAATATCATACACTAAAAAAACAAAGGTTTTAAAAAGAAAGGAAAGAAAAGACAATGGATGTCAGAAGAGACTATGAAACTTGCTCTTGAATGTAGAGAAACCAAAATGACTGAAAGAAAGAATGAAGTAAAAGAGCTAAACAGAAAATATCAACAAGTAGCTCAAGAAGATAAAGTCAAGTATTATGATGAAATGTGCAAAGATCTGGAGTTAGAAAACCAAAAGGGAAGAATATACTGAAAGAAATTAAGAAAAAACTTAAGTCTTGGGTTACAGTATTAAAGGATTCTATGGAGTCCTGGTGTGGTGCTGTGGGTTAATGTACCAGACTGAAAAGCCGTTTGAACTGCAAGGTTGGTCGTTCAAGCTCACCAGCCACGCCTCAGAAACCCTATACAGGGTCACTGTGGATCTGAACTAACTTGATGGCACTTTACAATAACAACAATGGGCAAAATATTGAATGATTGTTGTTGTTATGTGCCGTGGAGTTGGTTCAGACTCATAGTGACCCTGTACAGGGCTTCCAAGGCTATAAATCTTTACAGGAGCAGAAAACCTCATCTTTCTCCTGCGGAACAGCTGATAGTTTCGAACTGCTGACCTTAAGATTTGCAGCCCAATTCATAACCACTACACTACCAGAGCTCCTTATTGAATGATTAGGAAGCATCAAAAGAAGATGGAAGGAATACACAGAGTCACTATACTCAAAAGAATTGATGTTCAATCATGAGCCAATGATACTGAAAGCAGCAGCCAATAGTACTGAAAGAAGAAGACCAAGCTGCACTGAAGGCGTTGGTGAAAAACAAGGCTTCAGGAAATGACAGAATACAAATTGAAATGTTTCAACAAACTGATGCAGCACTGGAGGTGCTTATTCATCTATGCCAAGAAATTTGGAGGACAGCTAGCTATCTGGCCAACTAACTGGAAAAGATTCATATTGTACCCATTCCAAAGAAAGGTGACCCAACGGAATGTAGAAATCATCGAACAATATCATTAATATCACATGAAAGTAAAATTTTGCTGAAGATAATTCATAAACATTTGCAGCAGTATATTGACAAGGAGCTGCCAGAAATTCAAGCCAGATTCAGAAAGGAATGTGGCTATCATTGCTGACATCAGTGGATCATAGCTGAAAGCAGAGAATACCAGAAAGATGTTTATGCGTGTTCTATTGACTATGCAAAGGCATTCAACTGTGTGGGTCATAACAAACTATGGATTATGAAGACTGGGTATTCCAGAACACTTAACTGTGCTCCTAAGGAACCTGTAACAGAGACTAAGAGACAGTTGTTAGACCAGAATAGGGGATATTGAATGGTTTAAAATCAGAAAAAATATGTGCCAGGATTGTATCCTTTCACCCTACTTAATCAATCTATATGCTGAACAAATAATCCAAGAAAATGGATTATATGAAGAAGAATGTGGTATTGGGATTGAAGGAAGACTCATTAACAGTCTACAATATGAAGATGACACAACCTTGCTTGCTGGAAGCAAAAAGGACTTGAAATACTGATGAAGATCAAAGACTAAAGCCTTCAGTACTGAGTGCACCTCAACAGTAATAAAATGAAAATCCTCAAAACTGGATCGATAAATAATATGATGAGTGGAATTAAAGTTGTCAACGACTTTATTTTCCTTGGATCCACAAGCAAAGCTCATAGAACCAAGAAAGCAGTCAAGAAGTAAAATGATGCATTGCATTGAATAAATCTGCTGTAAAAGATTTCTTTAAAGTGCTAAAGAACAAAGTTGGAGAGGAATACTGAAATGACAATGGACTGCCAGAAGAACAAACAAATCTGTCTTGGAAGAAGTATGACCAGAATGTTCTTTATAAGTAAGGATGGCAAGACTTCGTCTCTACTTTTTATCAAAAGAGACCAGTCCCTGGAGAATGACATCATTCTTGGTAAAGTATATTGCTGTTGTTGTTAAGTGCCGCTGAACCAGTTCCAACTCATAGTGACCCTGTATAGGGTTTCCAAGGAGCAGCTGGTAAGTTTGAACCACTGACCTTATGTTCAAACTAATGATTATCCTACAGTAGCACACCAGGAAAGTAGAATGTCAATGAAAAAGAGG
Source organism: Chrysochloris asiatica (assembly GCF_000296735.1). Lineage (NCBI taxonomy): Eukaryota > Metazoa > Chordata > Mammalia > Afrosoricida > Chrysochloridae > Chrysochloris > Chrysochloris asiatica. The sequence continues at coordinate 16,406,271 of NW_006408571.1, read as the reverse complement.
AAGACCCTAACAAGACGGATTGACACAGTGGCAGCTATGATGCGCTTAAACATCACAACAGATGTGGGGAAGGTACAGGATCAGGCAGTGTTTCGTTCTGTTGTGCAGAGGGGTCGCTATGAGTTGGAATTGACTCAGCAACAGCTAACAGCAACACTTCAGTTCAGGGTACAGAAAGATCCTTAAACATGTATTGAATACTCTTTTATATAAAGAATTCATTTTATAATAAGTATAATTTTATTTGAATAACAACATCTTTTCAGACATGGGTAAAATATAAAATAGCATTGGTCACTGGGACTCACTGATGAAGACATTGGTTTAGAGATGGAGAAACTGAGGCCTAGGAAGGAGCTGACCTGATCCGCATGGGATGTACTAAGTGGAGAGCAATGTGGCTTTAGGGTCCATACAACTTGTGTCTGACTCCCAGTTTAACTGCTTGTTTACTGTGCGATTTGGGACCTCTCAAGTTGCCTTACCTCTCTGAACCTCAGGATCTTCATGTGCAAAACGAGAAACCTGCACCTCTGTGATCAGGCAACTGCTGTGAGCAATGTACTGAGGGTGCCTTCCCATCTGTAGCCCCAATCCTGGCTCCTAGCCCAGTGCCTTCTCAGCACACCACCCAGGGGTTCTACACCCAGGCATAAAATCAATCATGAGGCCATATGTGTTGGTCTTTAAGTTTCTATGCCTCCCGCCCTCAATGCAGCCAGAACAGACAGGTACATACATACGCCACTGGGTCATTGCTCCGTGTCCCAACAATGCTGAACTTCTTCACATATGAGTTGTCTTTCAGGGCCTCTGCATATGCCTTGAGGGTGGGTATGGGGATATTCTGCAGAGAAAAGGCAGGCAGTAACCAGTAGCCTCCCACCTGGGGCAAGCAGGGCAATATAGACAGATGGGGCAGCCACTCTGCTCACTGATTCCTAGTAAGTCTCTGACAAAAAAGGTGAGCAGCCTAAGAGTTTCCAGCTTTGCTTGCTCCCTGGGTTTGCCCCAAATGGATGAGATTTAAGGCTAACTTTCTGATAAACAGAAACTCTTGGGTGCAGTCTGGACATTCATATTTTTGAAAAAATGTCCTCAGGTGAAAAACCACCAACCTAGTCCAAATTCCTCATCATGCAGAAGAGGAATCCTAGGCCTGGAGAGAGCAGGTTTCAGGCCCTGCATGACTCTGAGTGGGCATTCACCACCAGAGTACACAATTCTGAATTGTGCCAGCCTCCCATTGGGCACACAGCAGAGAACTGAGGCACCCAAGAGAGTTGCTGACTGTGTTTTCACAGGTCTCTCATTTCAGGGTGTCATTTTAGCTCCCCATGGGAGCAGAGTCTGGGGGTGGGGGGGCAGGTGGAGGAGAACACTGAACATACAGGTTTCCAATCTGATTGTCGTGGGGCCTGCAGCCTCTTTAAAGAAAGTGGAGAAGACAGGGAAGAGGAGCGGGGGCCAGGGACCAGCTTCTTGTCTTACCCTGCCCCCTCCCAGAACTAATCTTGCAGGCTTCAGAGGGGAGCAGGTGGGTGGGCAGCTGCTCCTGCTTCTGAATTCTTCCTGCAGCCTGTCCAGGGGAGGACTGCCTGTCTATCTGTCCCTCCTCTGCCACCAGCGGCCACATGAAATGTAGGCAGAGAGCTCAGAACATGACTTGGGACATTTGAACAAACAGCTCCCTGTTAGGGCTGTAAAATGAGGTTGAATATGAATATGTCAGAGCAGCAGTGAGAGTTCGGGGGAGGCCCTGAGTCTGGTGGGCACTGGAGTGTTGGCGCCTGCAGATCCTGGGTGTTGCAGCGTGTCTGACTCACGGGTTTATCTCGGAGAACCTCTCAGTGTTTTGAACAACATGGAGGGTTTCCAGTGACAGAGTTGGCTTGGCCCATGGTGAACATCTGCGCTTGATGTTTGCTTACACTCTCCACCCCATTCAAACACTCCTATTGGCAAGGTTTTGCCAGATTCCTGATCCAGAAACACCAGGGACCACACAGGACCTTGTTTACTCTGCCAGGCTAAACCTGAGCTGCTTGCGTCTGACTGGTAAGAAACATGGCTTTCCCATGAAGAGAAATTTAAGGACTTTACCCGGATGTTATTGAGGTTAACCTCTTCAAGTTCCGGGTCGTTGTTCTTTATCCGCTCCAACGTTTCTTCTACGTCTGTTGAATTTGGTTCTTCATCAGGCACAGGCTTGTACTGTGTAGGTTTGATCACACCTGATAGAATGATGGATAAGTGGCAGGGGGCTCAAATAAGCACAAGGACTCTGAAAGGGGGCATCAACAGGGTCCAGGGAGTTGTGAAGATGCCACATCACAAGGGCTTCCTACGAGGGAAAACACCGCAGGAGAAGCACTGCTCAGGGAGGCAAGAGGTGTGAACTCTGCTTGGGCTCTGCCTTTGATGTCCAGCAATTACCTAAATTCTCTAAGCCTCAGCGTTCTCATCTGTAAAATGGGAACACTTACTATACAGGTATTCGTTAGCTCGGTGGGCACTTGTAAGGATACAATGAAGCCTGGGTAAGAAGGAAAATGTGTAACTGTTCCAGAGGGAGGGATAATTATTATTTTGGCAACCTTATTTCTCTTTGGGGCCCAGATGCCAGCTTGAAAGCTGATAATAAAAAACAATGCAATATTGGCACAGGAGAGGACAGATGGACTCATAGAGCAGAAGAGATGACCATAAACAGTGGATATGTGGAAGGGATGATAACGGTAGATCCTCAACTTTTTTTTCAAACACTGATGTTAGGATGGTTGGATAGGCATTAAAAAATGAAAAGAAATTCAATCTCACCCCACACCATGCACAAACATGAACTCCAGGTGGGACAAGAAGTTGAATATAAAAAGTAAGCTTCTAAAACGTTTAGGAGAAACTGTTGGAAAATCTTTTTTTATATAATATCGAGATGGAGAAGGTCTTCGTAGACAGAACACAGATCCCAGGAGACGGTGAAGGAAAAGACTGGCAGCTCTAGCTACAGAAAAATCCAAAACGTCTGCAAAGAGCCAGAGCATCCGTGAGCAGAGGAAAGCAAGGAGCATGAGGCGCTCTCCCTTCCCAGAATCCTCCTTCCTTGAGTGACACTGGGGGTGGCGGGAAAGGGAAGCCTGGCCGACTGGCAGGGCCGAGTACTCACTGTTGAGTCCCTCCTTGTTCACGATGGAGCTGCTGCCCAGTGCTTGGTAGTACTGCTGGTTGCTCATGAGGGTGTGCATGCCCAGGATAGCTGCGGGGACAGGAAGGGGGCTGTGACTCCCTTCTCTCTGGCAGAGAGGCCTCTTGGGGGGACACGCTCCACACCCCAGTACTTCTTGTCATAGAAACAAGAAACACTTGCATGACAACATTAATTAATAGTGTATGTGGTTTGTACTGGCCCCTCTTGTCACATGGCTCTCAAGTCCCCATCCCAGTGTCCCAATGACACTTCCAACCTAATTCGGCCGACACAGTCATAGCTTTCCCAGCAACAGCCTCTTCCCTTGGATCACCTTCCATCTTGTCATCCTGCCTGTGTCATGGCAGCTCCTCCCCCCCGAACAAGCCCTCACCTTCCTAAACAGTGTGTTGGACCTCCCCAGTGACGTTCCTCTGTCCTGGTGGAGGCGCTATCGTGTCTTGGCTGCAGAGTCACTGGTGTCCTGGCCTCCATCGCTTCTCCCCACCCTGGCCCCCAGCATTTGTCAAACAGCAGTCAGAGAGATCTCTCTGGAAATGCAAATGTGACCATATCTCTCCCAGACTCGGTCATTCTTTCATTCATCATTTGTTCTACAATTAGTGGGTGCCTACAACGTGTGTTCATCTCTAGAGAGACAGCAGAGAACAAGCTTCAAGTCTGCTCAGCAACCACACAATTACAAATACAAGCACAGAGTGTGAGAAGTATTACAGTGTTAAAAGTTCCACATGTTCAGGGTGAATTAACAGAGGAACTTGGGATGGATGGGAAGGATGAGTAAGCCAAGTTAAGAGAAAACCAGTTACCATGGATGTCATTCCAACTCAAGGAACCCTGTATGTTTCAGACTTCAGCTGCTCCATAGGGTTTCGTTTTTAACTTTTTACACTTACTTCTGTTGTTGTTGAGAATATACACAGCGGACCATACAGCAATTCAACAACTGCTACATGTACAATTCGGGCTGTAAACCGCAAGGTCAGCAGTTCGAAACTACCAGCTGCTCCGCGGGAGAAAGATGAGACGATCTGCTCCCGTAAAGATTTACAGCCTTGGAAACCCTGTTCAGGATCGCTATGGGTCGAAACCGACTCGACGGCACTTAACAACAAACATGTACAATTCAGTGACACTGATGACATTCTTCCATTGTATAACCATTCTCACCCTCCTTTTCCAAATTGTTCCTCTCATTAACAGAAACTCACTGATCCCTACGTTTCCTATCAGCTCTTTTGAGTTGAGGTTGTCAATTTGATCCCTTATAGATAGTTCTTAAAGAACCCTGGAGGTGCTGTGTTATAAGCACTGGACTGCTTACCAGAAAGTCGGCGGTTCAAATTCATCAGCGGCTCCACGGGACAAAGATGAGGTTGTCTGCTCCCATAAATATTGACAGCCTTGAAAACCCTATATAGGCTTGAATGAGAATTGACTCTGGCGATGGGTTTGATTTTGGGTTTAGATGTTGAGTGCCATCGAGTCGTTTCTGACTCACAGTGACCCTGCATAGGGGTTTCCAGGCTGTAAATCTTTATGTGAGGAGAAAGCCCCATCTCTCTTCCACAGAATGACTGGTAGATTTGAACTACTGACCTTGTGGTTAGCACCCCAGCTCATAATCCACTATACTGCTGAAACTCCATCCAGAATGATGGAGTCTGATCAGAATCGCCGGAGACCTTATTTTCCGTCTCCTTGGATGATTATGCTGCTCAGGGGGAGGTGTTGTGGTGTTGTTAAGTGCCATCATGTCAATTCTGAACCCTAGCATCCCTGTACAGGGTTTCCAAGTAGCAGTTGGTGGGTTTGAACTGCTGACCCTGTGGTTCTCAATCCAGTGTTTATCCTACAGCACCATACCAGGAGTACCAGGGGGAGCTAAATCTTCCTGAAAAAACCACAAGACAAGACAATCTCAAGTGCCTTCTATTTCTTAAAGTCTAAAAGTCATCTCTACTAAAATTAGACTTGCCTGTTCATCACTAAGTAGCAGGGGTTGGGAGAGAGCGATCTGAATTATTTCAAGCTCACTGGGGTTTAATTTTGGCTGTGACTACGTGGGCAATAGGAGCTGAGGCCTGAGTCAGCAGCAGGTGAGTCAGATCACTGTGAGTCACCCCCATAAAAGGGATGGTTCCTGGTGATTCTGTACTGGGGCTTGGTTTTCAGAGGGAAGAAAGTTTGCAAAGTTTTCTGGGAACCATGTGAAGATCAATGCCATATGGCTTACTGGTCTTGCCATCTGTATAGAGATGAAAGATGGATGATGCACTTGGTGTTCCGATGCCAGCTTCCTGAAACGCTCCAGAAAGGAGGCCAGAGGCAAGGAGGCCACAAGGAGCTCCCACGGGATCAAGAGGAAGGAGATGTAGGCTTCCACCAGAGCCTTATTATCAATTTTCTGGGTAACCTCGTACAAGTCACTTCCCCTTTCCATACCTCTGCTTTCTCACCTGGAAAGTGGGGTGTGTTCAAATGCAGACATCTCCCATTTTCCTAGAACTTAACAATGATTTCTCATACTTTCATCCCCTTTGATTTTTACAATAAGGATCTAGGCCAGGTGTTGGTGACCAACATTCTCAAGAGGAAAATGGTTCACACCCACTCATTGACACAATAGGCCACTAGTAGTCCTAAAATTCTGAAACGTCCCCTTGACTTTGGAGTTCTAAGGACAGGTAACATGTTCTAGGAGGAAATAAGAGTCTATGTGGCTAGCAGGCTTAAGAAGAAAGTAAACCCAGTTTACCTCAGAGGTTACTGTTCTTGCTTTTACGTGCTAACAAGTCCGTTCCGACTCATAGCAACCCCGTACAGGGTTTCTGAGGAGCGGCTGGTGAGTTTGAACTTTGCAGTTCAAACCAACCTTGAGGGCAAGTGTATATATAATAGGGTGCCACACCAGGGGAAAGAAAGGACAAAAGGACGAGGACAGGCCAACTTTCCTTCCGTGAACAAATGGCTGGCAGCCTGAAGATAGTGCGCTTTGCCTTTGACCAAGGCAGGACTCCCCCTCACCCAGTTTTGCATGAGTGAGTGCTGGGAGAAAGCACATCAACATAGCTGCTGCTTCATTCCTAATAGATACTAGCAAGGCTGAATTTAGCACCAGCAAACTTGATTTTTTTTTTTTTTTGGTTATTTTTTTAAGTTTAGATCTTCCTAAAAACTCAAAAAGGGCTATTTTTGAGCCCTGAAAAAGAACATCGTGTTCTGTTTCCTGTCTCTGCCTTGGCAGGGTTCTCAGAGTTGGCAATTCCCATTAGGAGGCAGAGATAACAGCACTCATCCCCGGTGACTCCAGCTGCCAATGGCCTGGGCTGGCTTGGGGCTGCTGGCTGACAGGAAGGTGGTATTCCTGCATCCTAGGAAAAATAGGAGAAGCTCCTGGATGGCCACACTCCGACCCTCACAGAACCCCAGGACTGGTGCCTAAGAGCACAGAGGAGACCAGAAGCCAGAGGGAGGCCTGGCTAAGACTGCCAGAGGTACCCCTCAGGTGGCTGCAAAGACAAGTCCTCCTCCCCTGCTCCCTTTCTGCCTCTGCCTCTCAGGAAGGGTCTGGGTGAGAAGGGAGGGTGGGGCAAGGATAGCTCTGAGTGCTTACAGCTGATGCCCAGGGGCCTCCCAAAACAAAAACTTAGTGCTGTCAGGGCCCTAGTATCCTGCCACCCACTTGAAGATACTCCTTATGTTGGGATTTGCATGTTTCTTGACTGTCCCCCAGGACAGGTCTGCACCCAATTCATCTCAGTGTGTAGCAGGAGTCCCAGGAGGTATGCTGAGTGAATTCATGCAACTTTGATACACAAATAAGAAAGTCATGAACAAATGAGAGCTCACAGGCCTTGCCTAACCTGTGTCCACACCTGCCCTGGATATCCACTTGCATGTTCCTACCATGGCTTCATACAACCTTAAAGAACAAGCCACTGAAAGGGGCCAGCTTCCTCCCCAGCTCAGAACCCGGGCACTTGTGGTTTTCTTGCCTGTGACCAGGGTCAGCTTACCCAATAAGCAAGATAAACACTGGCTTTCTTGTGCCTACTTAGTAATCTATAGCGAACAACTTCACATTTTTTCATGTCAAGGATTCTGCCTCTAGGTCTGGCTAGCACCTTCCTAGAGAATCAGAGCCTCTTTTCTAATTTACAATTCCTGAGAGGGGCGGAGGACCCAGTTGGCAAGGTAAGCATGGGTGTTGTTGTTGTTGTGAAGTGCTGTTGAGTCGGTTCTGACCCATAGCGACCCTGTATAGGGTTTCTGAGGAGCAGCTGGTGAGCTTGAACTGCCAACCTTGCAGTTCAAATGGGTTTGCAGTCTGATGCATTAACCCACAGCACCACACCAGGACTCTGCCATTATGTTGTTGTTGTTAAGTGCCGTTGAGTTGGTTCCGACCCATAGCGACCCTGTATAGGGTTTCCGAGGAGTAGCTGGTGAGCTTGAACTGCCGACCTTGCAGTTCAAATGGCTTTGCAGTCTGGTGCATTAATCCACAGCATCACACCAGGACTCCAAGCCTGGGCATTACTTGTCCTTAATAATCAGCAGTGAACAGCCTCACTTTGATGTGAAGTTGGTCACTACTGATTGGTAAGTAAGCACAAGTACACCTGTGCTTACCTTGCTCAGTGGGACATTTCTCCCCCTACCTCCTCTTGCTTGTCTCCACTCTTCCTCCTGGAGCTTCATCTTCTGTTATCACTTTCCTCATGGGAACCCCACTTAGCCTGGTTCTCTGTTCTGTATGACTCTCAGTCCCATGAGTCCTGTAATAGTTGCCTGTTCATTGGTTAACATTTGGTTCTACGAGGGCATGAAGCTGGGCCTGACTCCTACCTCCTGCATCCTGACGAGGACCATGCCTTTCTTTCCAAACTCCGCTTCCAACAGATTCCTGCCGATTCTCAAGATTCAACTCCTTTGTCTGCTGTTAATTGGTTCTCCTAATGTGATCTCTCCTCCCTCCCTCCCTCCAGCCAGTTTTCTCCCACTAGGCTAAGCACCCTCTTTGTCCACCTGCTATGCCCACTGCACCCTTCTCCATCTGAAGGGCTTTGTTCCACGGGGAGGTGATGCTGGGAATCTGCCCTGGAACCATGCTACCTGAGTTCACACCCCTCGAGTAAGTTGCTTAACCTCACAAAACCAAAACCAGCTGCCCTGAATCAATTCCAACTCATAAAGACCCCATATGTTTCAGAGTAGAACTGAGTTCCACGGAATTTTCAATGGCTGTGACCTTTCAAAAGTCGATCACCAGACCTTTCTTCCAATATGCCTCTAGATGGAAAAAACCACCAACCTTTCAGTTAGTAGCCAAGTGCATGAACTGTTTGCAGCATCCAGGGACTCCTATTCAATCTCCATCCAGAAAGTGGAGACAATAATAAAACATACTTCATAGGATTATTGTGGGCAATAAATGCAGACAGTTCCTCCCACAGCACCTGGGCCATCACTGGTGGTGAGCCAATGTTCAGTCCCTCCTTCCCCAGAGACACTGCTGCCTTTGAAATGGCTGATAGGAAAGAGCCGACAGACAAGTCTAGCCAGTTAACCTTGTGTGGCCTTACAACCGCTGTGCTCCCCTGGACATTGGAACATGAACAGATAAAAAGAATTAATCAAGTCAACAAAAATAAAGAAAAATAGCTTCAAGAAAGCAAGACAGAAACTGAGCACAATATTGTAGTTCCATATTGTCACCAGAGCTGGTGGTTCTGCTTCTGACAGCGAGGTCATTTGATAATCCCTCTGAGTCGCATCATGAGGGGAGTGACATCATGCAGGGTCATGGGAGGAGAAGGTGCAGGATGAAATAGCTCCAGGGTGAGACACCGGGGCGATGCAGGACACAGGCATTACCCACCTGTCACTGCACAGAGTAACCTGGAGCCCACGGGCCCCCCCACCTTGAAATATATTAACATAGGGTCCAGTACAAAGTAGGGGAGACCTCGTGGCACTGTAGGATAAGCACTGGACTGCTAGCTACAAGGTCAGCAATTCAAACCCATCAACTATTCCACAGAAGAAAGATTCAGCTTTCTGCTCCTTAAATATTTATCGCCTCAGAAACTCATACAGGGTCAAAATGAGTCAGACGGGATTCTATGACTGGGTTTTAATATGACCAAGAGTGTGTGGCTTCTGAAAAAAAAAACAAATCCCTAACTGCAAAGGGATCACAGTGGCTCTATAGAATAAGCACTGAACCACGAACCACAAGGTCAGCGGTTCAAACCCTGAAGAAAGATGAGATTTCCTGTTCCCACAAAGATTTACAGCCTTGGAAACTCTATGCAGGTTCCCTGTGAGCCAGAAATGACTCCACGGCACTTAACAACAGCAACGATTATAAAACAAACCAGGTTCCTTAAGTGTTCTGTTTCCATTTGGGGGAAATATTCACTGTTTCCGTACTTCCAAGTGGAAATGAAAACCATTCTCTCTCAGTCCCGTCACCCTTTGAGCCAGTGCCATTTGTCCTCCCTGCATTTTCTATCCAGAAGAAAGTGTTGCCTAAACACAGGGTCTGCACACCTGCACGCCCCCATTTATTGCTGAGTTCCTGGAGCTTGGCTTTGGTAGCCACCGTCCTGAGTCACCCCTCGCACATAGCTGATTGTTGGATTACAGCTTACACCTGCTCACAGCACCCACGAGAAGCAGGAGGATGTGATGAGCAGAAGACAGCTGGAGTCAAGTCCTCTGGCACTACTGGAAGTCTGTCCTGGCCTCTGGCCTTGCATCCATACCTGGGAGTTTCCTCCGCCGTCCTGAGCCCCATTCTGTCTCCTTGGCTTTTGCCCTGGATTCTGCCCACCTGGATTTGACCTTGGGCTCCCAGCCCATTGTGGCTAACTGGCCTTCATGCTGGCTCTGCTCCATTTCCATGACTCTCCTCTGGAAGGCTTCTACCTGGCCCAAACACTTGTGCCTCAGAGCCCCAGGCTCCTGCCCCTGCCGTGCCCTCTGCACAGAGCTTTAAAATGCTATGGTGCTCACCCCTCTCCACCTAGCGTGTGCGTTTTACAGAACTTCAGACCTTCAGGTGTAACTATCTCCACCTGGGTGGTCTACCCACTGCCATCAACTTTCAGTTGATTTGGATTTACATTGGCAGAGATTCCTCTGTCTCCCATGGAGAAGTTGGTGGGTTTGAACCACTGACCTTATGATTAGCAGCCCAATACCTAACCTACAGGGCCACCAGGTGAACTATAGGCCCTAAACTGATCTGAGCATTTCCCCTAATCTTGCTCCTTGCATCCTCACCTTAATGACTGCCATCATCCCCCTCCCCGCCCCTCTCCCACCTCTCTGTCTCTGTCTCACCTCTCTGTCTCTGTCTCTGTCTCTGTCTCTCTCTCTCTCTCTCTCTCTCACACACACACACACACACACACACACAGAGTGTCTGCAGTCAGAAGCATCAACACCTGCCTGGACTCCTTCTCACCACCTGTCAGTCACAACAGCCCTTTGTTCCTCTCCCTGCCCCACAAGCCTTGAGTCTCTCCCCTGACCACCCTTCTGCCCTCATGCCAACACCTAGGGGGCAGTGAGTAGCTCCTTCAGGGTAAAAAGACCACCCACCCTCAAAGACAGGGGGCCATAGCACAAAGGGGAGCATCTGTGGTATGTGATGCGGTCAGAGTTTGGTCCTCAGCAGACCTGGAACACAGTGTGCGTGGGGTAGGAAGAAACAGTTGAAAGGAGGGAAAGGTGGCAGGAAGAGTTCTGAATACCAGGCCCCAGCCACTGTCTGGTCTTTGGAGGGTTGTCTGTGAAGGTCATATGGGCACACACAAGGAAACAGAAGGAGTTGCAGTCATGTGTGATATTTACTGGGAGAGCCCCTCAAAGTCTGGTTCCTAAGCTGACCACAGACAAAAGGCAAGGTTGTAAAAACCAGACTGGAAATTCCAGGAGTCCTTTGACTGTTCGGCTCTATTCTCTCTTCCCATGGACTTGGCAGGATTAGAGAGAGGCACATGGTGAAGGCCTCCCATGCTGGAACACTTCCTCTCGGGGACATGTCCACATCCCTCTGGGATGGCTGCACCCACATCAGATGGCTCCTCCGTGTGGTGGGAATAGAAGGTTTGGGTGCTTTTCTCTCTACCCACCTCATTTTGGTTAAAATGGATTTCTATTTGGACACTTTTGATCTCTTCTAGTCCTTGTTAGGAAATACAGAGGGTGTTCATGTTGGACTAAATCCTCAAGAGTTCCCCGAATTATGCAGGCAAACCCCTCCTGGGGTGTGTGTGGAAGCTTCTGGAATGCCTCTTACCTGCAATGTCACAGAGCTCTGCGTCAGAGGCGTTTGCTAAGGCTTCCTCCAGTTCTGGCTCCAGCGTCACACTTTCTAGCACGGGATCCATCGGCTTCTGCTTGGGGACCCAGACCTTTCCTGCAAACACACGGGGGGAGGGGGGTGCCCATGAGCATGCAGCTGTGATGGGCATCATTTGGATGTCCTGGCAGGGCCCACATGGCTGCCTGACGGCTTTGCCCTCTGAGAATTGGAACTAGGGATCTACAATAAAGCACTCTTCACATTAGGAAAGAATGTCATAACTTGGTCAAAGCAGACCATTCTCCATCAAAAGCATCAGCCATGATACTAAATAACCTGTAAGTAGGGAGAAAAAATGTTTTAAAAAAGAAATATATAATAGAACATAAGAGTCTGAGATACCTTAATTAAGAGTTCTGATACTAAAGAAAACTTTGGAAAAATTTCTCTTTTTAACCTGAAAATATACCTCTTATTGACTTTCTGCTTTGGAAACATTTCTAAATAAAACAAAATACACTTATATTAATAGAGGAAGAATGGGAGCAAATTTCTATCCCTGCTTTAGCAAAGACGTAGACATGTAGACCGACAGTATTGTGTGCACTAGTCGGAACTGTGGAAGAAGTTATGGTGACCATTCAGTGGAATTCCATTATAAAGATACTTATTAAATAAGAATATGCCCAAGACAAAATGCATGAAAAATCAAGTTACAAGTAGCATGAACTCTTTAATTCCATATATGAAAAATTATAGATGTTGTTGTTATTGTTGTTATTAAGTGCCACTGAGTCGGTTCTGACTCATAGCAGCCCTATATAGGGTTTCCAAGGCTTTAAATCGTCACAGGAGCAGAAAGCCTCATCTTTTTCCTGAGGAGTGGCCGGTGAGCTCGTACCACCAACTTTGTGGTTCACAGTCCAGTGCTTATCATACAGAGTCACTATGTTTCCTATTAATGTAATAGATACATTATCAAGTGTTTCCTTTATGCCAGGCAGGAGTCCTGGTGGCTCAGTGGGTTAAGCATTGGACCACTAACCCAAAGGTTGGGGATTTGAACTCACCAGCTGCTCTGAGGGAGAAAGATGAGGTAAATATTGCAGTCTTGGAAACCACTTCTACTCTGTTCTATGGGGTCACTATGCATCCCAAACAATTCAATGGTAGTGAAGCTTTACAATGTGGTGGAAAGAGATAGATAAGAAGCAAGCTTGTAAAGATATCAGATGGTGTTAGTGTCAGGCTGGGATATGGGTGACGTGATGGGGAGTGTTTCACTGAGATGATGACCTATGATCTGGTACCTGGCTAAAGTGAGGAGATGAGCCAGGTGGCCATCCCAGGGAAAGGCAGAGACCCTGGGGTCAGGTTCCAGGAACAGCAAGGAGACAGGTGTGGTTCAGGTGGAGGTAGAGAAGGAGGAATTAGTAGGAAATGGGGTCTGAGAGATTGGGGGGGCAGACCCCATAGGGTCCTGGAAGGCACTGGTAGGACTTGAGCTTTTACTCTGAGATGGGAGGGTCCTAGCAGGGGCATGCTGTGAGTGACTGAAATGTACAAAGCCTCACTCTGAAAGAAAGGGCAGGGTGAGGATGGAAATAGGGAGATATGGATGGAAGCAGGGAGACATGGGAGGCTCCAGGTGACAGAATACAGCGACTTTGTGGTGGGTTGGAGCAGAGGAGGTGGGGAAGGAGCAGGAAGTCCAGAGAGAAATAACCAGAAGGAAATTCACTCAAGTGGGATCAGTGGAGAAAATGACTGTGAATGGCACTGCTGTTAAAATTGTGTGCAGCAAATTCTCTACAGTTCTCTACAGACGTAGAACACAGTCACTGGGGACAAAATCTATCATAATCTCCATCTTAGTATCAGATTCCAGGAATCCAGAAACAAAATTCCTAAAAGTAGAATCAACTATGAAAAGAAGATTCAATGACCAAGAACATTCAATACGTATTTCAAACCTTGCAGCAGGTACCTCCAGAAAGGGTAGTGATTCTAAGATACTACTAGGGAAGGGCTGGGCTCCTTTCCTGCCTTCATCTTACTAGCTGGAATGTAGATGTGACAGCTGGCGCTTCAGCAACCAGATGGACCATAAGGACATATTGCAGGGATGGCAGAATGAAAACCTACCTGGGAAGAGCTTGGATTCCGGATGCTGAGGATTCCTAATCTGGTAGCTCTTCCAAGTGAAAGGAAACAAAACTTCCATTTTGATTGTTGTTGTTGCTGTTAAGTGTTGTTGAGTTGGTTCTGACATTTAGTGGCACTGTATAGAGTTTCTGAAGAGCAGCTGGTGAACTTGAACTGCCAACCTTGAAGCCCAAACAGACCTTACAGCTCAGCACATTAAGCCACAGCACCACACCAGGACTCCTCCATTTTGATTAAGCCTCTTTATTTTATTTTTTCTATCACACACAGCCAAATCTACTCCTAAGGATAAAATCCTCCATGGAGCTGTATTCTGATAGCCTGACTTGAATGAGAACAGCCTTCTACTCCAAATTCCCCAGGACTTTACACCTTTTTATGGCTCTGACCACATCCTGCCAGGTTTTGTGGAGACTAGAGTGATGTTTCCCTACAGCCTAGGCCAGCACCAGGCCTAGTGTGGGGCAAGTGCTCAGTGGTGGTTGGAATGAATGGTCCTGAATCTGCCAGTTTGGCCTGGAGGAGAGCCTCCTTTCCCATACCCTCTGTTGAGACTTCATTTAATCAACTACAAGGACTCTAACAATCACCATTTACATCTTAATATTAATGATGAGGATGAGGATAATCATGCAGAACACTTTGGGCTTGTGTTAGGGGAACGACACACATTCTAGCCATCCTCCTGGGGTCAGCCTGGTTTCTCATGAAGGCAGCCAGCGTTCTGGGAGGCTGAAGAGCGCTAGGTGAGTCAGCATTCTGGAGTGGAGTGGTAGGGTTGGTTTGCACACGTAGGTCTGCTGCTGACTCTCTTCTAGACTCACTTTCCCCATTTTTCAAATACATAGGTGGGACCATGGGACTTTTAAGGTCTGGTGAAATACAGTCTTTTGTCTTGATCTGCAGCAAAGAAATCACTCCTCATGGCGCAGGGCTTAAGTTATGATCTCTGATGCCCACCCTCTCACACTGGCGCACACAGTCTACTGTTACCTATGCCCACCACCTCTTCCCCCACGACCCCCTCAGGATGCCTTGGATACACAATCCCTCCACAATTCTTCAAGCCAGGGGCCGCTGTGGCCCCTCTGACCTTCCAAGTTTTATGTTAAAACCTGGACTGAGCTCCAATTCCAGGGTTGGAGTAGCTCAAAGTCCTCCCACAACATCCTCTGATTTGCTTTTTCCATTTAGTATTGAGTAAGTAGCTACTGGCGTGGCACTGTAGGATCAGCACTGAACTGTTAACTGCAAGGTTGGCGGTTCAAACCTACCAGACGCTCCTTGGAAACCCTATACAGAGTTGCTATGAGTTGGAGCTGACGCTACAGCACTTAACAACAACAAAGCTACTACTTTGTGCAGGGCACTGTGCTAACATAACAGGGACACAAAGATGAAAACTAGATAGGGACCCTCAGTTCTCACAGCAGGGAAAACCAAGCTGACTGAACATAACTGGACAACAATTAGAACTATGTGCTAGTTCAACAAATGGATTGAGTGTACTCAATGCTACATTAGGAATTTATTAGCTACTGATAACAATGAAAGACAGACAGGGTCCTTGCACCCATGGAGTTTTTATTCTAAAAAAGAAACATACAAGGTTCATTACACATCTGTTGAATTTTAGTTCATTAATTCATTCAACCACTCTCTGCTGAGCCTTACAGTATACCAGGCCTTGTGGGGTCCTATGTGAGCAAAACCAGTGCAAGTCCATGCCCTCAATGAGAAAGTATGAATTGACAGGGTCATACTTTCACTAGAGGCTCCCGAGATGGAAAATACCGGAGGGAGAGACAAAGGGGGAGGCGTATACTAACAAACAACGTATTTGAAAGAGAAGACAATACAATAAAGACCCAACTAATACTTATATGGCACTGTGGGTTAATGCACCAGACTGCAAAGTCGTTTGAACTACAGGGCTGGCAGTTTAAGCTCACCAGCTGCTCGTTGGAAACCCTGTACAGGGTTGCTATGAGTCAGAACTGACTAGATGGCACTTAACAACAACAACAATACTTACATGTCTAGAGTCCTGGTGTGGCGCTGTGAGATAATGCATTAGACCACAAGATTAGTTTGAACCACAAGGTTGGTGGTTCAAATTCACCAGCTGCTCCTTGGAAACTCTATACATGAACTGATTTGACCTCACTTAACAACAACAGCAACACTTACATAGCACTCACTGCATGCCAGATATCATACTAAGCATATCTTAGCTCACTTAATTCTCATAACCTCATAGTGGGTTTGAACCACTGACCTTTTGGATAGCAGCCTAACAATTGTGCCACCAGAACTCCTTACAACCTCATGAGGTTGGTAATAATTTCCATCATCCCAACTTTATGGAGAAGGAGACGGAGGCATGACAGCTATAAATATGTACTCACGCTCATACAACTAGTAATCGGTAGTACAGGATTAGAACCAAAGTATACAGAACTCAGGCTGTGTTCCTAACCATTCCACCTCTTAAAGGGGAGTCAAAAATAGCCATGAAGACAGCATGGAGCCAGGCAGAGGGACCAGCATTCCAGGAGGAGGAAATACATAGAACAGTCCTGCAGAAGAAAAGAGCTCGAAGTGTCTGTGAAGCAGAAGGAAGACCGTGTGGTGTACAAGGGCGAGCATGGGGCAAGATAGCACAGTGGTTGGAGGGCAGTGGGAGATTCTGAAAGGTGGCTAGTCTGTTCCCCAGACCCTTCCAGGTGGCTTACCTGGAGCTGAGGTGGACGACTAGGAGAGACAGAGAAGAAAGAGATATAGCAGAGAGAGGGGAATGTGAGAAAGCATGAGGGTAGTTAGGGTATCTCTTAGCAGTGCTGGTGTGGCACTGTGGGACAATGCAGTATACAGGGTCGCTATCAGTCGGAACCTACTCAACAGGGTATCAGGGTATCTCTTATCACTGCTTTGCATGAATAATTCTTGTAAGGCCTGTACCGGAATATCATTATCAACAGCTCCCTCTTTCACTCTCAAAAATATCTGTTGTTATCTCCACTGAGTAGTATCCAATCTGTCTAGGCGGGGCTGATGAAAGGAAATGCGGATAGGTCTCTTGTGATACAATAGTGAATAATTGTTATCAGGACTGATTGTGAGGGTTGGAAATGTAAAGGTAGATATTTTTTAGCAAGGAGGGGAGTGATTAACTTTTCAGTCTAGGAGCAGAGGTCCCTGGGACCATCAAGGGAGAAATGCAGAGAGCGGGACCCTACCCAGAGAAGCAGTGATGCCTGAGATGGAGGCAGAGACGATGACGTGGAGAGATGGAGCAGCTGGGGACTTTAGACTCAGAGAGGGAGAGGGGCTGCGTGCTGACAATCGGGGGGGAGGCTTGTAGTGTATAGCCTTTGGTTAGTTGATGATGCATAGAGGGGATTGTAACCATGGCAATGAAACGATATACGATAGGATGAATGTAAAACTAATGTTCTCCCCTGTAAACTATCACATAATTCACAATAAAACATTAAACAAATATATATATATATATATATCTGTTGTTGTTGTTAAGTGCCTGACTCATAGCGACCCTGTAAGGGGTTTCCGGGAAGTGGCTGGTGGGTTTGATCACTGATCTTGTGGTTAGCAGTCCAGTGCTTATCCTGCAGCACCATACCATGACTTCTGATTTTACATGTGTGTGCAAAAGTGTCTAGGTTTGCACATTAAGTAATCAGGACCCCCTTAGTAAAGGAGATTTCGATTTTAGATTGCTGGTCTAGATGGATGGCTATAACTCCTCAGTCTCCCAAGAATCTTCACTGAATCTACATCATGCATCAGGGCTTGCAGGGTTGGGTTTGTGAGTTTTGACCAGACAAGGAGACTCAGTCACATCTGACCCAACGCTGGGTCTGGCATACAGTTAGCACTCAGTGAATACACAGGGAATAACATACAGTGAAACCTGCAAAAGCCAGAACTCAGCAGAACTGCCTTGTTTTTCTGGGTCTTAGCGTTTTCCGCCTTTGACAGGTCTTACCACTTTCTTATTGCTCATTTTAGTGGAAAATGGTTTCATTTTCCTGTTCAGACAGGTATCTGCCTTACACAGGTTCTAGTTTTCAAAGACTTTACTGTATGTATTAACAAAAGCAACATTGCGCAATACCTCGTTTCTCCCCTGTGTAGGGGACCAGATCTTCTCGGTCCTTAAATTCCTTTGCTTGCTTTTCCAAGTGATCCAAGAGTTCCTCTCTTTTAAAGGGGCCTGTGGGCGCCTTGGTGGTCTGATCCTTCTGCCTCATGCCTGCTGGCAGCAATGCATTCTACAGTGGAGGTGTGGGGACAGGAGAGAGAGAAAGAGAGCTGTCAGCTGCTGAAAACGCGGATTTCTATAGAAACTCATCACTGAGCAACAGGGACCTGAGAGTTCACTGAAGCAATCCAACTGCCACTTCTTACATGTAAGGAATCTGAGGACAAGGGACTTGCCCAAGGTCACTATTATGGATTGAATTGTGTGTTATAAATCCTAACGTCTAAGCCTGTGGTTTTGAGTCCATTTGAGAATGGGGTGCCTTTATTATAGGCAGGATTCCTGTAAGGTGTGTTTTGAGTCTTTTTATCTGGCTATCAAAGAGATGAAACACAAGCTAGTAAGCAGAGCTGGGGAAAAGAGATGCCAGGCCATGTGAGCAGAAGCTCAAAGACAAGGATGTTCCCCCAAAGCTGACACAGAGAGAAAGCTTTCCCGAGAGCCAGCACACTGAATTCAGACTTCTAGATTCCCAAACTCAAAAAAATAAATTTCAATTTGTTAAAGCCACCCAGTAGCAGTATTTCTGCTGTAGCACCACTAGATAAAACAGAGAGTCACACAGCAGATGGGGTCAGAGGTAGGGTAAGATTCAGGTCTGTCTCTGCCCCTGCAGTGTTTGCAGCCTTGATGGTTTTGAAGGCAAAGTGTGAGGGGACAGGGCAGCTTACTGGGTGCTGAATGCAGAGCTGGGGGCTTCAAAACATTTGTGGGGAAAAAGTCATTATTGTTTCATTCCATTTTCCCACAAAGTTTCTAAAGTCCTTGCATACTACTAAGTTGGTATTTGGACACATGGAGATTTTTACAGCAACTGTGCATAAAATGTTTAGAAGGGGAAGAAACCAAAGAGTTTGAGTTATAGCCCTGCATGCAGAATTAGACAGCACAAAAATTAATCAATGAAAAAGAATAAGCTAGAAAAAAAGGTTGAACAGAACCATAGGGTGGGCAAGGTGTGTTTTTAGGCTGGGGATCAATTGTTAAATGGAAAACCAATTTGCTCAGCCAACTTTCACCCAAATGACAATAAAAAGCAAAAAAAAAAAAAAAAAAAAAGATCCTAAGGGGTGGGGTGTGTGTTTTGCACAATACCAAAACTCACCAAACCTATGGCCATCAAGTCAATTCTGACTCATAGCAAGCCTGAATACGATTTATGAGGAGTCCTGGTGTGGTGCCACTCCTTGGAAACCCTACACAGGGCCACTTTGAGTTGAAACCGACTCAACAGCACTTAACAACAACAACAATCTTTATGGGAGCAGAAAGCTTCATCTATCTTCCATGGAGCCACTGGTGGGTTTGAACTACTGACCTTGAGGTTAGCAGCCCATTGTTTATTCTACAGGGCTCCTTACTTTACTAAAGAACAAAGGATAATATATAATTGGCCCGTAAAACACCTATACGTTGTCCTGGAGTAATTGGAGCCATATAACGTTTGTTATTGTTAAGTGCCATTGAGTGGGTTCCAATCCATAGCAACCCTGTATTTAGTTTCTGAGGAGCTGCTGGTGGATTTGAATCACTGACCTTACAATTAGAAGTCCAGTGCTATCATACAGTGCCACACTAGGACTCCATATATAACCTTTGTTGTTTTTAAGTGCCAGCTAGTCAGTTCCGACCCATAGAGACCCTGTATAGGGTTTCCGAGGCTGTAAATCTTTACGGGAGTAGAAAGCCTCATCTTTCTCCTGCGGAGCAGCCCGATTTGTAACCACTACGCTACCAGAGCTCATATAGCCTTTAAGGGTCAACAAAAAGAAAGAACCACAACTAGATGGATTGCTATAGTAGCTGCAACATGGGCTCAAACACAGCAATGATTGTGAGGTTGGCGCAGGGCCTGGGCAGTGTTTCCTTCTGTTATACACAGGGTTGCTATGAGTTGGAATCGACTCAAGGTATCTAACAACAACAACACACTTTAAGGTGCTTAAGTGTCATGCTCCCAGCCTCAAAATGCACACAGGGTAATTACTCTTCTATCAGTTTGTAGTACTGTGGTGGCTTGTGTGTTGCTGTGATGCTGGAAGCTATGCCACCGGTATTTTAAATACCATAAGGGTCACCCATAATGCAAAGGTTTCAGCTGAGCTTGCAGACTAAGACAGACTAGGAAAAAGGAGAGGGAGACTACTTCTGAATGGTTAGCCACTGAAAATCTTCCGAATAGCAGCAGAACACTGTCAGAAATGGTTCCGGAAGATGAAAACACTATGAATAGCACCAGAATATTGTCAGATTTACTGCCAGAAATGAGTACCTCGGGTTGGAAGGCACTCAAGATATGACTGGAAAAGAGCTGGCTCATCAAAGTGAGTTGAAAGTGATGACTGGAATGAAGTAAACCTTTTGGGATCTTCATTTACTGATGAATCACAACTCAAAATGAGGGAAACAGCTATAAGCATCCATTAATAATCAGAACATGGAATGTACGAAGTATGAATCCAGGAAAATTGGAAGTTGTCAAAAGTAAAATGGAGTGTATAAAAATCAATATCATAGGTATTAATGGGGTGAAATGGACTCACTAATTGATCACTAATTATTAGTCATTTTAAATCTGACAATCATATTGTTTACTATGCCAGGAATGACAAATTGAAGAGGAATGGTGTTACATTCATCATCAAAAAGAACATTTCAAGATCCATCTTGAAGTACGATGCTACTGTGATAGGATAAGATCCATACACCTACACTAT
>NW_006408571.1:16383265-16385475 GCF_000296735.1 Chrysochloris asiatica | reverse complement strand
GACTGTAGCCGTTTCTGTATTACCTTGAGCAAAACTTTGCTTGCTTGAGATATCAAAGAGATTGTCCGATGATTTCCGCATTCCGTTGGGTCACCTACCTGAATTCAGAGACCACCTCAAGGACAGATTTGATACATTAGACACTTAAGACCGAAGACCAGGAGAGTTATGGAATTGCATCAGAACATCATACAGGAAGAAAGCAAAAGGTCATTAAGAAGACAAGAAAGAATGAGAAGACCAAAATGAAAGTTAGAAGATTCTAAAACTTGCTCTCCAGTGTAAAGATATTAAAGCAAATGGAAGAATTGAGGAGGGAAAAAGGCTGAACAGAAAGATTCAAAGGTCAGCTCCAGAAGACAAAGTCAAGTATTACAATCAAATGTGTAAAACCTGGAGTATATACAAAACCAAAAGGGAAGAACATACTCAGCATTTCTCAAGCTGAAAGAACTGAAGAAAAAAATTCAAGCCTTGACTCACAATATCGAATGATGCAGAAAGCATCAAAAGAAGATGGAAGGAACACACAGAGTCACTGTATCAAAAAGAAATAAATGGTCAGTGTTCAAGCATTTCAACAGGTTGTGTATTATCAAGAGCAAATGGTACATAACGAAGACGTTCAGGGTGCATTGAAGGCATTGGCAAAGAACAAGAATGTGGGAATTGTTAGAATACAAATTGAAATCTTTCAGCAGACTGACGCAGCACTGGAAGCATTCACTCATCTATGTCAAGAAATTTGGGAGACAGCTACCTGGCCAACTGATTGGAAGAGATTCATATTTGTGTCTATTCCTAAGAGATGTAACCCAATAAAATTCAGAAATCATTGGAAAATGTCAATATCACATGCAAGTAAAATTTTACAAAAGATAATTCAAAAACAGCTGCAACAGTATATCGACAAGGAACTAACTGTCTGTACTTCAAGCCAGCTTCAGATAAAGAGCAAGGGATATCATTGCTGACATCAAATGGATCTTGGTTAAAAGCAGAGAATACCAGAAAGATGTTTACCTGTGCTTTATTGACTATGCAAAGGCTTTTCACTGTGTGGATTGTGATAAGCTATGGATAACATTGTGAAGAACGGGTATTCTAGAATACTTAATTGTGCTCATGAGGAACCTGTACTTAGACCAAGAGGTGATCATTCAAACAAAACAATGCAACACTGAATGGTTTAAAATCAGGAAAAGTGTATGTTAGGGTTATATTCTTTCATCATAATATTTATTCAATTTATATGCTGAGCAAGTAATCTGAAAAGCTGGATTATATGAAGAAAAACATGGCATCAGGATTGGCGAAAGATTCATTAACAATCTGTGATATGCAAATGATACAACCCTGCTTGCTGAAAACACAGAGGACATAACATACTTACTGATAAAGATCAAAGACTACAGCCTTCAGTAGAGGTTGCACCTCAACGGAAAAAAAACAAAAACAAAATCCTCACCACTGGACCAATAAATAATATCATGATAAATGGAGAAAAGATTGAAGTTACAAACACTTCCTTTTGCTTGGATCCACTATCAACTCACATGGAAGCAGCAGTCAAAAAATCAAATGATGTCCCCCACGTAGAAGCAACTTCTTGGCTCCTTCTCCAATTTCTGTCTAGTTCTACTGTTGCCTTCTCTTCAACCTCCACCATGTCCATCAGGCTAACCCAGAAATCCTACAAGGTGTCCACCTTTGGCCCTCGGGCCTTCAGCAGCCACTCTTACACAAGCGGACCTGTCTCCTGAATCAGCTCCTCGTCCTTCTCCCGAATGGGCAGTAGCAGCAGCAGCAGCAGCTACTGGGGTGGCCTGGGCGGTAGCATGGGTCTGGCCAGGAGCTATAGCGTAGTAGGAGGTATGGGGGGCATCACGGCCGTCACAGTGAACCAGAGCCTGCTGAGCCCCATTAAGTGGGAAATGGACCCCAATTTCCAGGCCGTACACACCCAGGAAAAGGAGATCAAGACCCCTGAACAATAAGTTTGCCTCCTTCATTGACAAGGTGCAGTTCCTGGAGCAGCAGAACAAGACACTCAAGACCATATGGAGCCTTCTGCAACAGCAGACCTCTAGTAGCAACATGGACAACATGTGTGAGAGCTACATCAACAACCTGAGGCAGCAGCTGGACATGCTGAGTCAGGAGAAACTGAAGTTGGAGGCAGAGCTGGACAACATGCAAGGGCTGGTGGA
>NW_006408571.1:16356402-16382875 GCF_000296735.1 Chrysochloris asiatica | reverse complement strand
GCTGACGACCGGGGGGCAGGCTTGTAGTGTATACCCTTTGGTTAGTTGATGATGCGTGGAGGGGATTGTAACCATGGCAATGAAACAATATATGACAGGATGAATGTAAAACTCATGTTCTCCCATGTAAACGATTACATAATTCACAATAAAACATTCAAAACAAAAACAAGAAGGATGTGGATGAAGCTTATATGAACAAGATAGAGCTGGAGTCCCGCCTGGAAGGGCTGACTGATGAGATGAACTTTCTCCTGCAGCTGGATGCTGAGGAGCTTCGTGAGATGCAGGCCCAGATTTCGGACACATCCATGGTGCTATCTGTGGACAATAGCCGTTCCCTGGACATGGACAGCATCGTTGCTAAGTTCAAGGCCCAGTCTGAGGAGATCGCCAACCAAAGCCAGGCTGAGGTGGAGATCATATACCAGATCAAGTATGAGGAGCTGCAGACACTGGCTGGGAAGCACAGGGGTGAACTTTGTCGTACAAAGACTGAGATTTCCGAACTATCAGCCAGATCCAGGCTGAGACTGATGCCCTCAAAGGCCAGAGAGCTTCCCTGGAGGCCGCCATTGCTGATGCTGAGCAGCGTGGAGAGCTGGCCATTAAGGATGCCAACAACAAGGTGACGGAGCTGGAGGCTGTCCTGCATAGAGCCAAGCAGGACATGACGCAGCAACTGTGGGAGTACCAGGAGCTGATGAACATCAAGCTGCCATTGGACATCGAGATTGCCACCTACTGCAAGCTGCTGGAGGGTGAGGAGAGCCGGCTGGAGTCTGGGATGCAGAACATGAGTATTCACACAAAGACCACCAGTGGCTACCCTGGTGCTCTGAGCTCAACCTATGGGGGTCTCACAAGCCCCAGTGTCAACTATGGCCTGAGCTCCTTCCAGTCCAGCTTCAGCTCTAGTGGAGGATCTAGCTCCATTAGCCGCACCAGCTCCACCAAGGCTGTGGTTGTGAAGAAGATGGAGACCTGTGACGAGAAACTGGTGTCCAAATCTTCTGATGTCCTGCCCAAGTGAATGGCCACTGTGGTCCCCTCCCAGCCCATACCTGCCCCTGACCTTCTTGAAGCTTTTGGGAGAAGGAGCTGTATAGCAGCACCAGAGTCTTGGCCCAGCCCTCAACCTACCCTGGGGCGTCTACTGCTTGGGTACCCTCTTTTGCCCATGGCCCCAATGAAAGCAAATTGTCTTTTCCTAAATCAAGTTTGAGCCAAACCCCTTCCCTCCAAAAAATCAAATGATGTATTGTATTAGGCAAATCTGCTGCACAAGACTCTTTAAAGCGTTTAAGAGCAAAGCTGTCAGTTTGAGGACTAAGATGCGCCTGACCCAAGCCATGGTATTTTCAGTAACTTCATATGCATGTGAAAGTTGGACGATGAATAAGGAAGACCATAGAAGAATTGATGCATTTGAGTTATGGAGAAAAATGTTGAATGTACCATGGACTGCCAGAAAAACAAACCAATCTGTGTTGGAAGAAGTATAGCCAGAATGTGCCTTAGAAGCCACGATGGCTAGATTTCATCTCTCATACTTCAGACGTATTATCAGGAGGGATCATTTCCTGGAGAAGGATTTTATGCTTTGTAGAGTGGTTGTTGTTGTTGTTAAGTGCCATCGAGTCGGTTCCGACCCATAGCGACCCTGTACAGGGTTTCCGAGGGTGTAAATCCTTACGGGAGTAGAAAGCCTCATCTTTCTCCCGTAGAGCGGCTGGTAGTTTCGAACCGCTGACCTTAAGGTTCGCAGCCCGATTCGTAACCACTACGCTAGAGGAAGACCTCCAACAAGATGGACTGGCACGGTGGCAGCAGCAATGGGCTCAAGCATAACAACAATTGTTGTGAGGATGGTGCAGGACCGGGCAGTGTTTCCTTCTGTTTTACATAGGGTTACTATTATTCATAACAACAACAATTATCAATTTTTGCATTAAGGGAATTTATACACACACACACTACACATACACTCTTATACCAAAGCCATCTTGGATAGATAGTAAGTTAGAGTTGCTTTGAGGAAGAATCTTGTTAATTAGGATCCTGAGCAAATCTCCATGTCTTTCCAAATCTTATACGTCCCAACAGGAAAATTAGTGTTGGTTTTAAGGAGCAGAAATTTCTAGATGCTCTCTGATCTTAGCCAGTAACTGTAGCTGTTGTTTCCTTGGGAATGATGACGACTGGAAGGCACAATGGAGTTTTCATATCCCCAAACTACCCAGCTTCAGCAATTTTTTGCCATGCAAGAAGGTGGCAGATTTACCCATTTGTATGTGAAATTGCTTGATTTTAAATATTGGCAAGTAAATAAAATGAGTCCTTGTATGGTGCTGCAGGATAAGCACTAGACTGCTAACTGTAAGGTTGGAAGTTTAAGCCCACCAGCCACTCCTTGGAAACTCTAGACAAGGTCACTACGTGATGGCATTTAACAACAACAAATAAATAAAACATTTAAAAAATAGTGTCCATTTTGGTAAAATCCCACATACAGAGAAGTCAATACATTCATTAATTTTTTTCTACAAATACTCGTATTTACCAAGTATCCTGTTCATACCTAAAGCAAGAAAGAATGGGTTTCTAACTTTAAATTTGTATTAAAAATCACTTTAAAACAGACTATTTTCTTGGAAACAATCATAGGAAGAAAAACAGAAAGCCTCTATTCTGATATGGTGACTTGCTTTTAAATACTATAAAATTTAACCTCAAGTGTGTAGCCTGGGTGGTTAACTAACATCTTAGTCTAATGTTCACAACCATACTCTGAAGTCTGGCCCCTCCCTCCTACCCACCATGTCCGGTCATAGGACAATGAAGCTGTGACAGACCCTTAACTATTGTTAGGATCCTAACACCCTGCGAATAGGTACCAGTAAGAGCAAATAACAAATGCCCACATAGTTACCATTGTTATAGGTAATTATTGCTCTGTGAGATGCTGTCTCAGCTCAACTAGGATGGGTCATTGAGATGTGTGTGCATACACACACACACACACACACACAACTCAAGCACACACACATGCATCCTGTATTAAGAGGATCACTGACTCCCAGAAGCTAAGTGCTGCAAAGTCCTAAGAGGCCCTCTAGGCCAATTCTTTAATTCTCATTTGGGAAAACAGGCACAGAAAACTGAAGTCACTTGCTGAAAATCACATAGCTTGTAAGTCACACAGTCGGGAAGCCTGAGCTTCTTTGTAGAGGGTACTGTAGATAATTAGCAAGCTCAAGGACTGGTATGACTGTCTTCTGATTGGTTGTTGTTGTTGTTGTCAGGTGCCATGGAGTTGGAACTGACTCATAGTGACCTCATGCACAGCAGAACGAAACAATGTCCGATCCTGGGCCAACCTCACTACCACTGCCACACGTGACGCCATCAATGATGCCACCTGGCTGATCTCGTTGGGGGTCTTCCTCTCTTTCTCTGACCCTCCATCTTACCCAGCATGACATCCTTCTCTAGCGACTGTTCCCCCTGACAATATGTCCAAAGTATGAGAGACAAAGTTTAGCCATCTTGGCCTCCAGGGAGCACTCTGGCTGCACCTCTTCCAAAACAGATCTATTGGTTCTTTTGGCAGTTCATGGCACTTTCAGTATTCTCCTCCAACACCACAATATATTGGTAGCTAACAATATATAAAATGTTCCTACCTTGATTCTTCACAATGAAAAACAAAACAAAACAAGCAAATTGGTCACTTTTGCAAATAAATTGCTACTTCTAAGAAGAGAATGAAAATGTGTCTCCCTTGGTCTGAGCTTCTTGAGTCCTGGGTTCTGGGTACATTACAGAACCATACACAACTCCTTAGAGGAGTAAGGGCTCATTCAGGGCCCTGGTACAACTTCCTCATTGGATATTGGGGAAAACTGAAAGCCTAGGGACAGAAGGGCCCACCTTGATGCCAGACACTGGACTGAGAGCCCAGAACTCTTTTCTAAATCATGAAAACTTTCCACCTGCCTTCCTCTAGGAATGGATTCAGGGAACCAGATGTGGTGCCATGTGAGAACCAAGCTTCCACCCAAGTGTTAGAAAGCTGAACTCATCTCCTTATTGAACTAGTCTCAGTTTACCAATGGGGAAACGGAGGCCCAGAGATATGGAGCTACTGGCCTGAGTAAGAATGAAACCTAGGAGCCTTGACACTTCAAGCTCCGACTGACTCCCTCTCTCCCACTTTTATTTCAAACAATTTAACCTAAGTGTGTTCTAGACCCCTGGCCATTTCCTGCCTCCCACCATCCCTGGTCAGGTCAAAATATTTTCTAGCCCTGACAGTCTCCCAAACACCTTTTACAAGATTGTTGTTGTTGTTGAGTGCCGTCGAGTCGGTTCCAACCCATAGCGACCCTGTACAGGATATCTACCTGTAAATGATTCTTAAAAATGTCTATTTCCCAGTTATCTGCCATGTTTGTTTTCTCTTATGTAAAAACCACTGTCCCCTTGGGCTCCTTCCTTCTGACACAGAGACCTCTGCCTCTGCTTTTACTGCCCAGGCTTCCAGACCCTGCTGCAGATCACTGAGCTAGAGAGCTTTGCATTCAATGGGGCTCCAACAGGGCTTCCTTGCCATACATGGGCGGGCTTAACCTGAGAGCGTGGCAGCAGAAGTGTGCGTTCCCTCTCATGCTGCAGCCACAGAATCTTGACCAGGGGATCAAACTTTTAATAACCCCTCTCTCCAGACACTCCCCAACACACACACTCTGGGCCTCTTCCCCTTTTCTTTCTCTCAGAAAGATCCAGGCCTTTAGCTCAGTCCCTGACCTTGCTGTAGGATTGAGAAAACTCAATAATTGCTACTTCCCTTAGTCAACATTATAGGGCATTCATGCGGACACTGAAAGGCAGGCCTGTGGCTCGAGTCCAGCAATTGTTTCTGGTGAGGTAGATTGGTTTTAACAGCACACCCTCTGTGTCCCTAGCGTCCATGGTAAAAGTAAGGTCAAGCCTCCCCTTCCTGGCTTTCTTCTAATCCTCCATTTCTTCCTCACCTACAGGAAAAATATCCCAGCCCTGTGTGCTGGGCCCTGGGTATCCTGAGCCAATGGACTCATGGTCCCTGTTCCAGAGAAGGAATGATTAATGCACTTTGCTGCTAACTACAAGGTTGGAAGTTGACATTCATCCAAAGTCTCTTTGGAAGAAGGTTTGCTGATCTGCTTGATTGAAAACCCTATGGAGCAGAGTTCTGACACACGTGGGGTTCCATGAGTTGGAATCAACTCAATGCCAGCTGGTGATCGGCAGCAGTGGTTGCTCCGTAGACGCTTTCAGGTGAAGCAAAGACATAACCTTACCCGCCAGCCTCTGACTTCCTGGAGGAGGTGATTCCTCAGCTGAGTCTTAGAGGCCAAGGAGGAAAAGGCCAGGTGAAGACAGGGAGGAGCAGGCAGGGCATTACGGGGAGGGGACAGAAAGCACAGCACAGACCAGGCATGGAGCATGGCTTGCTGGGAAAGGAGTCTGTATAAGTCTGAAACTGTAGGGCTGTGAAATGTGTCTATCCATAGGCACCATTCTCATTGAAGTGGAAGTCATTTCTTTCTGAGATCATCAGAACAACCTCCTAGGTGGTCTCCCTGCCTCACTCCTCTCCAACTCCAGCAGCTAGACAGACCTCATCAATATATACATCTGGCTACTTCACTTCCCACCACACTCAGAACTGCTCAGCACCTTCACTGACCTACAGAATCACCACCAAATCCATCAGCCAGGCACTGACAGCTCTCCATAACTTGGCCTCAACCTACTCCTGCTTCTTCAGTCTCATGATCCTCATCTCCAAGTCCTCCACAGTCCAGCCTCTCTGGGCATCTCCACATTCCACCACTGCCCAGCACTTCCACACTTCCAGGCCTTTGCTCTTCCGAGCATTCCATCTTTCCTCCCTCCACCCTCGTCTTCAAAAGACTTTGCTTTCAGTGCTCTGATCAGCCGTGGCATGCTTCCCACATTGATCTGGAAATTCTATTCCCAAACTTCCCTAGGAATCTGGCCAGCTCTTATGTAATGCTCATCCTCCTCTTCTGGATGTCAGAAGAGATTCTGAATCTTGCTCTCCAGCATAGAGATGCTAAAGAAAACGGGAGGTATGAGAAGCTAAAGAGTGTAATAGAAAATTTCAAAGAGGAGCTCAAGAAGATAACGTCAAATATTACCAGGAAATGTGCAAAGGCGTGGAGATAGAAAACCAAAAGGGAAGATCACACTCAGCACTTTTCAACCTGAAGAAACGGAAGAAAAAATTCAAGCCTTAGTTTGAAATATTGAAGGATTCTATGGACAAAATATTGAATGATGCAGATTGAAGGAATACAGAGTCACTGTACCAAAAAGAAATGGTCGATGATCAACCATTTCAAGAGGTAGCATATGATCAAGAGCAAATGATACTAGAAGAAGAAGTCCAAGGTGCACTGAAGGCACTGGCAAAGAACAGGCTCCAGGAATTGATGGAATACAAACTGAAATCTTCACTAAACTGATGGAGCATTGGAGGCACTCACTCATCTATGTCAAGAAATTTGGAAGACAGTTACCTGGTCAGCTGACTGGAAGAGACCCAGATTTGTGCCCATTCCAAAGAGAAGTGACCCAGTGAAACTCTGGGTCGTTCAGAGAGCAGAGCTCCATACCAGTCCTACACTGCCTACCTGACAGACGAATAAACCACTGCTTAAATCAGGTTATTTTGAATCTCTGCTACTTGCAGCCAAACTGCATCTTAACTAACAACCTTGTTCTAATACCAAGGCTGTGAGATCACAAACAAGGTACTGATGCTCTCTGGGTTTGGGTTTACTATCTGAAAAATGAGGTTCTAAAAGTTCCTGATAGTTGCAAATCTCAGAATTAAGGCATCGAAAAGCTGCTTATTACCAATCTGTTTTATCACCATTGGGCCTTATTGATCACTTCCATTTGACTTAATAGACACCAGATTATGGAGGTCCTCTGCATTAGGCTGTGTGGGTTCTACACACTACAACTCCAAGGGCACTGTTTACGATCTAGTCTAGGCAAACAGTGTCTCCTGGAGGAAGTGCAGTGCACAGCTTGCACAACTGGACCTGACTGCCTTAGGTCTCTGGTGGGATGCAATGTGATTCCAGGTTTCAAAAAACTAGATTCTAGGAACAATCATATATTCAGAGTCAACAAACATTCGTGAAGCATCTACTATGTGGGAAAAGTGGAGGGTCAGTGAAAAAGAGGAAGGCCCCCAATGAGATGGATTGACAGAGTGGCAGCAACAATGGACTCAAGCATAACAACAGTTGTGAAGTTGTGAGGAGGCCGTGGGATGGGGCAGTGCTTCATTCTGTTGTATGCAGAATGCTATGAGTCAGAACCGACGGGACAGCATCTAACAAACAGCAACAACACCATGTGGCAAGCACTAGGCTACGTGCTTTTCCTGTATCTAATCATATTTACTATATATACGTGTATGTATGGTGTTGCTGTTAAGTGCTGTTGAGTCCATTCCAATTCATAGTAACCCTGTGTAGGGTCTCCAAGGAGCAGCTGCTGGGTTTGAACTACCAACCTTCAGTATTAAACAAAAACAAAATCCTGTCATATGGAGTAGAATCAGAGTTGCAAACTGGGAAGTCTACAGTCTAATTAAACACTGAAACTTGGTTTATTTGGTCTGTACATTAGAATGAGCTGTCAACATTTAAAAATAGGCAACTTGAGAGAGAATATTTTTATATACACATTTATATGTACTACAAATATATCCATGTATAGTAGAGTATGGTGGTGGTGGTTATGTGCAGTGGAGTTGGTTCCGACTCATAGAGACCCTGTGCAGGGTTTCCGAGGCTGTAAATCTTTACAGGAGCAGAAAGCCTCATCTTTCTCCCGAGGAACTGCTGCTAGTTTTAAACTGCTGACCTTGAGGTTCGCAGCCCGATTCGTAACCACTACACTACCAGAGCTCCTTATAGTAGAATGTACAGGGGCCTAAGTTATGAAAACTTCATAACCACAACCAACGAGTTGCTAGGTCTTGGGGCTCAGATCTATAGCCTCAAGGGACATCAAAGTCCACCAACAAAACATCGTCCATCCACAAAGACAATGTTCTACTCCCTACTTTGTTTTGTTAAGTGCCATTGAGTCGGTTCCAACTCATAGCCATCCTATATAGGGTTGGTGTGTTTGAACTAACCTTGTGGTTCGCAGTCCAGGGCTGATCTTACAAGCGCCACACCAGGAGTTCACACCCTACTTTGTTGAGTAGCAACTGAGGTCTTAAAAGCTTGTAAGAGGCCATCTAAGATGCAACTATTATTGGTCTCTCTTTGTCCAGAGCAAAAAAGAGTGAAGAAAATGTCAATGATGTAATGAAACAATTAGCCCAAAGGACCACACACACCTCCACTACCCTGAGCCCAAAGAAGTAGATGGTACCTGGCTCCCACTACCAACTGCTCTGACTGGGATCACAGTAGATTGTCCTGAGTAGAGTGGGAGAAAAATGTGAAACAAAAGTCAGAAGCATAAAAAAGACCAGGCTTACTGGTTAGATTAGAAACTGGTGAGAGCCCAAGACACCCTTCAGGCCTGGAACTGAATCAATCAACTTTCAGCCAACAATATCCCAAAACCAAATCCACAGCCTTTGGGTCAGTTTTGACTCAATGCAAACCCACATAGGGTTTCCAAACCTGTGAATCTTTACTGAGCAGACAGCTTCATCTTTCTCCCATGGAGCAGTTAGTGGGTTTTAAACTGCCTCGCTTCAGGTTAATAGCCCTATGCTTAACCCACAGTGCCACCACTGCTTCTTATCCAAATGATAGACCAGTACTCCTTAGAACAGTCAAAAGGGCAGCATATGCCCATGGACAAAGCTCAGAGGCAGGAAGGGACAGGAAAGAAGGACAAATGGAAACAGAAAACACAGGCAGGAAGCGGGAGAATGCTGCTGCATTGTGGGGTTTGCAATCTAGTCACAAAACAAACTGCGTAGGAATCACTGAATGGAAAACGAATCTGTAAACCTTCACTCAAATCACACACACACACACAAGGCAATTAGCCCATTAAAAAACCAAGTGTCCAGAGTCTCTTGAAGAATCAGATAATCTGGCAACACCGGCCTGCAATCTCACATTGGCAATGATCAACACCAAGTGCCCTTTGGACAAAGGCACACTTTTCTGTCTGCTACAGTTCCCACCACTCTCTACTGTCTGATGCAGAGGTCAAGAGTCAGTAACCATTTATTATTGGCTCTGCTATTGTTTTTCTTCCTAGAGAGTTAGGTGGCAAGTGAAATTTTTCTTATACCCACATCTCTTTCAAGAGTGGAAAAGCAAAGACGAATCAAGATGGCCACATTCTTCAGAAAAACTGGATCATCTTCCTTCCTTCATTTGTTACCTACTGACGGACGTTATAGGTGTCTGGTTTGTTGCTTCTTAGGTAGGAAGTGTTGAGAGTGGAAGAGATGGGGAAGGAATTGAGGCAGGGAAGAGAGGGTTTAAACTATATAGTGATTTATTTTCTTTGCTTAATCTGAATCAAGTAGGCAATACTTTAACATTTGTTACATTTGGATGATAAGAACATCAATACATTCTATATTCTCCTACATATTTAAAATAGTTCCCCATAAGAACATTAAAATCTATAGATATAATGCAGTCCCAATCCAGATTCCAACATCATTCTTAAAGGTGGACTTTATATGGAAAGGAAAGAGACCTTGGATAAGCAAAGCACTGCTTAATTAGAAGAACAAAGTTGGATGCCTCTTATGTCTGATCTCAAAATTTACTACACTGTCACAGTGGTCAAAACAGCCTGGTACTGGTACAACAAAAGATAAATAGATCAATGGAGCAAAATTGAGAACTCAGATGTAAATTCATCCATATACAGCTAACAGATCTTTGACAAAGGGCCAAAACACCTTAAATGGAGAAGAGGCAGTCTCTTCAACAAATGGTGCTGACAAAACTTGAAATCCATTTGCAGAAGAATGAAACAAGACCCATATCTCATACCATATACAAAAATAAACTCAGCATGGATTAAAGACCTAAATGTAAAACCTAGACCAGCCTGGTACTGGTACAACAAAAGATACACAGATCAATGGAACAAAATTGAGAACACAGAAGTAAATAAAGATCAACAATGAAAAAATAGGGATAAACTTAAGGGCTCTAATACATGACATACATATACTGTAAAACATTACAAAAACACACAGAAGGTAGAAGACAACATAGATGACTGGGACCTCCTAAAAATTGGAAACTCATGTGCATCAAAAGATTTCACCAAGAGTTAAAAGGGAGCCCACAGACTGGGGAAATATTCTTTGCAATGGCTTATCAGACAAGGGACTAAAAGCTAAAATTTATAGAAAATCACAACACCTCTACAAGGAAAAGTCAAATAACCCAATTCAAAAAAGGGCACAGGACATGCAGACACTTCACCAAGGAAGACATTCAGACAGCCAACAAACATACGAAGAAATGGACACGATCATTAGCCATTTTTGTTGTTGTTAAGTGCCATCGAGTCAATTTTGACCCATAGTGTCCCTGTATAGGGTTTCCAAGGAGCAGCTGGTAAGCTTGAACCACTGACCTTGCAGTTCAAAGGACTTTGCAGTCTGATGCACTAGCCCACAGTGCCACACCAGGACTCCTAGTGTGACATTAGCCATTAGAAAGATGCAAATCAAAATGACAATGAGATACCATCTCACCTCAGCATTAACAGAGAAGTTAAAAAAAAAACAAAAAACAATGCTGGCAAGGGTGTGGAGATCCTGGGACCCTCCTACATTGCTAGTGGGGCTGCAAAATGGTTCAATTACTCTGGAACACAGTATGGAGCTACGTCAGAAAGTTGGAAATAGAAATATCTTGTTGTTGTTGTTAAGTGCCATCAAGTCAGTCGAGCTTGAATCACTGGCCTTGCTGTTCAAACTGACTTTTGGTCTGATACTTATCCTACAGCACCACACCAGGACTCTTTATGCCTCAGCAGTCCCTCTACTTAATATTTATCCACAAGAAATACAAGCCAGGACACAAGTGGATATGTGCATGCAGATGTTCATCACATCACTGTTCACAATAGCAAAAAGATGGAGACAGTCTAAGTGTCCATCAACAGAAGAATGGATAAACAAACTTTGGTACATACACAATGGAATACCATGCAACACTGAAGAATAACAATGAATCTATGAAACATCTCACAACATGGATGAACCTGGAGGACATTATATACTTAATGAAATTAGGCAATCACAAAAGGGCAAGTATTATATGAGACCATTATTGTAAAAGCTTAAAGAAAAGGTTGCCATACTAAAAGAAGCATTCTTTGATGGTTGTCAGGGTTGGAAGGGAGGGGAGAGTAATTCACTAGCTAGGGGCTGACACATGTTAGCTCAAGTGACAGGGAGGGCAATACAGAAGAAGAGGGAAGGGTGGCTAAGAAGAATGAAGACAGGTGAAGACACAGGGAAGTATGCATGGGCTAAAGGGGACAGAGGTAAATAGTGATATATACACAATCATGGAACAACAGTGTTCTGTGTGTTGTTGTTGTTGTTAAGTACCACCAAGTCGATTCCGACCCATAGCGACCCTGTGTAGGGTTTCCATGGAGCAGCTGGTGAGCTTGAACCACCGACTTTGGAGTTCAAACTGACTTTGCAGCCTGATGCATTTGCCCACAGCACCACATGAATTGAGATATAGGCTGAATGGGTAGGGGAGGCAAAGTGGGAT
Source organism: Chrysochloris asiatica (assembly GCF_000296735.1). Lineage (NCBI taxonomy): Eukaryota > Metazoa > Chordata > Mammalia > Afrosoricida > Chrysochloridae > Chrysochloris > Chrysochloris asiatica. The sequence continues at coordinate 16,371,053 of NW_006408571.1, read as the reverse complement.
ATATACTTATTTATATATAGCATAAATATGTAAAGGTTTGGAAGAGAATATTTGTACATGAGTAATTTACCTTTCCTGCAAACACAACTCTCAATGTGGTGGCGCATATATTAGGCAAGATGATGAAAGTTTCCTAGGTATTATTGAATATCTTAAGGCAATGAGTTGATGGGCCTGGGGGCTCAGGACCAAGTCTGAGGGACCACAATGGTCAATTGGCTAACAACTGGCAAGGATAATGTTTTACATCTTGCTTAAGTGAATAGTGAAGCAGTATCTAGGATCTTGAAGGCTCTTGAACGGCCACCTAAGTTGCGGCTATTGGTCTTCCCAAGTGCAGAAGAAAGAAGAGTAATAAGAACTGAAGAAGTTTGGAATCAATTAGTCCAGTGGATGAATGGAATATGTGAACATCAGTCTCCACAACTCTGAGACCAGAACTAGATGGTGCCGGCTACAACTACCAACCGCCCTGAAAGGGGTCACATCAGAGGGTCCCAGATAGAGTAGGAGAAAATGTTGAACAAAACTCAAAAAAATGTTTGTTTGTTTGTTTTAAAAAAAGACCGGGTTTACTTGTCAGAAAGAGATGGGAGGAAACTGAGACTATGGCTCTCAACCACCCTCAGGTCTGGAAAGGAACTCACCCAATTTTCAGCTAAGTAGTAGATACGTTTGAAGAGGGGGACAACAACAACCAACAAGGCATGCTCACCATGGAATGGTCAATCATTCAAATTCAAAAGGGCAACATTTTCCTAAGGACAAAGTTGAGAAGGGATAGGGAAGTGGGTGGAATGCAAATAGGAATCACAGGGGAAGCCCGTACTGTTGTTGTTGTTGTTGTTAAGTGCTGTGGAGTCTGTTCCAACTCATAGCGACCCTGCACAGGGTTTCTGAGGCTGCAAATCTTTATAGGAGCAGAAAGTCTCATCTTTCTCCCGTGGAACAGCTGGCAGTTTCGAACTGCCGACCTTAAGGTTCACAGCCCCATTCATAACCACTACGCTACCAGAGCTCCTACGTGTTGTTGCTTGAAGGGGATTATTATCATTGAGATGAAACAAAGTGTTTGATTTGTTGAATGTAAAACTGATGATCTGGTCTGTAAATCTTCGCTCAATCAGCAATAAAAAGTTAAAAAACAAAAACAAATTGTTAAATTCAAAATGGAAACTACTCAGTCATCCCAGTATGGGACAGGTGCTATGTTGCTTCTTGGGGGAGGAAGCATCCAGAAGGTTTTGCTAGAAGTTGGAGGGCCAAGGAAGTTGGGCCTTGAAAACTGGGAAGACTCTGACTTGAGCAGCAAGGGGTTCCAGGCCTACCAGGTCACCCTGCAAGCAGAGATGAGGGAAGGGATGGTGGAAAAAGGAGGGCATTCTGGGAGGCTAAAGCCAGCCTGAGGCAGGGAGAGGAGGCAGGGCCGTGGCAGGGCAGATGCAGGACAGTCAGACCAGCAGACAGAGGGAGAGGTAGGCCTCCATGACACCTGGCCTGAGTCACCCTCACCCCACTAACACAACCGGCAGTGTTTCTAAGGATGTGTGCCTATTTTTAGAGAGATTTATTTCTTTCCATTTCAACTGTTTACTCTGTCCTCCTGGGCTTGTGATTCTGCCGGTTTGTGTTACAAGGGAGACTGTGGCTGTGGCCTGAACTTGGCTGCTTCCTGACTGGCCAAGATGTTCCTTCGGGCTCACAGGACACGACACGGTGCCCTGAGTAGGGAGGGCTTAGGGGTCTGTGGAGCCTGGCAGCAAGGCACAGGTTCTGATCCTGGCTCTTCAGCTGACTTGCTGTGTGGCCCATCTCTTCTTTGGATTTTGTTGTTGTTTTGGTTTTTCATCACTAATATGATAGTAATAATACTTGCCTCATAGGGTTGGTATTAGGATTGGATGAAATTCACAAATCACTGAATGAGCAACATGTATCTAGGAACCAAAAACAGTTGCTGGTGAGTTGACTCCGCCTCATGGTGACCTCATGTGTGTCAAAATAGAACTGGGCGGCTCCATAGGGTTTTCAATGGCTGGTTTTTTAGAAGTAAATTGCCAGACCTTTCTTCCAAGGTACCTTGGGGTAGACTCAAACACCCAACCTTTCCGTTAGCAGCTGAGCATGTCAACCACTTGTGGCACCTAGGGACTTGAGTTTCTTTCCCTGAGCAGGTATGTGTATTTCAGGGCTGGGAAGGGGCACAGAAGAGATGGTTTCTAAATATCCTGTTCGCTTGAGAGTCTACAATTCTCAGTTTTTTCCTCCATTATTTTTTCCTGAATTCCCATATGTCTGGATACACTGTGGGCTCAGGAAGGCAGGATATACCTGCATTTAGTTCTATCAATTACTAGCTGTGTGACTCTGGGCCTTTATTTCCTCATCTGTATGGTGTTGTCAACCTCAGGATCAGCAGTTCGAAACTACCAGTGGGAGAAAGATGAGGCGTTCTGTTCCCGTAAAGATTTATAGCCTTGGAAACCCTGTGCAGGGTCGCTATGAGTCAGAACCTACTCCATGGTACTTGCCAACAACATGGTGCTGTAGGATTAGCACTGGACTTTGAACCACAAGGTCGGCTGCTCCTCGGTAACCCTATACCCTATCAGAACCAACTCAAGGACACTAAACAACATTGTTCTTATTGCTCCTTGCTGTTGAGTTGGTTCTGACTCAGAGTAGAACTGACCTACAAGGGTTTCAAGACTGTCACCTTCTGAAGCAGATCACCAGGGCTGTCTTCCAAGGTGCCGCAGGGTGGGTTTGAACTAGCAACCTTTCAATCAATAGTTGAGTACTCACTGGCGCCTCCCTCATCTATAGAATGGAATGAATCCTGATCTATGAGGTCCACTCTCAGAGGGTCCTTGCAGAGATGATGTGAGATAATGACACATGTAAAGTGCCCACCACAGGGCAACAAACAAAGAACAAAAGGTATTATTATTATTTCAGTCTTTTCATGCCTGGAGACAATTGTTTCTATTGTTGTTTCTATGGTTACAATGTGTCACAGATTCCAAATGCCTGACTTTAAAATTAACCCTTAGGGCCCAATTTCTTTATAAGGTTGGAAGGAAGTTTACCATCTTTTCTCCTACAAATACTTTGATCCTTTTGCTGAGGCAGTTTAAAAAAATATATTCTACCTTTTTCCCAAAACCTTATTAACAAGCAGTATTTATAGTTAAATTCCTTGTTTTGATGGTTTCTTATTCTTTTCTGAAGAATAGTATTTATGGTGAAAATAACATAAGGACTTCAAAGGAAATCGAACTGGACAAAACAATTTACTAGTAACGCCTCACCACATTCTCCTAGGTTGGGCCCCGCATGTGCTCACAGCGGCTGTGGCTACCAGGACGGACTAGAGGTCAAGACTGCCTAGGTTGGAACCCGAGCACCACCCATGTTGCATCAGGACAGGTTATTTCATCTCTCAAAGCCTTGGTTTCCCCATGTTTAAAACGGGGCTAATAACCTACCTATCTCTGAGAGGATTAAATGAAATCATCGCACAGGGCTTTGCGTGTGGCACAGCCAGTAAATGTTAAATACCTGTCAGTCATATAGGGACTTGCTCACTGTTCCCTGCACAAGTCACCATGTGACTTGTCATTTTCAAGCCTCTCTCGCTGTACACTGCTCATGTTCCCCTCTGCCTGGCATAAAAGCAATCTGAAGCAAGCAGCTGGCTCCGCTTCAGAGCAGCATCCACTTAACTCAGAGAGACCGAGAAAGGGCAGAGCCTCTTGGGGAATCAGTCAACAGCGGATACTTTTAGCACATGAAGCATTCCTCTCCCGTGGGAGTCCAAGTGCAGCAATCTCATGATAAGCCCGAGTTTTTCCAGACTGAGAGTTACAGATAGAAAGTTTCGGGAACCTTTTTTTTTTTTTTTTTTTAAGGATTGCTCTGCTACAAACAGAACTGCTTTCCAACTCCTCGTACTCTAATCTGTCACATGACACAGGGCTTACCAATTGCATAACCAAATATGTAAGGCCCTGAAGTATTTTCTGAATACAGGTAATAAGCCTGCCAGCAATACTCATAGAATGGTAGATGGTTAGAGCTGGAGGGGGTGTCACAGGGCACCTAGGCTGACTGTCCATTTCACAGACAGGAAAACTGAAACCCAGAGAGAGAAAAGCATGTGCCTAAGTCCAGAGTAAGGGTCTATGGTGGTGCTGTGGGTTAAGCACTGGGCTGCTAACCACAAGGTTGGCAGTTCAAACCCATCAAAAGAAAGATGAAACTGGCTGTTCCCATAAAGATTTGCAGCCTTGGAGAAACCCAAAGGAGCACTTTTACTCAATCCTATAGGGCTGCTAAAGGAGCTCTGGTAGTGTTGTGGTTACAAGTTGGGTTATTAACCTCAAGGTCAGCAGTTCGAAACTACCAGCTGCTCCTTGAGAGAAAGATGAGGCTGTCTACTCCCATAAAGATTTACAGCCTTGGAAACTCTACTCATGGTCACTATGAGTCAGAACTAACTCCGTTGCTTTTGCAACTCATACATCATCTTCTGGAACCAGGAAACCAAAGTACACCTGGGGCCCAATCTTCCTGAAGACTCATGTGATGACTCGGAGTGATGTGGCTGAGTGTTAACTCTACTGCTCATGTTATTTCACCTCTCAGTGTCCCCACCTGTAAAATGGGACAATAACAGTACATGCATCTAAGGGTTGTTGTTGTTGTTGTTAGGTGCCATCAAGTCAGCACCAACCCATAGCAACCTTATGCACAGCAGAACAAAACACTGCCCGATCTTGGGCCAACCTCACTACTGTTGTCACTCTTGAGTCCATCAATGCTACCACTTGGCCAATCCATCTCGTTGGGGGTCTTCCTCTTTTTCTCTGATCCTCCACCTTACTAAACATGATATCCTTCTCCAGTGACTAGTCCCTCCTGACAATATGTCCAAAGTATGAGAGACGAAGTTTGGCCATCTTGGCCTTCAAGGAGCACTCTGGCTGCACTTCTTCCAAAACAGATCTATTGGTTCTTTTGTCAGCCCATGGCACTTTCAATATTTTCCTCCAACACCATAACTCAGAAGCATCTAAGAGTTGGGATGAGGGTTAAAGGAGTGCCTGCCTACGTGAGTTTTACAGAAGAAGTGAAGCACAGATGACAGTGAAGGGCCATGGTCTAGACACCAGGGACCTGGGCTCTGGTCTGGTTCTCACTGTTTGGACAGGTGACCACCCCTCTCTGGGCTCAATTTCCCATCTGTCTCTGTGGCCACCCTGGGCTCCGAGGCCTCTCCCATCTGCATACCTTCAGCCTCTCCCTGTGCTGTGATTCCAGAATGTGGGCCAAAAGGGCGAAACTCGAGTTGGAATGTTTGTGCACTCAGAAAGAAAGGAGGCCCAGGATACCTTTTCAGAAATCACATACTGTCTTGCAAATCAGGTAACAGAGAAGATCTCCATGAAGGAGCTAATTGTGTGGGCCCAACAGAAACCCCACTGGGCTCTGTTATCTCCACCCACTCTGTTTTCTCTTCTCCTGAAACTTGGTAAGGGATCTCTAAAAGTATCCACTTTGAGATCACAATGATACAAGAATCCCAGGTTTCAGATTTCCCATCCCTACTCCCAAATCCTGGTGCAGCATTGTGGGTTAATGTGTTGGACTGTAAAGTTGGTTTGAACTGCAAGGTCGGTGGTTCAAGCTCACCAGCTGCTCCTCAGAAACCCTATTCAGGATCGCTATGGGTTGGAATCGACTTGATGGCACTTAACAACAACAACTCCCAAATCCAAGGTGCCTTGGTGGCACTGTGGTTAAAACACTTGGCTTCTAACAGGAAGGTCAGTGGTTCAAATCCACTGGCAGCTCCATGGGACAAAGATGTGGCTGTTTGTTCCTGTAAAGATGTATAGCTGTGAAAACTCTAAGACCGTGTAGCGGTACTCTGTCTTACCGGAATCTACTCAATGGCTTTTGTTTGTTTTTACTCCCAAATCCACTCTCACGGTTTCTTTCAGGCTAGAGTGAAAGGGGCACACACTTAGGAACCTGTTTGAAATCTGATGAGCTCGAAGAGCCTTGGGTTCTATTGCCTCCAATGGGGACCTGCAGGGAGGGCTGGTAGGGGGAAGAGCTGTCTGTCCAGAGGTACCGAGGCCCTGGGAATTTGCTGTGGGATCAGATGCCCTGATATTTGGGCGAGGCATTGAAGGGGAACATGTGTGGGACCTCTTTGCCAATTTCCAAGTGGATCAGAGCTCAGGTTACACACAGGGCTGAGAGGACTCCTCCACCTGCCTCTCGGCACTCACTTGGATCTGACCCTTATTCTTGCCCTGCTTGTAGCCACAGCCTGATCTATTCTCAGTCCCCTCCTGGCGGCTCAGAACAACTCTAGCAGCACAGAGGGCCAGGGACAACAGACCTGTGGGGACCGTCACTTCTCCTCCATGGAGACAGTAAAGCCTGGACAATGTGGCAGGTAGTGCTGTGGAAAGGGAGAGGGTCCTTCCTTATCTTCAGGAAAGAACAGTCCCACCTTGCTGAGCAGGATGGTGGAGGCTCCCACACCAGCCCCTTTCACCTCTCATTCATCTCTCCAGTGCCCGTCCAGTCCATCTGTCCTCATAGCCAGCTCCCTAAACCACAAAGCCACAGACAGTTACTGCCCCTGCTGGGCTCCTAGGACCCCAAGAAGCATCATCTACACTCTTCTGTCTGGCATGCAAATCCTGCCCCTGACCCCATTAGTTTAACCCTAACTCCTTTGCCTCACCTGACCCTCCACAGAAACCACACTGAGATTTACCATCCCCAGTTACCTTTTGTCCCTGAGGCTTTGCTGTTGGCATTGACTTAGCCTGGAATTCTTTGTTTTTATTCTCAACTTACAAAAATTCTGGGCCTGGTTCCAAAGTCACCTGCTCTGTGAAGCCTCCCACCAGTAAGAATGAATCCTTTCTATGAGCTCTCTGTCTGCTCCCAGTTCGAACAGAGTCAATGATGCCCTCTTCCCGGCCATGCTGAGCCCTTGACAGGCAGAATCCCAGTCAGACTCACCTGTGGGTGCCCAGCAGAGGACCTGGCGCCAGTTACGTGTATCCAACGGAATACAAGTAGCTACATCCCCTTTCATTCCCACCTTTTAAGGCTGCTCTGATACCTCTATGAAACTGTAGGCAGAAGTTATTGTTGTTATTGTTAAGTGCCGTGGAGTCGGTTCCGACTCATAGCGACCCTGCATAGAGTTTCTAAGGCTGTAAATCTTTACGGAAGCAGAACGCCTCATCTTTCTCCTGTGGAACCGCTGGTAGCTTCGAACTGCTGACCTTGCGGTTCACAGCCCGATTCGTAACCACTACGCTACTAGGCAGAAGTAGAACAGAATAATTTTACAGCGATAAAGCCTGAAGCTGATTGTTCCTTACCCACATGGCTTGTTTTTACTGAAACCCAATCTGATGGGAAAAGATGGTGCAGGGGAGTAAGGAAGGGATTGCAGCTCTAGCCACCAAGGGTGACTTCTCATCAACTTGAGCAGCCTCCTCAGGGGAACTACCTCCTCACAGCTGAGCCAAAAAGAGTCATAAAAAACAAGATGAGGTAAGCCCTGCTGGAGGAGTTTCTCATTCTGCAGCGCCTGGGACACAGGATGAGGATTCTGTGGGTTAACGCACTGGATGGCAAGGTTGGTTTGAACTACAAGGTCGGTGGTTCAAACTCGCCGGAAGCAACTCAGAAACCCTATACAGGGTCACTATGAGTTGGAACTGACTTGACAGCACTTAACACCAACAACAACAATCCTATCTGGAAGGAAGACCTGAAAAGGAGCCAACCAACTCCCATCATTTCATGGATGGGGACACAGCCCAGGGAAGCACAGCATCTTACCCCAGGCTACCTGGAGCATAAGAGGAAATGGCTGGGCAATAACTGGTACATCAAACCTCTAAAACAGTTGTTGCTGAGTCAACTGTGACTCAGCAACTCTGTGTGTGTCAGAGTAGAACTGTGTTCCATATGGACTTTAACAGCTGTTTTTTTTGGAAGTAGGTCTCTAGGCATTTCTTCCAAGGTGCTTCTGGGTAGACTCAGATCTCCAAAGCTTTAACCTTTTGGTTAGTAGCCTGGTACATCAACTGTTTGCACCACCCAGGGTTCCTCTCAAACTTCTATGTTTTTCTTGCTAAACTGCGTTCCTCCTACATTAGCAGTGATTAGTTGAGGGTTAGTATCATGAACTGAATTGTGCACACACACACACACACACACACACAAATTTGTCCGTTTGGTTGAGGCATGATTCTCAGTAGTTTGGCAGCTAAGTAATGATATAAGTGGCACCTCGTACTAATCCTCCCTGATGTGAACTGATATGAAAAACCAGTAAGAAGATTTAGACAGGCTGCACCACACTTAATTTCATCACAGCCCTGATTCCTTTCCAGGGGAATTTCTCAGGGAAGGTATGCAATATCTTTTGTCCTACAAGAGATAAAAGGAGTGAGAAGAGAGCAGAGATCAGAGGGACCCACTATCACCAAGAAAGGAGAGCCAGGAGTGCCTCCTTTGGACCTGGGGGATCTCTGTACTGTGAAGCTCCTAGATCCAGGGGAAGATTGATGCCAAGACCCATGGAGATCACCAAGGAATGCTGGACCCACAGATACTGAAAGGTGACAAGGACCAGATGTTTTCCCAGAATCGACAAAGAGAGAGCCTGCACTGGGAATGTGGACTAGCCTCCTAAATTGTGAGAGAATGCATGTCTGCTTCTTCAAACCATGCACTTGTGGTCTTTCTGTTATAGCAGTTCTGAGAATTAGGACCATGCAAATGGTACAAAAGTGTTGTTTTCTTTATATGGATCACTGCTAAACCAGAGTTTGGCAATGGATGGCTTTTTTTTTTTTTTTTAAAGTACAACATTCTTTTAATTTGAAAATATGTCAAATTCATTTAATTCAGTTGTTATTGTTGTTAAGTGCCATCAAGTTGGTTCCGACTCACAGTGACTCTGTGTAAGGTTTCTGAGGAGTGGCTGGTTGGTGCAATTAGCAGTGGGAGTCCTGGTGTGGTGCTGTGGGTTAATGTGCTAGACTGCAAAGTCAGTTTGAACTGTAAGGTTAGTGGTTCAAACTCACCAGTCGCTCCTTGGAAACCCTCTAGAGGGTCGCTATGGGTCAGAACTGACTCGACGGCATTTAACAACAACAACAACCGATCCTACATCAGAATGCCACATCAGAACGCCAGTGAATTCAATAGTAGTTATTAAGCACTTGCTCAGTGCGGGGCAACTTGGGACTGACATACAGGACAAAGGCCATTGTCTAGTAGGCCATCCATAAATCCCTTCCTCACCCCTGTTCAAGTCTCCGACATGACTGACCAAACAGCCTATCAGGCAAGTGTCCTCCTGCCTCTTGATGTTGACCACAGAGACAAATATTGAGAATTAAACAAACTTCTTAAATATGACAACTATGGAATGCAATGTTAAAACATCAAACAAGTGAAAAGGAGTCTTCTAGTCCTTTATTTCTTAGCTAATGCATTCCATGATACATTAAAAACAACAACGAAACCTGCAAAGGCAATGTTTATTCCAATATCATTGCCATAGAAAGGATAGAGCGCTTCAGGAGGCTTGAACCTGTCCCTCCCCCAGCTGGTAAGGTTCTGTGACAATGTGTTCCTCTTTCGTGCCTACTCACGTCAGGGTCCAGCTCATCCAGCTCGTTTTCCAGGGTCCTGAGCTCATCCTCTGTTAGGGCTCCAAGGATTTCATCTTCATCCAGATCACGGTATTTCTCTAGTTCCCGTCTGTACGACATTGTGGAAAAACTTATCTTTGCCTTATCTTTTCTGCAGACCTGTCACCTACCAGGGGAAAAAAAATCCAAAACCCTTAGAAAGAACCTTCTTGGACAAGAATGATGCTCTCAATGTTTCAAATGGATGTTCATCATTCACATGGTGCCTTGGGCATATTTTATAAAGAGCTAGTACAATAATTTGGACTAATTCTCTGATAAAACTGTACAAGGTAAAAGTCCATAGGATATTGTGATTTAATGAGTTGTAATTGGCATGCTCCATTGATTCCAAGTAAATGAGTGATTATAAATGACTTAAGAGTGACTGAAAACAATTTTGATTCTTCAAGTAGTTTGAATATTTTCCCACACAAACCCCTACCCTTCATCCCATGCCCCAGTGAGAACCATGAATGTCCAAACTGCCCAAACTGATTCTTAAAAAAGAGGGTCATCAGTATTTAATTAAGCATGTACTATATACAGGCCCTACAATGTCTCATTTAATCATCACAAAAAATATCTGACAATAATAGCTTAAAGACTTTTTGTGGTATATGTTGTTGCTGTTGTTAAGTGCCATTGAGTTGATTCCAACTCATAGTTGGTTCCAACCTATGTAGGGTTCCTGATGAGTGGCTGGTGGGTTTGAACCACCGACCTTGCAATTCAAACTGACCTTGCGGTCCAGCGCATTATCCCCCAACACCATACTAGAATTCTCTCTCTCTCTCCATGTATATGTACAAATATATATAAATCCTCATCACTGGACCAATAAACAACATCCATATAAATGGAGAAGAGATTGAAGTTGTCAAAGACTTCATTGCTCAGATCAACCATCAACATTCACGGTAGCAGCAGTCAAGAAATCAAACAACACATTACATTAAGCAAATCTGCTATACAATACGTCTTTAAAGTGTCCAAGAGCAAAGATATCAGTTTGAGGACTAAGGTGCGCCTGACACAAGCCAGGGTATTTTCAATAACCTCATGTGCATGTGAAAGTTGGATAGAGAGTAAGGAAGACCATAGAAGAATTGGTGCATTGGAGTTATAGTGCTGGAGCAGAATATTAAAAGTGCCATGGACTGCCCAAAGAACAAACTGATCTGTGTTGGAAGATGTACAGCCAGAATGCTCCCTGGAAGTCAGGATGGCCAAACTTCGTCTCTCATACTTCGGAAGGACCAATCCCTAAAGAATGATATCATGTTTGGAAAGTGGAGGGTTGGGGAAATACAGAAAGATGCCCAACAAGATGGATTGACACAGTGGCAGCAGAAATAGTCTCAAACCATAACAATTGTTGGATTGACACAGAACCTGACAGTGTTTTGGTCTGTTGTGCATAAGGTCGTTATGAGTTGATACCAACTCAATGATACCTAGTAACTTAGATAATAACATATAACAAAATATTTTCCAATATAATAGCAACTTTTATTATGATGTGCCAGGCAGTGCGTTAAGCGCATCACAAAGATATTCTCATGTGTATGACCCATGCGGTAAGTGTTCATTGTTATCTTGGTTTTACAGATAAGAAAATTGAGGTCTAGAGAGTGTTAAGTGATTCGCCCACAACCACACTACCAGGAAATGGCAGAACCATAATTTGAACCCAGATCCATGCTTTCAGCATCTCCATTGCTTTAGCCATAATATCACAACACATTTTTTCATAGAATCATTTGATATAGAGCAGAAAGGGGGATTTCCTAATTTGGACCCCTCATTTTACTCCCAAGGAAGATGGCCCAGAAGGAAGAAATTATGTACCTAGGATCACTCGAGGCACTCACTCATGTATCCTAAGAAATTTGGAAAACAACTACCTAGACAATTGATTGGAAGAGCTCCATAGTTGTGCCCATTCCAAAGAGAGGTGACCCAATGGAATGTGGAAATCATCAGACAATATCATTGATATCCCATGCGAGTAAAGTTTTACTAAAGATAACAAAGAATTGGCTGCAACCATACATTGACAGAGAACTTCCAGAGGTTCAAGTCTGTTTCAGAAGAGGATGTGGAATGAGGGATATCATTGCTGATACAGATGGATGTTGGCTGAAAGCAGAGAATGTCAGAAAGATGTATATTTGTGGGCTATTGACTATACAAAGGCTTTCGATTGTGTGGATCATGACAAGATATGGATAACATTGCAGAGAACGAGTACTCTGGAACACATTGTGCTCATGAGGAACCTGTACATAGACCAAGAAGGAATGAATGCTTTAAAATTAAGAAAGGTGTGCACTAAAGTTATATTCTTTCACCATACTTATTCAATCTTTGTGGTGAGCAAGTAATCTGAGAAGCTGGATTATATGAAGAAGAATGTGGCATCAGGATAGGAGAAAGGCTCATTAACAACCTGAGATATGCACATGATACAACCTTGCTTGCTGAAAGTGAAGAGGACTTAAAATACTTACTGATGAATATCAAAGACCACAGCCTTTTGTATGGGTTGCACCTCAATGTGAAGAAAACAAAAATCCTCACCACTGGACCAATAAACAACATTCCTATCAACGGAGAAAAGATTGAAGTTGTCAATGACTTCATTTTGCTTGGATCAGCCATCAACCCTCATGGAAGCAGCAGTCAAGAAATCAAATGACGTATTTCATTGGGCAAATCTGCTGCACAAGACCTCTTTAAAGTGTTGAAGAGCAAAGATGTCAGCTTGAGGACTAAGGTGAGCCTGACTTAAGCCATGGTATTTTCAATAATATGCATGTGAAAGTTGGATAGTAAATAAGGAAGACTGTAGAAGAATTGATGCATTTGAGTTATGGTGTTGGAGGAGAATATTGAAAATACCATGGATTGCCAAAAGAACAAATAGATCTGTGTTGGAAGAAGTACAGCCAGCCTGCTCCTTGGAGGCCAGGATGGCCAGACTTCGTCTCTCATACTTCGGATATATTGTCAGAAGGGACCCATCCATGGAGAGGGATATCATGTCAAGTGGAGGGTCGGAGAAACAGAGGAAGACCCCCAAAGAGATGGATTGGCACAGTGGCAGCATCAATGGGTTCAAAGGTAGCAACGATTTTGAAGTTGGCCCAGGATCAGGCAGTTTCCTTTTGTTGTGCATAGGATTGCTATGAGTTGGTATTGACTTGATGGTACCTAACAGCAACAACAACAGGGGTACTCAAGGAGACCAGTGTCTAGATCCCCATGTCCTAGTAAAGGCTCTCTTTGGCTAGAAAAGGCTATTTTTTGCAGTTCATGGAAAATACCTAACACCTGTGTTTAAACCTTGCTTTTGCTATTTCCCATTTGATCCTCACATACCCTGTAAGTTGGGTCTTCTCATTTAAACCATTTAATTATTGAGGTCTCTTCCACAGTCGGCTTCTGGCCTTGTTCTGACTGATGATATTGAGTGTCTCCATAGTCTCTTTGCACAGATATAATCAATTTGGTTGGGTATTCCATCTGGTGAGGCCCATTTGTATAGTTATGGTTTATGTTGTTGAAAAAAAACGGTATTTGCAATGAATAAGTCATTGGTCTTGCAAAATTCTGTGACCTCCAGTGCCATTTCTATCACGAAGGCCATATTTTCGAACATCTTTGTTTCCAATATAAGCTTTCCAATTACCAGTAATTATCAAGCCTCTTGATTGCAAGATTTGATCAAAATCAGACTGCAGAAGTTGATGTTGTTTTTGTTATTAGGTGCCATTGAGTAGGTATCAACTCATAGCTACCCTGTGCACAACAGAACGGTCCTGGACTAACCTCACAATTGTTGCCACGCTTGAGTCCATTGATGTTGCCATTGTGCCAATCCATCTCACTGGTGGTCTTCCTCTTTTTCTCTGACTTTCCACTTTACCAAACATGATATCCTTCTCTAGCAGCTAGTCCCTCCTGACAATACGTCCAAAGTATGAGAGATGAAGTTTGGCCATCTTGGCCTCCAAGGAGCACTCTGGCTGCACTTCCAACACAGATCTGTTTGTTTTTTGGCAGCCTATGGCACCTTCAATATTCTCCTCCGACACCGTAACTCAAAAGCATCAATTATTCTACAGTCTTCCTTATTCACTGTCCAGCTTTTGCATGCATATGAGGTTATTGAAAGTACCATGGCTTGGGCCATGCACACCTTAGTCCTCAAGCTGACACCTTTGCTCTTCGACACTCTAAAAAGGTCTTGTGCAGGAGATTTGCCTAATGCAATACGTTCTTTGATTTCTTGACTGCTGCTTCCATGAGTGTTGATAGTTGATCCAAGAAGAATGAAGTCCTTGAAAACTTCAATCTTTTCTCCGTTGAGAAGAATGTTGTTTATTGGTCCGGTGGTGAGGATTTTTGTTTTCTTTACATTGAGATTGATAAGAAGTTGATAAGAATCTTCAATTTCTTCATCACTGGCATTAGTTGTTGGTGCATAAATTTGAATGTTATATCAACTGGTCTTCCTTCTATGCATATGGATGTTTCAAATTTTTCTAGATTAATACTTCATGCGTTCCATGTTCCTATTGTTAATGAGCATTTTGAGTCATGCTACATCAGCAAATGAAGGTCCTGAAAGCTTCCATTCATTGATGTCACTAAGTTCAGTTCTACTTTGTGGAGGCAGCCCTTTTCCTGTTGCATTTTGAGTGTCTTCCAACCTGAGGGCTTCAACTTCTGGTACTAGATCATAAGGTTTTCATTAGTCATTTTTTTTTAGAAGTAGACTGCCAAGTCTTGCTTCCTACTCTTTCTTAGTGAAGAAGATCGACTGAAGTCTGTCCACCATGGGTCACTCTTCTGGTATTTGAAATACCAGTGGCATAGCTTCCAGCATCACAGCAACAT